>NW_027507764.1:552927396-553322396 GCF_037356315.1 Lithobates pipiens
CAAACTTCCACACAATCTGAAAATCCGAAGGTCTTTCCTGCTATTTGACAGAAATGCTTTGGAGTCCTCATAATCCTGATCTAGCAAGTATATAGGTGGTATATAGCAGCTGAACCCAGCCTCCAAAGCTCCGCCCACACTTGTAGGTTTCAATACAGCGGCTCCGCCTACATGATACCAGTACACTACAGGATGTCCTTCAGCTTTGCTAATCTGACAGAAGTTGGCTGCTTTTAAAATTCAACATCTAAATATTTAAACGGAGTTCTTAGTATTGTATTTCACTATATAAACTCGGTTTACTGTTAAAAATACATGCAAAAACAAAACTCCAGTGGGTGTAACAAGATGTCCGCTTCCCCTATTCTTAGTGTATGCTTACTATGGAGGAGTGAGGGGTATAGCAAGATGGCCACAACGAATCGTCACTTCCGTTACACATTCTTACGGGTCGCCTAATCTGACGATACAGTGGTAATAAAGCTTGACACTTGGTCACTATGAATTCTACTACTGGCAAGCTGCCATCAGTAAACATGGCTAACGCAAACATGTTTTCTCCGCCCTTAGCTAAACTGTCACTGAAGTAAATATAAAATTACATAGTTTTTAATTTTATGAGGATAAATTTGCCCATGCATACTTTGCTGCACGGAGTAAGAAAAAAAAAGACTATAATGAGCCGCTGCCGTTTTTTGGAGACCGGAGGGATGTCACCTGTGTGGGCGGGGCGGAGGGATAGGTCACATGTGTGGGCGGAGCGGAGGATACAGGGAAGTTTGAAGTTCCCGCTGTAGAGCGCGGCAGCTCAGGTGTAGCGTGCGATGGGCGGGGCTTAGTGTAACTCCGAGCAACACACACACACACTGGGCAAGAGACAGCCAGGACTGCGGACATTGCAATACACAGCTGGGAGGACACACAGCCAGGGATATAGACATTGCAATACACAACTGCTTTATCTACACACGCTTACTAGTATTTAGCACAGACCCACAACCTGTATCTGTTCCCCACACACTGCTTTCTACACACACACACCATATACAAGGAAGAACACAACTCCTCTGCAGCTCCTCACACTGCACAACCATTGTGTATGGACACACACAGACCCACAATAGTGGTATCTGGGGATATCTGCCTCATACACACTGCTGGAAACTTCTTTACAGCTGCTGCAAACATTTGACAGCGCCGGCACGTTCCCAGGCCAGCGTACAACTAGAATACAGGCTCGCTGTGCTCCATTTAGCTTTGCTGCACACTCGCACATCCTGTGTGTACACAATCTGTTGTACATGCTGCGGTGTGACACGTCCAGCACACTGAGTGTCTTCATGGATCAAGGCAGGTGTGCACTGTGCTGTGACCCAAGGAGCGTAAACACACAGTGATGGAAGTGCTGCATGGACACACAGCTGTGTACCAGCTTGCAGCATTGCTATAGGCCTGTACAGTTCTATAGCACATCCCAGTATAGATATAGACCAGTACTGGTGAAATAGACCTGGTACTGTCACCCAATACACACCGCAGGATGCAGCTTTAACACCGGGCACAGCCGGGTTCCAGTTACACACACGCTCGGAGGTCGTTGATACCAACATTTTTATATTTCAGCGTTCACTTTCAAACACTCTTGCATAGTGGGAGTAGCTGAGTTTGTTTATATTCCACTTCTGATTACTTTGGAGGAATCGTATCTGTTGGAGATCACCGCGTACAGTGCGGCATCATGCAGACCACCGATTTGGGCAGCAGAGAGACGGGCAAGATCTGGCACAGGAAGCCCACGCCGATCTCTAGCGATGGGTAAGGAGTAATGCATTTGATATTTTGAAACCATTGTATTTTATTTTTAATTGGAATGCAAAAAGACGTTAGAGAAAACCTTTACCGTAGGGGTCACCAAACTTTCTAAACAATGGGTCAGTTTACTGTCCTTTAGGGGGGCCGGGCTGTGGCCAATGGGAGTGGCAAATGCTTTAGTGTCAGTGGGGGGAATAGTGCCCCATCATTAATTTTAATGGGCAGAATAGTGCTCCATCATTGGTGTCAGCAGATGGGCTGGCGCCCCCTGTCATTGGTGTCAGCGCATGGGCTGGTGTATCCCCCCCCCCCCGTTATTGGTGTCGGCGCATGGGCTGGTGCCCCCCCCCCTTCATTGGTGTCGGCTCATGGGCTGGCCCCCACTGTCATTGGTGTCAGCAGATGGTCTGGAGCCCACCATCATTGTTGGCGCATGGTCTGGTGCCCACCGTCATTGGTGTCAGCGCATGGGCTGGTGCCCTCCGTCATTGGTGTCAGCGCATGGGCTGGTGCTCTCCGTCATTGGTGTCAGCGCATGGGCTGGTGCCCTCCGTCATTGGTGTCAGCGCATGGGCTGGTGCTCTCCGTCATTGGTGTCAGCGCATGGGCTGGTGCTCTCCGTCATTGGTGTCAGCGCATGGGCTGGTGCTCTCCGTCATTGGTGTCAGCGCATGGGCTGGTGCTCTCCGTCATTGGTGTCAGCGCATGGGCTGGTGCTCTCCGTCATTGGTGTCAGCGCATGGGCTGGTGCTCTCCGTCATTGGTGTCAGCGCATGGGCTGGTGCTCTCCGTCATTGGTGTCAGCGCATGGGCTGGTGCTCTCCGTCATTGGTGTCAGCGCATGGGCTGGTGCTCTCCGTCATTGGTGTCAGCGCATGGGCTGGTGCTCTCCGTCATTGGTGTCAGCGCATGGGCTGGTGCTCTCCGTCATTGGTGTCAGCGCATGGGCTGGTGCTTTCCGTCATTGGTGTCAGCGCATGGGCTGGTGCTCTCCGTCATTGGTGTCAGCGCATGGGCTGGTGCTCGCCGTCATTGGTGTCAGCGCATGGGCTGGTGCTCTCCGTCATTGATGTCAGCGCATGGGCTGGTGCTCTCCGTCATTGATGTCAGCGCACGGGCTGGTGCCCACCTTCATTGGTGTCAGCGCACGGGCTGGTGCGCACCTTCATTGGTGTCAGCGCACGGGCTGGTGCGCACCTTCATTGGTGTCAGCGCACGGGCTGGTGCGCCCCCCGTCGGTGTCAGCGCACGGGCTGGTGCGCCCCCCGTCGGTGTCAGCGCACGGGCTGGTGCGCCCCCCATCATTGGTGTCAGTGGATGGGCTGGTGCCCGCCCCCCCCCCCCCCCCCCCGCGCCAATTATGGGGACAATTAATCGGCATATACTTGCCGTTGTGATTTTGAGCTGAGTTGGGATGGTCATAGCATATTACTTTATACATTATGTAGGTGGTGTGGTGTTTGATTCAAGACATTTTTGTGAATAGCCAATGAATTTTAATGCAATTGTCTTGTATGTTTTTGTAATCAATGTTTAATTTAAACCTATTTTTGTTTACAAATTCCAATTAATTGTCACGTGGCACTATATACTTCTCGTATCCACAGTACCACTCTGTGGTGACATGATCCCCAAGCATGGTTGGTGGTACCACCATTTCCATACAAAGATTGGGGGTGGGTGGAGGTAAGCATAAGATACAACATCATTGCATGCTACAGCAAAGATTTTCATACTATAAGTATATTTTTGTGTGCATAAATGATTTAAAGATGCATTTTTCTTGCATTTTTTTTTTACAGCATCCAAATCATTGTTGGTCTCTGTATTGCAGCGTGTATTGATTTGAATGCTATACTATGAATTTACCCGTGTATCTTGGTTTTTCTTTTCCTGTACAGGATTATAGTAAATCTAATGCATGGAGCGGCAGATTCTCACACCCAGACAAAGCGGTTTCTGCAAGTCGCGTTTGATGAAGTTGGTGATTGCTTCCTTGCCGGGGATCACTTAGGAAATATCTATCTGTTCAACCTAAACACAAACAGGTGAGAGGCTCTCAGACCGTCCTGCTAATATGTAAATTATTAAATAGCCTGTCTAGGCAACAAGTGAAGCCGATGATTGCTTGGTCAATGCCCTTTATTAAGCACTTAGAAACTGCACAAAGTTAAAGCCCAACTCTGGGCACAATAAAAGAAAAATACCATTGCCTCCATCACTGCGAGGGATGAATGCTTAGTAAAGCAGAGCTCTGCCAATAAAAACTTGTTAAAAAATATTGTTCTGTAGCAAGGAACATCCATTAATAATTATTCTGCCAAAATTAGAGTGTGCTCCTAAATTGTGTCCAGTATTGTTCCTGTTTCTTCTTCCTGGAGGTTGCCATTTTGCTGAAGCCCAGAGCCCATGAGCAGCAGTAAATCTTTAGGCTCTCAACAGATCGGCTTCTACATTTTCAGCACAGTACAGAAAAATGGAGAGCAACTAAGCATGTGCAGAGTAGGGTGAGACAGTGTATTACTGAATTTTAAACAGCATAGGCATTTATTTGTAATGTTTTACATAGCTATACCTGCAAAAGGGGTCAGCCTGAAGTGCTCTAGCAGGACTTAATTTTCTGACTAAAGTTCCAATTTAAAGTCTAGGAGATTGTGGAAGAAGCTGTATTATTGGTGGTTTGCACTTGTGAACAGCAATCTTTAAGTCTGACCACAGATTTTCCATTGGATTGAGTTCTGGGCTTTGACTAGACCATTCCAACACATTTACATGTTTTCCCCTTAAACCACTCAAGTGTTGCTTTAGCAGTGTGTTTGGGGTCATTGTCCTGCTGGAAGGTGAACCTCCATCCTAGCCTCAAATCACACACAGAGTGGTACAGGTTTTTCTCAGGAATATCTCTGTATTTAGCACCATCCATCTCTCCCCTTAACTCTGATCAGTTTCCCAGTCCCGACTGCTGAAAAACATCCCACAGCATGATGCTGCCACCACCATGTTTCACAGTGGGGATGGTGTTCTTTGGGTGATGTGATGTGTTGGGTTTTTGCCAGGCATAGCGTTTTCTTTGATGGCCAAAAAGTTAAATTTTAGTCTCATCAGACCAGAGCATCTTCCTCCATACATTTTGGGAGTCTCCCACATGCCTTTTCGCAAACTCAAGACGTGCCATTTTGTTTTTTGCTGAAAGTAATGTATTTCTTCTGGCCTCTCTGCCATAAAGCCCAACTCTATGGCGCGTACGGCTTATTGTCCTCCTATGTACAGATACTCCAGTCTCTGCTGTGGAACTCTGAAGCTCCTCCAGGGTTACCTTAGGTCTCTGTGCTGCCTCTCTGATTAATGTCCTCCTTGCCCGGTCTGTGAGTTTTGGTGTGCGGTCGTCTCTTGGCAGGTTTGCTGTTGTGCCATGTTCTTTCCATTTGGTTATGATAGATTTGATGCTCCTAGGGATCATCAAAGATTTTGGGTATTTTTTTTTATAACCTAACCCTGACTTGTACTTCTCAACAACATTGTCCCTTACTTGTTTGGAGAGTTCCTTGGTCTTCATGGCAGTGTTTGGTTAGTGGTGCCTCTTGCTTAGGTGTTGCAGCCTCTGGGGCCTTTCAAAAAGATGTTTTATATGTAATGACAGATCATGTGACACTTAGATTGCACACAGGTGGACATCATTTCACTGATCATGTGACTTCTGAAGGTAATTGGTTGCACCAGAGCTTTTTATGGGCTTCATAACAAAGGGGGTGAATACATACGCACATGCCAATTATCGTTTTTTTTATTTCTGAAAAATAGTTTTATGTATTTTATTTTTCTAATTTTACTTCACCAACTTAGACTATTGTGTTCTGATCCATAACATATTATTCAGATTAAAAAAAACATTGAACTAAAGGCTGAAATGTAACAAAATAGGTAAAACGTCAAGGGGGGTGAATACTTTTGCAAAGCACTGTATGTATCCTCTTGTTCTACCTTTCTACTGCCTAGACTTAACAAGCATTTAACCCTTTTTATAACTGCCACTATTTTATACGCACTCCCAGCTGCTAGGTTTGGGGGTTTAAAATAAACTTCGGGTCTAAAATGATTTTTGTAAAAAACACAAATGGCTCTGGCAGAGAAAGGGTTAAAGCGATACTTTTTTTTTTTTCCCTTGAAAAATAACAAACATGTTAAACTTCCCTCCTCTGTGCAGTGGTTTTGCACAGAGCAGCCCACATCCTCCTCTTCTCGGGTTTCTCGCAGGCGCTTCTGGGCCCTCCCCTTTTGCCTAGTGCCCACACAGCAAGCAGGTTGATATGGGGGTACCCGAGCAGAGCCACTGCTGTGTGTCCATTTAGACACAGCCATGGTTCAGCCCTGTCTCCTCTCTCCTCATTGGCTTACTGACTTTGACAGCAGTGGGAGCCAATGCCGCTGTGTCACCACCCTAGCCAATGGGGAGGGAGAGTGCTGGGGCAGCCAAGACACCCCTGCAGCATTGCTGGATCAAGATGAGCTCAGGTAAGTATTAGGGAGGCTGCTGCACACAGAAGGTTTCTTTTTTAATCTTAAAGCGGAGTTCCACCCAAATGTGGAACTTCCGCTCATCTTCCGAGGATGGCAGTAGCCGAGAGCCGATCGATTGATCGGCTTCGGCTACCAGCATCGCTGGACTCCAGCAAAGGTAAGTATCCATTTATTAAGTCAGCAGCTGCCGTATTTGTAGCTGCTGGCTTTTAATATTTTTTTATTTATTTTTTGAGGTGCACTCCCGCTTTAATGCATAGAAAGCATTAAACATTGCAGATCTTCTCTCTGGGGCAGCAGTGGGCGCTCTCTACTATTGTTATGACATGATTATCAGTTCTCTGTAGTATTTACTGACTAGTGTTTAGGGGCTTACTGACTGGATCACAAGGTTAAAATGGGGGGGGGGGGGGGGGCTTTAAAATTGAAAACTTGTGCCATCACCACATCTTAGAATTGGTAAGCTGCCATATAACATTTTTGTTTGTAGTGAGTACCGCTTTAAAAACAAGACATCACTGACCTCTAGCTGCTTGTAAGATAAAGTAATTCATCCCCAAATATCTCCCTAAAGTGGGAATTTTGTCAGTTTCTAACAGCTTAGAAACATCTGCTGTGTGTTTACATGGGAGGGCTGGTAGGTGCCCATGATTCTGCTGCAATAGAAAGTAGTAAAAAATAAATAAAAATAAAAAGCTGAAATTTTAAACTGAATTTCTCCACTATGTTTATAACTGCAGAGGTGAATAAGGGCTTGTTTTAAAGTGCTTTTTCTGCCCGTACACAATGTGGGTTATGTACTAAAGGAAAATCCACTTTGCACTGAAAGTGCACTTGGAAGTAGATCCGAGGGGGACATGCAAGGAAAATAAAAAACAGCATTTTAGCTTGCACATGATTGGATGATAAAACCAGCAGAGTTTCCACTCATTTCAGATCTACCCCTTAGATTGAGAGCGACTGAACTTCCAAGTGCACTTGCAGTGCAAAGTGGATTTGCCTTTCGTAAATACCCTTTCCCCTAAGAGAGGACCTAGCGTGATTGTCGGTGATGGCTGCAATATAAGCCCTACCCCCCAAATAAGCCCTAAAGTTAAAGTCTTGTAGGGCTTATTTTCAGGGAAACAGGGTAGGGCTTATATTTCAGCCAACACAGACAATCATGCTAGGTCTTATTTTAGGGGAAACAGGGTAACCACCAATGTGTGCATAGTCTGGGTAGAGAATCTCTTTGCCATATATAAGGGAGCAAGTTGGCCAGGGTAGAAAGGGGTTTCAAAAGTTGATCATCTGATGTTACACCAATCACAGTGCTTGCCATGTCCTGCTGCTGTTGAAGGAGTTGTGAAGGCAGAAGGTTTTTGCGTTCTATGCATTAAAATAAAAAAACTTCTGTGTGTAGCAGCACCCCCTTGAATACCTACCTGAACCCCATCTCTCTCCAGCGATGTTCACAATCCCCTCAGCCACCCTGGGCACTCCGCCTGATTGGCTGAGACAGAACAGCAGTTCCATTCGCTCCCGTGGCTGTCAATCAAAGTCAGTCAGCCAATTGGGGAAGGGGGCCGGCCCAGGTTGGGGCTTCGTGTCTGAATGGATAAATAGAGCTATGACTGGGCTTGGATGCCCCCTGTAGCAAGCTGCTGGCTGAGGGAATGATAGGAGGGAGGGGCTAGGAGCAGCGAAGAGGGACCAGTGAAGAGGAGGATCTGGGCTACTCTCTGCAAAACCAACTGCACAGAGGAAGCAAGTATAACATGTTTGGTTTTTTCTTTTTTAACAAGCCTATACAATCACTTTTATATAAAACAAGAAATATTTAATGGAATCACTTTGTATCTTTGTGGTTATGCTGTATATTATTTTCCTGTGAGGATGAGACTTGACTTTCTTCCATTTCTCCCTGCTAGGTTTGATCTGGTCCAGAAAACCATGCAGGCTTGTACAGCGTTGGCGTTTACCCTGCACAGGAAGTCTGAGTTTCTTGTGGCTCTTGCAGATTATTCTGTGAAGTGTTTTGATAAAGGTACTCATTGTGCCTTCTCTCACTCTGTTTATAGATGGTGTCAGTGAAGTACTTTGTGCTGCTTGCAGACCTTTTAGCTTCATGGAGCTGCAGTCCTATTTTTTTAGTCACTTTTATTTGATACATCTGTGTAGTTTGATTGTGAGCTTTCATGTTTAATTGCCTCATCACAGTTGTTTCTTTATATTCTACTGCATTATGTTTTGAATGGTTTTCTGGCTTTATTAGCTTAAAAATCACTTCCTCTTTGAAGAGCTTTCTGCTTTGGGATCACTTTTCAGAGTGCATTTGACAGGCGGTGAGGAGGCATCCTTTTCAACCCCACATTAGTATGAGTGGAAACATTTGGGAGATGTGGGACTTTAAAGGTGCAAAGCAACAAAATGTAGATCAACAATGTATTAAAAAAAAATATACAATTTTTATTAAATGAACAATGTCATAAAAACATTACATGCAATATAATCATAGCCGAAGATGTGTGCAAAACATCCTATAAATGACAATGATTTACTGTAGTCACGTCCATATTTTTCTACATGTTTCACCATATGGCTTCTTCAGGAAAGAACGTGATGGTTCATTTATTTAGGTATGAAAACCTGTAATCCGACAACTTTGGTTGTGCAACAAAAAAAACTACAGATTAAAGCATCAAATATACATACATTGGGGGTTATTTACGAAAGGCAAATCCAATTTGCACTGCAAGTGCACTTGCTCTAAATCTAGGGGGTAGATCTGAAATGAGTGGAAGCTCTGCTGATTTTATCATCCAATCATGTGCAAGCTAAAATGCTGTTTTTTATTTTTCTTGCATGTCTTCCTCGGATCTCCAGCGACTTTAATTCCAAGTGCAATTTCAAGTGCACTCGCAGTGCAAAGTGGATTTTCCTTTAGTAAATAACCCCCACTGTATCTTATTAAACATTTATGGCTGCACTTCATATGAAAGGCAAGAAACCCCAATAGATCTTTAAGATACAATGTATGTATATGTGATGCTTTAATCTGTATTTTTCTTTGTTTTTTGTTGCACAAGCAAAGTTGTCGGATTACAGGTTTTCATACCTAAATAAATGAAACATCACATTCTTTCCTGAAGAAGCCATATGGCGAAACAAGTAGAAAATATGGACGTGACTACAGTAAATCATTGGCATTTATAGGATGTTTTGCGCACATCTTCAGCTATGATTGTATTGTATGTAATTTTTTATGACCTTGTTCATTTAATAAAAATGTTTTTTTTTTTTATACACTGTTGATCTATATTTTGTCGCTTTGCACCTTAAAGTCCCATATCTCCCAAATGTTTCCACTTAGGATGTTGGTGCCATAACTCATGTAGATATTGTTACTGGTCTCCGCTCACATGCTTTCCCACATTAGCATGTTGCAACCTTCACTTGAATGTATTGTGACAGGGAATATAATTCCTGTTGTTGGCATGTGAACACCTCTGACCACTGCAGCTAAAGGGGGTATTTTATGTGGCAATAAAAAGCACGGCTCAACCACTGGGGTTTTATCGCTCCCCAGCCTCTAGTGTGAATGAGTCCTAACCAAATAATATATATAATCCACTGGATGTTTTAATAGATAGCAAAGAACTGGTAAGCTGGATGCGCGGACACGAGTCCACAGTCACGTCGATCTCTGTACACGGTTCTGGCCGTTATGCCGTCACCACATCCAGTGACACCGCTCAGCTCTGGGACCTGGACACCTTCCAGAGGAAGAGAAAGCTGAATGTTCGCCAATCTGTGGGAATACAGAAGGTAAGGATTATGCTTAGGAGTATAAAAAAAAAAAAAATTCAACTGAAATGTGGCATGGGAGATAAATATTAACCTCTTCCCGCTTGCTCTGGCAACCTTTAACCACTTCCGGAAGATTTACCCCCTTCATGACCAGGCCATTTTTTGCGATACGGCACTGCGTTACTTTAACTGACAATTGCGCGGTCGTGTGACACTGTACGCAAGCAAAATTGAAGTTTTTTTTTATTTTTATTTTTTTCCCACAAATAGAGATTTCTTTTGGTGGTATTTGATCAACACTGTGTTTATTTATTTGCCCTTAAAAGGCCGACAGTTTTTTAAAAAACATTTTTTTTTACATTCTGCTATAAAACACATCCCAAAAAAAAAAATGTAATCTAATTTCTTCAGAAATTTAGGCCAATATGTATTCTACTACATATTTTTGGTAAAAACTAATAGGCGTATATTGTTTACTTAAACGTTATAGCGTCTATAAACTATGGGATGTATTTATGGAATTTTAAATTTATTTTTTTATACTAGAAATGGCGGCGATTAGTGACTTATAGTGGGACTGCGATATTTCTGTACACAATCAAACACTGACACTTTTGACTCTTTGGAAGCCGTGACACTAATACACTGATCAGTACTAAAAATATGCACTGACACTGGCTGGGAAGGGTTTAACATATAGGGCAATCAAAGGGTTAACTGTGTGCCTAGCCAGTGTTTTGGGGACACTGTGTGCTGCTTTCACTAGGTGAAGAGATTCTAGTCCCAGCTTGCAGAGACACGGAATACATCACATGGAACACATCCCTCTCCTGCCTTCCCCCCCTACCCACCCCCCCTCTGTCAAAACTGAGATATGCCATGCTTACATAGGCATATCTCAGTTCTGTGTTTTACTGATGATCAGCGGGTGTTGAAGAGGATTACATTAGGTCCCAGGCACCCGCAGATCAGCTTCTGCTGTGAATCATCACAGCAGAAGTGACCTGCCAGCGGCGCACATGCCCCCTGCAGGCAGAAGTGCAGGATCACATGTATATATACATGATCCTGTGCACAGCTGCCACCCTGTAGCAGTAAAAGTGCTATAGGGCGGTCAGCAAGTGGTTAAAAGGAAAGATCAGCGATCATGTGACCACTGTAATTGGCTGTCACAGTGGTCACTTGATCGTGAGCCGGTCCCACCGGCTACCAATCATTAGTGGGAACTGAGAGCTGTCTTTGATATCTTAGGCTCTGTGCTGGAAACATTGGCCACCAATTGACATGTGTGGGCGTTAAAGGCTACCCTTTTGCCACTGCACATATGTGTTATGGGGGGGGGGGGGGCGCGCGCAACAGCTTAAACTTTGACATGAAAATATAATGAAGACATTTTGCTGATTGCCTACAAAAAAATGCTACTTTTCCTGGCTGCTGAACTCCTAGTTTTAAATTCTTTGGGTTTTTCATCCCAAACAACCATGCAGATAGCCTCAGTGTCAACATAACATTTACAGAAAATGCTCAGCAATTTACGTTCAACTGAAACCACCTTTTAGTTAATAAAAATAAGTTTTGTGCGGTTGCTGGTCAATTAAAACACATGCCAATTTCTTATCTTTTCACTGATGATATACTCAATTGCATTTAACTGCTGTGGCCATTAAAATAGTGAAATGATGGAACCCTTCCCCTTCAACAATAGTCATTCCATTATAGTACAATAAATTAAACTGGTATTAAACCAAAAAGCAGAGAATAAACCTCCAAAAAATTGGATTTTATGGTCAATAAAAAAAAAAAGTGTGTATGTGTGTGTATGTATGTGTGTGTGTATATATATATATAATGTATGAATGTATATATATTTTATTATACACAGTTTATATAGCGCCAACATTTTACGCAGCACTTTGCAATTTATAGTGGGGACAACACAATTACAGTACAGTTCAATACAAAAGGTACAGGAGGGCCCGGCTCATAGAGCTTACATTCTAAAAGGAGGGGTGGTACAAAGGTAATAGCTGCAGAGTATGATTTAATGGGGGTGGATATATAATATAATATAATGCCCATATAATCCAATTTTTTGAGGTTTATTCTATGTATCACCAAGGGTGGGTGGCAATTTATGTGTGATCTGGTGAATCACTTAATTATATTAAACCAAAAAGCAAATACATTGTATTGCAGCTTATCTATTTTTAGATGTGATGGGTGTTTTGGTTTCCTTTTTTTTTTTTTTTTTTTTTTTTTTTTAAGGCTTTCTTTATTCTATTTTCATCTGGTGATCCAGCCAGTAAATCTTTTTTCACAAGCTCTCCAGCAGAACGTACCAGTTTACGCGGATGAGACAAACCGATTAACTCTGGCAGGGGTGCCTAAAATGATGATCATCATTTATATATTCATGCAGAACCTTTATACCAGAAGGAGAAAAACTGTTTGCTGTAACTGATTATAAAGTATTAGCTGGAATTTGTCTTCAGTGTAAATCTAAATCCGCCAATACAGGCTGACAATGCTGCTGTTCCCAGTGCCGCCTGTGCTCATTCCTCCAGAGTGGTGTCTCACTCCTATACAGGAGGTGTGTTACTGGCCAGATCTCCAGGTAAAAACATAGGGGAAAAAGGTCATAGAAAAGAAAACGAATGCAGCCACAACATCTAATGATTGGTAAGCTGCAATATAATAAATATTTTGGTTTAATACCACTTTAACTATTGGAAAATTTAGCTACAGAGAGCGTTGACATTTTTATTGTAGACCTAAACTTGTCCAATCCCAACAACGGCATCAATGGGATTTGCTCCAAATAGTTCAACAGGTGATTTTCCCCCCACTGGCACTCAAACATAAGTGTCAGTCTTTACTGAGGTTGGCCATTTGAAAACAATTGTAGATCATTTTTTGAATACATTTTTTTGACTCTTCTGTCATTTTTATTTCCATAGGTATTTTTTCTTCCGCTAAGTAATACAATCCTGAGCTGTTTTAAGGACAATTCCATCTTTGCTTGGGAAAGCGATACTCTTACCTGCAAATACCAGCTTCCGCCTCCCGAGGATGGGTCCATAGTGCGATACAAGGCCTTTGATGTTACAAGGTATGACGGGGCCTGTGGCCAGGGATTTTTTTTTTTTGTTCAGCCTATAAAAGTACCTCTATGTTGGTTCATACACACACAATTATTTACAGGTGTATTAGAAGAGGAGTGCTTCCAGGCTTTATGAAAAGCACTGTTGGGCCTGCACTGATAATCGAGACAATGATTATCAGTGTAGATGGCCCCTGTGTGGATTGGCTCTTATCATCTCTCCTCTCGTGCTGTCAGCGTGAGGAGAGGATTACTGATAACAGTTTAAACAGGATTTGCCTGTAATCAGCTGCGATTAGGAACAGCTGATCACATGGTAAAAAGCCGCTGTGATTGGCTCTTAACTCTGATCTGTAATCAACTGTGTCCAAAGGACACAGCCATCACAGATCACTGCCAATGCACGCTGCAGGGGGCGTGCTGGAAGCATAATCATGTGAGGATGTCAGATGACACCCTCCAGGCAAGGTGTGCCCGCGCTGTAGCCGTCATTCAGCTATAGAAGAGGTTAGAGAATTTGTTACCCCCAACATTTCATATTCCTGGTGTGTACTTGTATTATAAAAGTATCCTGCTCTCCTTGTAATGCTTCCTTTGAGTGAAATCCCTGGTGTTCCTGCCAGTCCCTTTGCTTTCCTATTCAAAACTGGTCACACTAAACAGGAGAACACAGTATGGTCAGTTTTATGGCTGTGATGAGAACTCAGTCTGCTCTCCTCCAATGATCAGACCTGTCACGCCTACACAGTCATTCACTGGGAAGATCAGCGTACTGCTGTTTCTACTTCTCTAGCTCTCTGAGCTCCTTACACAGCTGAGAACAGAGGCTCAGTGATCAATTATAAAAAAAAAAAAGGGAGGGGGTGGTATTTGTAATTTTTTTTTTTTATATGTATACATATTGCCTTTCATTTCTATTTTAAACTGAATGGGTTGTTTTACAAGGTGAGGGTTTTTAAATACTTTAAAGCGGATCTTCACTCCAGCACTATTCAACAAAAACACTATTTGGTTAATTTTTAATATACAAGGCAAATTTAACCATCCATTCATGCTTTATTTTGCTGAGAAATCACAGTGAAACACATCACTTAGCGTTTCTGGCTGCGGCCATCTTGAGTAAGGGCAGGTGATTCCTGTAGCATTTACTTCCTCAAATCCATCTGTCCTTAGCTCAGGCATCCAGGCAAGAGGGTGTGCTTAGCTGCAAAAACTCCTCCTCCTCTCCTGAAGACTCGTGCAATGTATGACGACATTTGCCTAGGCAGGAAACCAGAGAGTAACTGAAGAAATGTTAAAAAAATAAATAAAAAAAATAAGTCTATTGATAAACTTTCCTATCTTTTTACTAATGTTAGCAGCATGAGGATTAAAAATTGGCTCATATATGTCCTAACGTTGAAGAGGGATATCGTTGTTGTGGCAGCAGCTAGCTCCCATAACCCTGCTATCCTCTTCTTCAGCCGGTGGTCCACTTTCCGATAATAGTGGTCTCTGTGGCGCATTTGTCACAAGATCAGTTTTATTGGTGACGGGAGAGGGCCCATTTGCTGGGTATGGAGTTGAGTGAGGGGAAGATGGCCTCCACCCGTCTCCATAACATTGCAGGGCGCAAGCGACGTCAAAGCGTCACTTCCACCCACAGCTCTTAAAGAGCCTTTTTATTTTTTTTATTTTTTTTTATTGCACTTTAGTGTAAAAATGAGATCTGAGGTCTTTTTGACCCTAGATTTCAAATTTAAAGAAGTAAACCCTGATGCGTTTACTTCCTCTTTGTCTCCCTGCAAAGGTAAAGCATAATGGACTACTATGCATTGCATAGTAGCCCATTATGTGTCGCTTACCTGACATAGGAGCCAGCGATGTCACCGCTTTGCCCTGTAGTCCGGAGCTTCCATCTTTTTCTGGGTATCGCTGCTCCGGCCACTCACAGCGCTGGAGCAGCGATGACGTCACTCCCGCGCATGCGCACGGGAGCCGCCACTTACGGTCTTGTCATGCTTTTTTTTCTATTACAAGGGATGTTTACATTGTAATAGGAATAAAAGTAACACAACTATTTTTTTAAGAACAGTGTAAAAATGAAAGGTAAAATAAGTTAAAAAAAAAAAAAAAAAAAAAAAAAACACACCCCGTCCTGCTGAGCTTGCGTTCAGAAGAGAGCGCATACGTGAGTAGTGCCCGCATATGAAAACGGTATTAAAACCACACAAGTGAGGTATCGCCACGATCGGTAGAGTAAGAGCAATAATTCTAGCCTCCTCTTCAACTCAAAACATGCAACCTGTAGAATTTTTTAATTGTCTATGGAGATTTTTAATGGTAAAAGTTTGTCACCATTCCACGAGCGGGCGCAATGTTGCGTGACATGTTTGTTATCAATTTACTCAGCGTAACATTATCTTTCACAATATAAAAAATAAAAATTGGGCTAGCTTTAGAGTTGTCTTTTTTAATTAAAAAAAAAAGTGTATTTTTTTCCCACAAGAAAGTGCGCTTGTAAGACCGCTGCGCAAATGTGGTGTGACAGAAAGCATTGCAACAACCGCCATTTATTCTCTAGGGTGTTAGAACCCCCCAAACATTATACATATTTTTTTTGTAATTATCTAGCAAAGAAAAATGTTTTTTAACTTAACAACAATCTCAAAAAGAGGCTCGGTCCTTAAGTGGTTAAAGATGACCTCCAGGTTTCCCTTTAATTTTGCAGAGTTGTACAGTCTCCTCTCCTCTACTAATAACACTTAGTCTAATTTTACTGTACACTGCGGGCTGCACACAGAGTGTATTAGAAGTTGTAGCAAGTCAGCAGCCTCATTTCCTGGCCGGAGGATGTCCATCATCCTCTAGATCTTTCCTCCCCAGTCTGACTGTCCCTGGCCTGTCCCTTTTTCATTAATTAAATTTTCAGTCCTTTCAGTCATGGAGGTGCGGCATCTCATTTAGGTATTACCAACAGTGATCTGCTGTTTGCACAATGTACACCCCTTTCCACCAGCCATGATTTGCTTACATTACAAAGAGGAGGACAGCGTTGTCACTCTAAAATAAAATATGCAATAAAAAAAACGAATTCTGAACAATGACACAAATGGAATTTTCTGAAGGTGTTGTAGAGCCGCACAATTCTGGCCAAAATGAGAATCGCGATTTTTTTGCTTAGAATAAAAAGATCACGATTCTCGTAACGTAAAATTTTGCACATTATCCAAAAAAATGGCTAACTTTACTGGTTAATTTTAATTTTATTTTTTTAATTCATGAAAGTAATAAAAAAAAAATAGAATTTGAACGAGCTCTGCGCAAATACAGTGTGACATAAAATTTTACAACAACCACAATTTTATTCTCTAGGGTGTCTACTAAAAAAAAAATATATATATATATGTTTGGGTGTTCTAAGTCATTTTCTAGAAAAAAAAAAATATTTTAACTTGTAACCAACCAATGTCAGAAAAGGGTTAAAGCCCCATACACACTATCAGATTTTCTACTGTTTTTTTTTTTTTCCTTCAGATTTACCAAAACCATATAATATGAGGTCAAACCTTAGGAGTTTCAATTTGTATGCAATCAGTTTTTGGTAAATCGGAAGAAATCAGCAGAAAATCTGATAGTGTGTATGGGGCTTTAGTGTTTAAGTGGTTAAACTTTCCTCACTTACACACAAAGTCTATTCCATTGACAAATTGTTACAATGTTTATACTTAAGTTCAACAGATAAAGATTGTTTTGATTCTTGGCAGACTGTCCGGTTTTTTTCTTTCCTTTCTTTTGATTTCTGTGGCTTCAGAAGAGCAGAGCGAATTCTTTGCATAGAAATAATCGGAAAACACTTTAGTCAATATCCGCAATAACGATTTTTGACGATTAATCGTGCAGCTCTTAGCTGTTGCTATATTTGCTTATAATAGGTTTCCCCTGTGTAAGCTGACCTATACTGGTAACATTATTTTGTTTTCAGGGACGGAAGGATGTTGGCAGCTGGAGGAAAATCCAACAATGTACATTTGTGGTGTCTGACCTCCAAGCAGCTATTCCGAGTCCTCCAGATGCCCAGTACGGTGCGGAGTGTGCGCCAGCTCAAGTTCCTCCCTGACAGCTTTGATGGAGGCTCCAGTCAGGTATGACCCTGGCCTTGGATTTCTTTCATTGTCTATTACCCAACATGGCCATACACTGTACCAATTTCAGTTATGTAAGGAACCTGTAGGCCCCGAGGTCATGGAAACCTGAAGGGATGGGGTTGTGCTCTTCATTCCCAGTATTGACCTCTGGAAGATTTATCCCCCCCCCCCCATGACCAGGCCATTGTTCGCGATACGTCACCGCATTACTTTAACTGATAATTGCCTGGTTGTGCAACCCTGTACCTAAATAAAATTTGTCATTTCTTTCCCCCACAAATAGAGCTTTCTTTTGGTGTTGTTTGATCAGCACTGCATTATTTTATTTTATTTTTATTTTTTTTGGGCTATAAACAAACAAAAAAAAGATATTTTTTACTTTCTGCTATAAAACCCATCCAAAAAAAAAATGTAAAAAATCAAATTCCTTCATAAATTTGATCCAATATGTATTCTGCTACATATTTTTGTTTAAAAAAATAAAAAAAGTATATTGATTTTTTTCTGCTAAAGTTTTTTATAGCATCTACAAACTATGAGATTTATACTGCAATTTCAATTATTATTATTTTTTTGACTTGTAATGGTGGCGATCAGCAACTTATAGCGGGACTGCGTTATTGTGACCGGCAATCTGACAGTAACTGACACTTTGTGGGAACCCGTGACACTAAGACAGTGATCAGTGCTAAAAATATGCACTGTCACTGTACTAATGACACTGGCTGGGAAGGGGTTAAACACCTAGGGCGATCAGTGGGTTAAGTGTGTGCCTAATCTGTGTTTTTGTGTACTGTGTGCGGTGCTTTTACTAAGGGATTTGATGCATTTTCTTTCCCTGCTTTGCATCCATCACTTCCCTTGTGCTTCCTATGTACGCAAGGCAGAGCTTCATTCAGCCTCTCTCTCCTCACTGATCAGTTGGTGCCAGCGGGGGACATCCATTGAGAGGTAACCCGCTGATTGACTTGTGCATGAACCCCCCACCCCGACGGGAGGAGCGCTCTGCTGCTGTGTAACTAAGTTAATGTTTTAGGGTTGTTTTTAAACCTTAAATGCAGCAAAGCAATTTCCTTCACTGTGTATTTGTACAGAACCGTTTTCAAAGGAATGGTACAGGGTACCTGCACTTAAAGTGGATGTAAACCTGAATTATTATTTTTTAATTAACTATTGTACCTTGTAGAGTATAGTATGTCATGTCATCTGTGCCCAGTCTTGCCACAAAGAGCAATCCTCTTTTTTTTCAGTAAGATAAAAACAGATAAACAGATAAACAGAAAAATAGGTGTCTGATTTTTTATTTTTTTTTCCCCCATGCTGTGAGTGACGGATCATTTCCTTATCTCATGCATGAGCATACAGGGCTTCACACCACATGCTTCTGCCCAGAACGCACTCTGTGTCCCTTGTGCGAATCTAGTATAACAAGTGTGAGGTTCGTACTGCCAGCACAAGGGGAGTGTAGAGGTGGGTGGGAGCCTAGTGACATCACGGCTCCGACTATACAGTATATATGTGTGTATGTATGCATCTATCTATCTATATATATATATATATATATATATATATATATATATATATATATATATATATATATATATATATATATATATATATATATATATACACACACACACACACCATGCAATATTATAAAATACAACCAAAATCACAACAGTTCAGATGACTAAAATACGACAAATACTAAAATGCCATTTTAGTCAAAAGATTAGGACTCAAACTATATGTGTGTGTGTGTGTGTATATATATATATATATATATATACACATATATATATATATATATATATATACATATATATACACATATACACACACCCCAAATAGTTTTGATATCCTGTAATCTCCTGTACAGCACTACTAGGAGAAGGGGCTGTACATTTTGCACAGTGCACATATGTACATGGTAACAAAAAGGAACAATGCCGGTGGTTTGTTGCTGTACCAAGCTGTTTTGGTTCTAAAGCCAGAATGCCTTCTGTCCATTACGGTAAAAAAACTTGTGTGCAGCTCTCTCCCAGCCCCCCTTTTCTACTTACTAGAGCCTGATGTCGATCCAGTGATGTACACAAGAGCATTGCTGCTCTTTCTCTCTACTCATTTGCTCAGAGGCATCATTGGGAGCCATTGGCTCATGCTGCTGTCAATCACAGCCAGTGAGGTGGAGTCGCACTCTGTGTGGCTTGGGAGGGAGCCTGCATGAGTGCCCCCATAGCAAACTGCTTGCTTTCAGGGCACTCAGCAGTGGAGATGGGCCAGGTGCGGCCAAAGGAGACCCCAGAAAAGGAGGATCAGGGGCTGCTCTGTGCAAAACTATTACACAGAGCAGGGAAGTATGACATGTTTGTTATTTTGTTTATTTATTTTTTTATATTTTTCCCTTTACAATCACTTTCAGTTTAGTTCAGTCTGAGATCAGGTAGTTGGCTGAGCTATCTGTCAGGAAGCCGGGATCACAAGAATTTCTCAACAGACTTAAAAATGCCTCTGACAATTTAAAAAAAAGTTTACTTATATGTATTTCAGCTGCAGATCAGTTTTAATTTTTCAATATAAATTTTTAGTTTAGTTTTTCCTTTTCAATAAACCCTTCCCTTTTTTCCAGCTAAACCAGGCCATATCTCTGAACATGTGCCAGCATACAGCAACGGCTCTAAGTGTCTCTGTATATTTCCTCCAGTGATATTTATATCTGTTTGAACATTTTCCAGTATACAGGAAGGTTGTAACTTTTTTTTTCCTGGCAGGTTTTAGGTGTGCTCAGCCAAGATGGGATAATGAGGTTCATCAGTATCCAAACATGTAAACTTGTGTTTGACATTGGAGGCCATGATGACGGCATTGTGACTTCTTCTGTTAGCCCAAATGGACGTTACATCGCCAGTGTCATGGATAACGGCAGTGTGAATTTGTACAGCGTTCAGGCTCTGACCAAGGAAATCAACAAGGTGAGAGGATTGTTTTTTTTGTTTTTTTAATTCTTTATTTAATTTTTAAATTTTCCATACTACAGAAAGCATATACAATAATTTTAAATTATATTCAATCTTTAAAGTGGAGGTCCACCCTAAAGTGGACCTTCCACTCATTGGAACCCTCCCCCCCTCCGGCGCCACAATTGGCACCTTTCAGGGGGGAGGGGGGTGCAGGTACCTGTACAGTACAGGTATCTGCACCCACTTCCGGGATAGCTCTCTGCGGAAAGGGGCGTAGATTACCGTATATACTCGAGTATAAGCCGAGATTTTCAGCCTCTTTTTTGAGGCTGAAAGTGCCCCCCTCGGCTTATACTCGAGTCATCGCTGTCTGTCTGCCCGATCAGCGTGTCGAGCAGACAGACAGCGGCCATTCTAGGATTCAAAGGCCGCGCCTCCGTCTCCGCCTTCGCCTGTGATAGGCGGAACACTGAATTTCCCAGCAGTCTGTGTTCCGCCTATCACGGACGTCCTCTCATCCTCGTCCGTAGTATGAGGATGAGCGGACGTCCATGATAGGCGGACCACTGACTGCTGGGAAATTGAGTGTTCCGCCTATCACGGACATCCGATAGGCGGAACACTCAATTTCCCAGCAGTCAGTGGGAAATTGAGTGTTCCGCCTATCACCGACGGAGGCGCGGCTTTTGAATCCTAGAATGGCCACCGACGAAGAGCTGCGGGACGGGCCGGGACGCAGGCCGGGACGGGACGCAGGCCGGGACGGGACGCAGGCCGGGACGCAGGCCGGGACGGGACGCAGGCCGGGACGGGACGCAGGCCGGGACGGGACGCAGGCCGGGACGGGACGCAGGCCGGGACGGGACGCAGGCCGGGACGGACACAGGCTGGACGGACACAGGCTGGACGGACACAGGCAGGCTGGACACAGGTAGGCTGCACGGACACACACACACACACACACACACACACACACACACACACACACACACACACACACACACACACACACACACACACACGGATGCATGCACACACAGGGATGGATGGACACACACGGATGCATGGACACACACACACACACACACACACGGATGCATGCACACACACAGGGATGGATGGACACACACACACACGGATGCATGGACACACACACACACACACGGATGCATGGACACACACACACACACACGGATGCATGGACACACACACACACGGATGCATGGACACACACAGGGATGGACGACACACAGGGATGGACAGGCATGTCTCACCCTCGGCTTATACACGAGTCAATAATTTTTTCCAGTTTTTTGGGGGTAAATTGGGGACCTCGGCTTATATTCGGGTCGGCCTATACTCGAGTATATACGGTACGCCCCTTTCCGAAAGTCCCCCGCTGCCTGCTGGGAAACACACAGATCCCAGAGGCAGCAGGGACCGTCCTTATTGCGCAGCGCGACTCACGCATGCGCAGTAGGGAACCGGGAAATGAAGCCGAAAGGCTCCACTTCCTGATTCCCATACCCAAGATGGCGGCGGCAGCACCCGAGAGATGATCGAGAAATCGGATTCGGGTGCCGACATCGCGGGCGCGCTGGACAGGTAAGTGTCACTATTTTAAAAGTCAGCAGCTGCAGTATTTGTAGCTGCTGGCTTTTAAAGGAAAAAAAAAAAACACGGAGTCCCGGCAGACTCCCGCTTTAATCAAAAAACCCCTCTTTTCCCCATCCACCCTCCCTTCCAACAAGGTGAGGGGATTAAGCACTTCCTAAAAACAAACGTTTTCCCAGCACATGAACGAGCTAAACCAACAACAAAACGCAAAACAAATGACAGCGTCTAACAATTGACATTAATAACAGAGGTGTAAAGCCAGGTACACACTAAAGGATTTTTATTTTATTTTTATTTTTTTTGTCCAACCCAAAAAAAACTGACAGCTCCGGTTGGGAGCCGCTGTACTAACCATGCAAGGTTAGTGCAACAATCTCCCTGACTGGGCTGTTGTGTTCTGACATGGGAACGGCACCCCCGCCAGAGCACTCTGTTCAGCGCTCTCTGCCATTGGCTGAGGGCGCTGATCAGGAGTCAGGCGGCTTCTGGCTTTCCAGCATGCACATCCAACAGAAGCTGGCCGTCTTCTGTTGGACAGACTGACATACACACAGGCAAAATTTCGGCTGGAATTTTTTTATTTTTTTTGGACCAGTACGGGGTACGGGGCTTTAGTTACACACATTTGCAAACATATGTGGAAGCTACACTGCTTTGTGAAGGCTCCTCTAAAGTGCTGTCTTAACTCTTGTTTGCGAGTCTCATAATTGGAGTAAAGATAACACCAGATAAATTGCAGGCAGATATACCTGGAGGCAGCACATTACTCAGTTTTCCTAAACCCACAACAGTAAAATCAGTCTGCTGTATATGCACTGCAGTAATGCATGCTTGTTATACTCACCGTGGAACCTAAAGTGTTAATCCTGCACATTGTGTAAAAAAGCTGTTTAATCCTGTCTTCTCTGATTTCCCCCCTCCCCTTTCTTTCACAGTCCCCAATCTATCTTCTGATAGAACAGAGCCTTGGAGGCACTCTGCACATGCTCAGTTTGATGTGTGTTGCTGGAGAGTCCTTTGTTGTTTTTTTTTGTTTGTTTTTTTAGGGTGTATGTGTGATAGGTAAAGGGCCAATCATCACTGTCCAGACAAGAGGGTCATCCACATAGGACAGTCAGAGGTGAATAAAACTGATAGAAGTAACAAGACTACTATACACTGCTGATGAGAAGATTTTTAGCAGTTTAAATTTACAAAAATAATTACATTGCCATGTTCTGTGTAGTGTGGGAGACCAGATATAGTGAATGCAGAGTCCTGGGTTTAGTAACACACTAGAAGCCCAGCAAAAAGAGTGTCCCTACAGCTTTCAATGCCGCTGGCTCCTGCTCTCTCAGTGCTGCTTCTCTGAACTTCTGGTCTTCACAGGAAAACATTAACGGCTCACAGCAAAGTTTTCAGCCAGTCTGGTTAGCTTGGAGAAGGGAAGGAGGATGGAGGAGCAGGGTTGTGCCTTTCCATCCTAGGCTAAAGAGCTGTGTGTGTATTTTGATGACCACAGCATAGGGAGACACAACTCCAGTCCTCACATGCAAGGGTGGCTCCATAGGATGCTGCAAGAGAAAAGAGCCCCCCTAAAATGGGAAACCTACATTTTTTTTTTTTCAATCAAATACTTTATTTTAACAAAAAAACACACTATTATTTCTATATTTGCACTCCCCGGTTTACAATTCAAATCCTCCATCCTATTATCACTCATTAATACAACTCTATTTCACTGTTGATTTTCCTCTGTTTCATTAGTATATTCATCTCGCTGCTCAGATAAATGCCACCAATGCCAGTTTTTTTTTGCAAATTTTTTTTTAGAGCTCCTGCTATGCTCATTCCCCAAATTCCTCTTGTCTTAAATGAAGATTGATCGCTTTAATCCATTGATCTACCGTTGGCGGGTATTTTGATATCCATTTTTGTAATCTAAGTTTACGAGCTATATATATAGTTCTCATCCACATCACATGCATTTCAACTGGGAGGGTATAATCCGATACAATCCCTGGCAATGCTATTTTTGGATCAAAATAAACCTGCATAGAATTTAAGGAATTCAAAGTATCAAATACACCCTCCCAGTAACGATACAATTTGGGACATCTCCACAGCATATTCCGAATACTTTCATCAATCCCAAAGGGAAATTGTTACGACACAGACACACTTAACAAAGACAACACAAGATCACAACAATAGACTGAACTAGAAGCAAAAACGTAACAAAATTACCAATGTCAGCCATTAACACCAAATAACAAAATGAAAACTACACTACAAATAAAACATCCATACAATTTAAAATACATCATAGAATAAACACAGATTAAAATAACAGGCAAGCTACCAAATACAAATAATACACCACATTCTCTAACACCACTCCAAATAATAACCAACACAATACCAACATACTATAAAAACAACACAAAATCCTGATCATAAACAACCAGAATGAAATCTTCACCTCCAGCCCTCACAGAAAAGAATTATATATCTTGATCACCACAGATCTATAATTGTTATCTGGGGCAGTGGTCATGGATCCAGCTTGAACTATAGCATAGGAAAGGATTAAAAGATAAGGAAGCTGCATACTCAGTGATTAAATCAGATGTTAATGCTTGTAAAGTCTTAAAGTGGAGCTCCAGTCATCTTGTAATTTGTTTTTAAAAAAAATCACCCCCGCGATTGTCCCTGCAACTATACTCTAAATCGGCATACTATATATTTGTAATCCTTTTTTTTTTTTTTTTTTTTTTTTTAAGAACTTCAGCCCCGGAAGATATTACCCCCTTCCTGATCAGAGCACCTTTTGCAATTCAGCACTGCATCGCTTTAACTGACAATTGCGCGGTCGTGCAACGTGTCTCCCAAACAAAATTGACTACCTTTTTTTTTCCCACAAATAGAGCTTTATTTTGGTGGTATTTGATCACCTCTGCAGTTTTTATTTTTTGCGCTATAAACAAAAACAGAGGGACAATTTTGAAAAAAAGCATTATTTTTTTACATTTTGCTATAATAAATATCCCCCAAAAATATATAAAAAAAAAGTTTTCGTCAGCTTAGACAGATACATATTCTATGTATTTTTGGTAAAAAAAATTGCAATATATTGATTGGTTTGCACAAATGTTATAGCGTTTACAAATAGGGGATAGTTTTATGACATTTTTATTAATCATTTTTATTATTTTTGAAATGGCAGAGATCATCATTTATTGTGACTGCGACATTATGGCGGACACAACGGATATTTTTGACACATTTTTGGGACCATTTTCATTTATACAGCAATCAGTGCTATACAAATGCACTGATTCCTGTGTAAATGACACTGGCAGTGACGGGGTTAACCACTAGGTGGCAGTGTAGGGGTTAAGTGTTTCCTGGGGTGTGTTCCTAGCTGTGGGGGCCGTGGCTGTGTGTGACAAGTCACGTCACTGATCTCTGCTCCGATCTCAGGGAGCAGAGATCAGTGACACTGTCACTAGGCAGAACAGGGAGATGCTTGTTTACATTAGCATCTCCCCATTCTTCCTCCCTGTGAGGTGATCGCGGGTATCTCTGCGGCAATCGAGATGGCGGGACCTGCGACCTGACTCATGGAGCTTGCCGCGGGCGCGCGTCCGCTGGCCACCTCTTAAATGACAACATACAGATACGTGATTCTGCCTGCATGAGCCCTTCTTCCGACGTATATCGTCGTGAGGCGGTCCAGCATTACTTAAAGCACCCCCTGGTTCATGTAAGATATCTGAAGCTTGCTAGGAATTTGCTCCGGGATTAAATGCAGCTGGCTACTCAGCATGCACAGACCGGTCTCGCACATATGCAGTGGGAACTAATCACGGCGCACTATGTATATTGTAGGTTGTCATTGCAATGGTGGCGTTGGAGGAAGTTCCCGCCCCATTTGTTATGGCAATCTGTCAATCATGGAACCAGGAAGGACAACGTTGATATCCCAGAATCCAATGGGAGAAAGGAAATGGCGTACCTCGCCACGGCAAGGTAGGACAGAAGTGGAGAGATTTCTTACAGAGAAAGGTACTTAAAAAAAAAAAAAAAAAAAAAATTGCAATATCCAAAAATTTACATGGGGAACAAACGCGGCCCTGGCTGCATTCTTCTAGCGTTTCTGATTGGCCTTGGGCTGTCCTTGTGCTTCAATGGTCCGAGAGCTGCTATGCGCTCTGAGTGCTCCCTCCCCTTCCTCCTCTTGCTGTCACGGCGCGGGGAAGGGGTGGGCTGGTCCCATTGCACATTGGCTCCACACACCAGGCCGACCGTGTGACACTATTCCCTTGCGCCGCAGTTTTGGCTTGTGTTTATCACCTTGCGGCTGGTTTGGGAGGTGCCTTCATATGCCATTGTGGTCGGCGGTTGCTGCTCGGGCAGAAGTGCTCCTCCAATTGTCCCATGCTTGAGTGACGTTGGTGGGTGGACCACAGGGCGGATCAGATGCCTACAAATATCCCTGCTTGGATTGGCTCTCTCAGTTGGTGGTTGCTGGCTGTGGGTGGTCACAGCTCTCTACACTCTTGTATTTGAATCACGCAGGTACTTTTCTCACATTCCATGGTGCTATAAATATTTTGTCTCCACACTGTTACTTTCTCACAGTCATTCTGGGAGGTTATACGCATTCTTATCTCCTACACCTCTCCAATCTCTCTGCACTTAGCTTTGTTGCTCACCCTATGGCTAGTAAACACCCACCACTTTCCTTCACTACCTGTTTCCAAGTGGTTGTCACTATTCACTTCCTATCAACACATACATGGTTATCTATCATGTATTTACTTTAGTTATATTTTTCAGACACATTGGAGTCTATATTAGACATCACCAGCCATGATAACATGAACTTCCTTGTCCTGGTGGGGAGTTGTGGGTTTTTCTCTGTCCTGGGGGCCCTTCCCGCCTCAGCTCCCGGTGGAGACATTTGTGATACTCCTTGGCCTCTCAGTATTTTGCTGTGACATGTCGAGTCCTCAAGTGATTAGGGAGATTAATATTTCCCCTCCTATGGCCCTCCGTTTTTTGCTCCTTTCCCCTTGACCTTTTCTGTTATTTTTGTTATTTTATATCCAATGTTCTATATCATTCTTTCTACAGAACTGTCATATGCATCAGCACCTGATGAGGTGGTACTTATCCCCTGAAACGCATAGAGCTTACAAAGATGCATACCCTAATGACTATATCTGTGAAGATATTCACTCCATGTTAATGTTTTATACATGTTTTGTACATGGAGCAATGTCGGCATCGGTACCACATATCTTTCTATTGCCCTTTGTTGTATCCGAGTTTATGTAACTACAACCTTTACTGCAATACCTATTTTGGCTGCATTATGTCATGTCCATATTGGTTAAATAAATTACTTTTCTACATCCGGGTTCTTTTTGTGCCTCGTCTAAAGTCCCAAACCCCCCCTCTCGTTTATGGCTGCAAAATAGGGTGGAACTCTGCTTTAATGCTTTTAGAAGCCCACCGAAATCTTAGGCAATCATTAACCTCTATGATACAGCCCAAAAGCTAAAAGTCGCTGTTTTTTCTCTTTTAAAAAAAATAAAAAATGTGTTTAATTCTTGTATGTTATTTTTGTACAGTGCTTAATATCAGAAGTCTGTATTTCTAAGTAGTGAGAATAACCTTTTTTTTTTTTTTTTGCAGCCTCCGCCACCACTTGTAAAAGTGGTTGATTTAAGTAAAGACAAGGACTCCACGGTGGAAAAGTCTAAAGCCAGCAGTGGGAAAGTTAAAGTTTCATCTAGCCGGATATGTCGCCCATGGAAGTCGAAGGAAGAAATCGTGAAGACACGAATTCTGCGCCCAGATGGGGATGATAATGACAGTAATAAAGAGGTTTGTTGTAAATGAACACTTTATAAAAAATGTCCTCTTGTAGGGTTTTCTGTGGTATAGGAGGTGCTGGTACTGGTCCATAGTATAGGTAAGTATTGTGGTGGAACATGCATATTGTAGACGCCATCCGTGTTCTTTCAGCTGACATGGTAGCATGGAGGAATGGTTGCATAAGTCCAATGACCTATCCCATTGGTCTCCTCCCTCTTGTATATTAGCTGATCAAGCCCTTGCTGTTTTTTCTGAGTGCTATGAAGGAGCCTGGTCCTTGCACGTTGCTGCTCCTCTTAGGAGGGAAAGGGGAAGCCTCTAGCAGTACTGGGACAGGTTCATCTAGCACCCGGGGCAAGGATGCAGAACTGTCCCCCCTCCCCCCACTGTTAATGCATGCATACTGCTCTGTTAATTTTGACGTCAAATTTCGATTTAGTTTGAGTCCTAGTCTTTTGACTAAAATGGCATTTTAGTATTCATCGTATTTTAGTCATCTGAACTGTTGTGATTTTGGTTGTATTTTATTAAACTAAACTAGAGTTAATTTGGTTGACGAAAATAATTTTGTTGACCAAATTAACACTGCTGTCCCAACCCTTGTCCCGACCCTGGCCTTGCTGTTAGTTTTTTTATGTATCCAGATATGCTTGATGTACACATATGCGTGGATAATATTGTATTGTATGTGTGTGTGTGATATATATACTGTATATATAATGCAATTTTATGAAAACCAATACAATTTGTCAAGAAAACGCTGTGTGCACTCTCTGCATCAGGAATGCTAATTTGGTTTGACAGCCCAGACTCTGCATGTGCTGGTCATGCTATCCAAAAGTAGAACCAAAGGCAAAACCTTTTGTTTTTTTTATTTATTATTTTGAATGGAGTATGGGAGGGTTATAACCCCTGTTGTGTTTTTTTTTTTTTCCATCTATGTCCCATTTAGCAGATTCTCCTTTTGCTTCCTGTTCTATAACCAACAGGAAGTGAGTGGTAATCCGTCTAATGTAAGGGAAGCCTCCGCGTCACTCGAATTGGAAGATTTCCCTTCTATTCCTGTTCTGGCGACAACTCAAAATTTGGGGATTTAGTTTCACTCATAGTGATACCGGTAAACGGGAGAAATAGAGAGGGCGAAGCAAACCCCTGGCTGTCTCTAAATAGTTTGGGAATAATCTAACATGGCAACTTTAGTACAAAAGAAATTCAAAGCATTTGTTTTGGACCAGACAATCTCACTAGTAGCTCTGTTATGACATTAAAATGGGTTACTAGTCGTTGCTTTTGAATGTGATCATAGCGGTTCTTTAAATTTAAAACTATCCTTGCCCTGAAAGCAGTGGTTAAAGCGGGAGTAAACCCACTGAAATTATTATTATTATTATTTTTTTTTTCTGACCTGCAAGAGAAAAGGCATAATGAGCTAGTATGCACCGCATACTAGCTCATTATGAAATACTTACCTTAGAATGAGACTCCGACGATCCACGCCGAGGGAGCTGACATGTTCCCTCGGCGTGGATTTCGGGTATCGCGGCTGAGCCACGATATTGTCACCCCCGTGCATCCACGTGGGAGATTTCTTTCTGGCAGGGTCCGGCGTCTGCCAGGCTTCCAGCAGAGAATCCCCTGTGCGTATGCGCCACTGCAGTCAGCTACTCATTGCGAGGGTAATATCTAATAAACCATACAGGTTTAGGAGATATATATATTTTTTTTTTTTTTACCTACAGGTAAGCCTTATTATAGGCTTACCTGTAGGTAAAAGTAAAAAAAAAAAACAGTATACAACCGCTTTAATTGGTGGGTTTACTTCCCTTTTTAGATTCTAGTGAGCTGATTTTCTGAAATATCAGTTATTTAAAGCAGGGTTCTCCAAACCTTTCTAAACAAAGGGCCAGTTTATTGTCCTTCAGATTTTAGGGGGCCGGACTGTGGCCAGTCGGAGTAAACATTGCCACATTTTGGTATTGGGGGAGGAATAGTGCCCCATTGTTGGTGTCAGTAGGAGAAATGGTGCCCCATAGTTGTCTGTTGGCAGAATAGTGTCTCGTATCAGTGAGAGGAAAAGTGCTTCAAGGGCCGGATATAGGCAAGCAAAAGACCGCGTCCGCCCCCCCCGGGCTGCCGTTTGGAGACCACTGATTTAAAGCATTTGATCTTTGTGCTTATTACAGAATGTGTTGCCAACTGGATTGAACAAGCAGCGCCTTTTAGCGCTATTGAAGGGCTTTGGAGAGTATCCAACGAAATACAGGTAAAATGTAGCACATTCATTTGTTTTAATTGTAGTTTGTGAATAAAAAGGTGAACTTTTTTAGTCTACAAATAAGTGATACCTTCCTAATGATTGCTAAAATTTGTATCCTTAAAGCTGGCCCTAAAGTCTCCCCGCTGTCAGAATACAATGACTCAGCAGGGAGGATCCCCCCATACACATTGAGTGTAAATGGAGGAAATTGGGTCAGTCCCCCCCCCCCCCCCCCCCCCCCATTCAACCCGCTGGTTCAACAAAAAAAAAAAAAAACTGACCCCATTTCCTTCCCGCTGAGTCATTGTATTCTGACAACGCGGAGACTATCCTGCCATCAGAATACACAGCTTACCGCAGTAGTCTATTGACTGCAGCGATGATCGAGCGAAAAAATACCAACAGGAGGTGTGAACAGAAGTTGATCAGTAGATTCAAACACTAGACTCTCATGGATCAAAATTTACAGCTGTACCCTGCTGAACCGGGCACATTTTGATTCATGTATGCCTGGCCTCACTGTTAATGATTAAGTCAATTTTCAACAACAAAACAAACCCTCATCCCAATTTTTGAAGTAGATGGTTACAATATAGAGCCTCTGGGTATACCCCGCCTCAAACATCAAAAACCAACCAGAAAGGTCATATATCTTAATAAATAAAACAACAACAAACCTAAACTGCTTGTGTCCTTTGAATGGTAGGAGAAAGTTAAGATGAGGATAAATTTAACTTAAAGCGGAGTTCTGCTAAAAAAAAAAAAAAAAAAAAATTAAGTCAGCAGCTACAAATACTGCAGCTGCTGACTTTTAATAATCGGACACTTGCCTGTCCCAGGGTCCAGCTATGTAGGAGAGCGAAGCCCCGCTTGTCTCCCCCTCCTCTCTGCAGTGCCGGCATTGTAAGTGTGGGCGCCCCGGCTGTGGCTTTACAGCCGGGCACCCACTGCGTGAGCTGTGCCGCGACTGGCCGGGCTGAGAGGGAGGGGGGAGAGGTCATCTTCCTTCCTGTGCTGCGGTGCGCCGGATAGTGGGAGCTGGAACCCTCTGAAAAGAGGTTACCGGACCCCACCCCCCAAAAAAAATTACATGCCAAATGTGGCATGTCGGGGTCACGTCCCTTAAAGCGGAAATTCCATTTTTGGGTGGAACTCGGCTTTAAACATCTAACTCTAGGAGTTCCACTGTGGGAGAACAAGTTCTACAAAACTAACTCGGAAGGGCAATAGTGACCTAGCTGCCCTATCTATATATATCGGCCTGTCAGTACTGTCTAACGAGGGAATCTGGACATTATTGTGTGGCATTGGTTGTATCTGATTCTATCCAAATGTGCCAAATTTTATCAAACTTGGCTGGACAACACCTGGCTAGGTAAGTTGCTTTGTAGAGTGGTACTGCCGAGTGGACCAGTGATTTATATATATTTAGAGAGGGCACTTCTGGTTGTTTCCATTTTAGAAGCAGCGCCTTCCTAGCATAAAACAGGAGTCCAATAAGGGTCCTGGTTGCTCGCAGTGGGCTAAGGAGCCCACCAAGCTCATCATAATTTTTATCCTCCCCCTTGGCTGTTTACCTGTGCAAAGGGCAGTAACAATCCAAGTATGAGCAGTCGTGTTTATATATATATATATATATATATATATATATATATATATATATATATAGACACACGCAGATGTCATGAATAACACATTGCAATATAAAGTATAATAGTTGTGAGCTGGCTTGACAATCCATATCATAAAATATATATTAAAATCATTATTGATGGCAGAAGATAATCTACTCTATAAATGCATGATTATAATGCATCTAAAAAAGCTTAACGCATGCGTTACATTTTTAAATCAAGCCAGAAGCAGATGCAAGGTGCCTATCTACAAAAAACATATACCAATGTAGTTTGATAGTTGACTCAAGAAAGAAAAAGGGGGAAGAAAAAGTATCCATCCTTAGGTTACTTAGGCCGCGTACACACGAGTGAATTGTCCGGCGTGTATCAAAATCAAATAAGTGTCTTACTTAGTACGGCAAACAATCCGGCGGATAGTCTGGCGGACTTTCTACCGAACGGACTTGGCCACACACGGACACACAGAAAGTCCGGCGTTTGCTAGCGCGATGACGTACAGCACGTACGACGGGACTAGAAAAAGGAAGTTCAATAGCCAGTAGCCAATAGCTTCCTTTTTCGTACTTGCTTCTGAGCATGCGTCATTCTTAGTCCGCCGGACTAGCATACTGATGAACGTATTGTCCGCTGAAACCCAAGTACGACAGACAATCTGATCGTGTGTACGCGGCATTACAAGTCGGCTCCAGATTCAGCATGTGGTGTTGCAAATTAAGAACTGCCAGGGATGTGTCTGTGTTTTATAGACTCTGTTTTGAAGAGGTGTGTAGTGTGAGTGTACTCCATCTAAAGTTAAACTATTAATTCTCCTTAATTAATTCTCCTTAGGATGTTTATTTGGCGCTCACTGCTCCAGCTGCCAGAGAACCATGCAGCTTTCAGCAGCCTTACTGACAAAGGCACGCATCCCCAGTACCTCCAACTTCACCAGGAATACCCCATTAAGAGCAGGAAGCTCCTGAGAGTGTTACAAAGGTAAGCAGGCTTTGCTCAACCCTGACACTGCACTGTATTTATTTTCTCTCTGCAAGTTAGGAAGAAACTTAAGCCTGGCACATCTCAACTATCGCTGCTTAGAAATCCAAGGTGCTCCTTAAAGCAGATCTTTACCCAAAAGGAGAAGCTCTGTTTGCACCTTCCACTGCCACATTTGGCCCTTTTTTGAGGGGGTGGGGGTACCTGGTTTTGACAGATACCCGTTCCCATTTCTGCTCAGATCGATGCGGCTATCTACGAGGACCTTCGACCCCCTATTCCTTTCCCCCCACAGCCTTCTGAGACTGGGTATGGTGGGTTTTTTCCCTGTCATCACTTATTTCTATCACAAGAGATGTTTACATTCCTTGTGATAGGAATAAAAGTTATCAAGAAGAAAAAAAAAATAAATAAATAAAGGGACAAGGTAAAAAAATAAAAAACAAACAAAAAATTATAATATATATATATATATATATATATATATATATGTGCCTCCATTCCTCTGCTCGTGCATAGAAGTGAACAGATATGTAAACAGTGTTCGCAACCCACAATTATATATATATATATATATATATATATATATATATATATATATATATATATATATATATATATATATATATATATATATATATTGCTTGTGCAAGCATTTTCTAAACATTCTTTCATAGTTGAAATGGCAAAGCATATAGTCACAATGGTGTGGGCATATTATTACAGGGGTTCTAAGTAATTTTCTAGAAAAAAATTGATTTTTTACAAAAAGTGCCAGAAAAGTCCTGTTTCTTTAATGTGTAGGGATTTAACTAATCTCCAGGCCTAAAATGTTAATTTTAATGTGTGGATAAATATGGGAAAAAATGTTTAGGCAGTGAAAGGGTTAAAGAACACACAGAGAAATATGCACATGTGGCCGCAATGTATTTTGTATTTTTTATTCCCAAACAAGTTTCTGTGATTTCATTTGCTCACCAGGACACTTTCAGCCTTGGCTCACTGGTCTGCGATATTTGGAGAGACGAAATACTTACCTCTGATGGCCTTCCCATTTGTCAAGCTTTTTCAGAACAATCAGCTCATCTGTTTTGAAGTTGTGGCTACTGTCATAAGTAAGTTGTGTGAAAATACATTGTTTTTTTGCTTTTTTTTTATGGAAGGATGTTCTATTGTGAGCGTGTGTAGCATTCAGACTTGTTCTTCTGATCATAAAGCCAGCAGTGTCCTTCCAGTTGTCCGGAAACTACAAGGATCAGTATGAAGGGATTGTCCTCCCAGCATCTGGAGGGACATGCATTGGCCTAGCCACCTAGCCTATGGTAATCTGTGTCATGTTCCTCTGCAGCTAACTGGTGTCAGCATTGGTTCGAGTACTTTCCTAATCCACCAATCAACATCCTTGGCATGGTTGAGAATGTTTTGGCGCATCACGACAAGGAGGTTCTTCAGCATTTTGTGAATTTTGGCGTTACGTCGCAGGTAACGTATCCATCCGGTATATAGTAAGCTCTCAAAGTCAGCATTGTGCTTATTGATTCACTAAAGTGATATCGAACCCTCAGTTTTTTGTAATTACTTAGGGTACAGTCACACCACGTGCGGCAAGACTATTCCAGGCCAAAATTCCTTGTCTCCTACCTGGCTGGTTCATGCCACTGAACTGCAGTGGTGCGCACTGGAAAAAAAGTACTGCATTACAGTGATTGTATACCCTCACATATACCCGGTGAAGTGACTGGCCTCAGTTGTACCTGATTATCTGCAGTCTTCTCTTCTCCACATCCATTCAAAGTCCAGAATTTATAAAGCTTGTCTTAGCTGCCAAAAAAAAGGGGCAGGGAGGTGAAAATTTTACACTGTGCAGAGTTCAGTAAGGAGAGCTCTGGGAGCTGATTGGAAGGAAGGGACCCCCCCCCCCTTTCACAGAGGAACACTTGTCAGAAATGATTCATACTGACAGCAGAGGAATGAAGTAGCAGACAGAAATACAATAAGATGAGGATAAGATTTGTTATTGGAAAAAACAAACTCGCAATGAAATTATATAATTTCATTGACACAGTTCCCCATAAACGTTCACTGTACAAAGTAACGTCCGTTGGCATGCACCATAGGGTGAGTACATGGATTGAATACTGGCTACAAGGGCGAGTTCAGGGGGTGGGGATAAATGGGGAGTACTCGGAATGGTCAGGGGTGGGTAGTGGGGTCCCCCAGGGTTCTGTGCTGGGACCAATCCTGTTTAATTTGTACATAAATGACCTGGAGGATGGGGTAAACAGTTCAATCTCTGTATTTGCGGATGATACTAAACTAAGCAGGGCAATAACTTCTCCGCAGGATGTGGAAACCTTGCAAAATGATCTGAACAAATTATTGTGGGTGCAACTACATGGCAAATGAGGTTTAATGTAGAAAAATGTAAAATAATGCATTTGGGTGGTAAAAATATATATGCAATCTATACACTGGGGGGAGAACCTCTTGCGGGAATCTAGGATGGAAAAGGACCTGGGGGTCCTAGTAGATGATAGGCTCAGCAATGCCAAGCTGCTGCTAACAAAGCAAACAGAATATTGGCATTAAAAAAGGGATTAACTCCAGAGATAAAACGATAATTCTCCCCCTCTATAAGACTCTGGTCTGGCCTCACCTAGAGTATGCTGTCCAGTTCTGGGCACCAGTCCTCAGGAAGATGTACTGGAAATGGAGCGACTACAAAGAAGGGCAACAAAGCTAATAAAGGGTCTGGAGGATATTGGTTATAAAGAAACGTAGCGAGCACTGAACTCATTCTCGCTTGAGAGGGGATATGATTTTAATTTACAAATACCATACTGGTGACCCCACAATAGGAATAAAACTTTTTCACGGAAGGGAGTTTAACAAGACACATGGCCACTCGTTAAAATTAGAAGACAAGAGGTTTAACCATAAACTACGTAGAGGGTTCTTTACTGTAAGAGCGGCCAGGATGTGGAATTCCCTTCCACAGGCGGTGGTCTCAGCGGGGAGCATCGATAGTTTAAAAAAACTATTAGATAAGCACCTGAATGACCTCAACATACAGGGATATACAATGTAATACTGACATATAATCACACAGGTTGGACTTGTCTTTTTTCAACCTCCCCTACCATGTAATTATAATTCACAATTAAATGACAATTTGTTCTCTTAATGAAGTACACACTATAGAGGGATATGCTTTGTTCATATTTCATTTCTGAGGTTTACAACCACTTTAACTACAATTTTTTTAGCACAGTGTGACACAATCCACCACCTAGCACTGCAGCCAATAGCATTTAAACGGGTTGTGAAGGCAGAAGTTTTTTTTTATCTTAATGCGTTCTTTGCATTAGGATAAAAAGCCTTCTGTGGGCAGCAGCCACCCTGAACACTTACCTGAGGTCCCTCTCTGTCCAGCGATGTCCACGAATGTCTCAGCCGTCCGGGATTCTCCCTCCTGATTTGGCTGAGACACAGCAGTGATGCCATTGGCTGTCACTGCTGTCAATCAGAGTCAGCTAGCCAAACGAGGGAGAGGGGGCAGGGCCGGGTCTGGGCTCCGTGTGTGAATGGACACAGGGAGCTGTGACTTGGCTCAGGTGTCCCCATAGCAAGCTGCTTGTTATGGGGGCACTGAACAGGAGGGAGGGGCCAGGATCACAGAAGAGGGACCTGAGAAGAACGGGATCTGGGCTGCTCTGTGCAAATCCACTGCAACAGAACAGGTAAGTATTACATGTTTGTAAATTTTTGGGTGAAAAAAAAAAACGATACTTTACAATCGCTTTAATGAAATATTGAGGAGAAGAATTTAAAGAAAGCTGGTTTAAAAAAGTATTAAGCTGGGTTTACACTTATGCGAATTGGATGCGAGTTTCCCCATCCAAGTCGCATGACAGGGAGGGACCGGCTCTCAATAGAGCCGGTTCTCACAGCTCCGTTCTCCTGCGGTTCGCATCAGAAAAGGTTCCTGTGTGTCTTTGGCTCAGTATCAAGTGTGAATTCAGGCTGAAATTCGGACCTAAATCGGTGTACAGAGACGCACCAGACCCCCTGCTATGACCCACGGCTGCATCGGTGTGAACTCAGCCTTAAATGCATCGGCACCGCCACCATCCCACTGCACACCAATGCCTGGCTTCTAATGCAGCTATTGGTGTGAGTGAATCTTTATGGAGTATGCAGCTTCATTATCTCTTAATCCTTGTCTATTTTCCAGTTTAAGTTGGTGCCAGGTCCACTGCGCCAGTTTTTTTTTTTTTTTTTCTGGGTGGCTCCTTTCTCTGTCCGCATCCTATGGAGCCATTCTTGCACGCAGTGACTAGAGTACGTATGCATCAGTAGAAAAGCACAGCCCCATAGGCTATAATGGCAAGGCATTCCCCAGCTCCTACCTCCTCCCCCCTCCCTTCTCCAAGCTTACAGACTGGATGAAGACTGCACTGTCCACTGTTAAATCTTTCCTATGAAGACCAGATGTTCAGGCAAGCAGCACAGAGAGAGCAGGAGCCAGCAGCATTGAAAGTTGTAAATTGCATGTGCTTAGGTTAGAGTAGTTGGGAATAGAATAGTTTAGTGGGGAATTTTTTATTTTTTGTGCTCAATGCGTTAAGCTAAAAAATGCTGAGGATTTAATACGATCTTAAAACAAATGTCTTCTCAGAGACAAGGATTGCACTTTCTGGCAGGAAATAAATTTCCCTCCAATCCGTTTGTGTCTCTGTTTAAACTACATCTATTGTAGCAGGTTTATGAAGGCTGCCATTGCTGACCTCCTCTTATGAGGAGGTCAGCTGTTGCATTGGGTTCAGTGAATTCTTAGACCCCCATACACACTATACAATTTTTTTCTTTTTTTTGTCTGATTTCCTTTAAATTTACCAAAACCATGTAGTGCAAGGGCTGGCCTGATTGCATACACATTGAAACTCATTGAGGTTTGACCTCATATTATATGGTTTTGGTAAATCTGAAGGAAAGAAATCTACATTGTATAGTGTGCATCTTTTATCTCTGTCCACTTGCCACCAACCAACGTACCAGCGCTTGACTTTAAATGGTAGTACTGTCCAGGTACCCACCTTCCGCAGCTCACTCGGCTCTTCTGACCCACCGGGAGACCCCAGCTACCAGCCGGCACATCCACCAGCTGGCTTGACACCCAAACAAAGCCGGGATCGGCTTTGATCTGGTCTCCATAGCAGTAATCCAGAAGTGATAAACTGACATCGCTTCCGATTTATCCAGATGTCACTAGCACCATTTAACCACTTAAGGTCCGCCTCCTGCACATATACGTCGGCAGAATGGCAAGGCTGGGCACAAGCACATACCTGTACGTTGCTTTTTAATTGCTCAGCCATGGGTCGGGAGTGCGCCACCAGCGGCGTGCTCCTGACCTGGTCCTGAGCTCCGTTGGACGTGGGACCAGCGGACCCGATCGCCACTGGTGTCCTGCGATCGGGTCACAGAGCTGAGGAACGAGGAGAGGTCTGTGTAAAAAAAAACTCTCCCCGTGCTTCCTAGTGTGGCTGTCACCGATCGTCTGTTCCCTTTTATAGGGAAGGACGATCAGTGATGTCACATGCTAGGTCACGCCCCCCTACAATAAAAAAAAAAAACATAACGTCATACATAACCCCTACACTGTCCCCTAGTGGTTAACTCCTTCACTGAGAGTGTCATTTACACAGGAATCAGTGCATTTAAATAGCACTGATTGCTGTATAAATGACAATGGTCCCAAAAATGTCCGCTGTGTCCGCCATAATGTCGCAGTCGCAATAAAAATCGCTGATCGCCTCCATTACTAGTAAAAAAAATATGATAAAAATGCTATAAAACGATCCCCTATTTTGTAAACGCTATAACTTTTGCGCAAACCAATCAATAATCGCTAATTGCGATATTTTTTTATTTTTTTTACCAAAAATATGCAGAATAATACGTATCAGCCTAAACTGAGGAAAAAAAAATCTTTTTATATATATTTTTGGGGATATTTATTATAGCAAAAAGTAAAAAATATTTCATTTTTTTTCAAAATTGTCACTCTATTTTTGTTTATAGCGCAAAAAATAAAAACCGCAGAGGTGATAAAATATCACCAAAAGAAAGCTCTATTTGTGGGAAAAAAAGAACGCCAATCTTGTTTGGGAGCCACGTCGCACGGCCGCGCAATTGTCAGTTAAAGCGACGCAATGCCGAATCTCAAAAAGGGGCTTGGTCCTTTGGCTGCAAATTGGTTCGGGGCTTAAGTGGTTAAAAAAAGAAATAAAAGCATTCAAACACTCCGATCTTGGTGTTTTGAATGCTTTTAAGTCCATTCTTGGGCACTTTTATGTGCCTCCAGCAGCAATCATCTCAGGTAATTGATGGCTGTGCAAGCGGCCAAGAATAGCTGCGGTGGCAGACAATGGTTCCTTGAAGCACACGGGCTCCCCGGCTGCAACTAGCTGCTCACATCTATCAAACACAACAGCTGGAGTCTGTAGATTCCTGCCACTATCATTTGCACCGTGGAAGAACACATGTCCGAATGTAGCCATAGAAGAGAGCTGGACTCACTCAGGGCAGTGATGACCTCTGATGAGGGTGTATGAAGTACAGACTGCCCCAGCATCATGTCCTAGACAGGTTGTACTTACTGCATAGGCCCAACATTTTTATCAGGTTCCTTTTTTTTTTTTTTTTTAAACATGGAAAAGTTATGACAGAAAAAAGACCAAGTGGCCCATTGAGTTTGCCTGTTTTTTTGTTTTATTATACAAGTTTTTTGTTTAGTTAACTTTTTTTTGTGAGCGTATAGATCTATGTTTGCCCTAAGCATGTTTGAAGCCATTTACTGTTGACTGACTCACTACCTCTGCTGGAAGTTTATTCCAAGAATCAACTACCCTTTCAGTAAAATGATACTTTCTAAGATTAGTTTTGAATGTTCCTCCAGTTAGTTTGAGGTTATGTCCCCCATGTTCTTGATTTTGGTTTAATATTGAAAATACTGCCTTCTTGAACCTTATTCACCCTCATGATGATTTTAATTAGATTTTTTTTAATGCAACTTTAATGCAGTTGATTTAAAAAAAAAAAAAACTGGTAAGCCAGTACAGTTCAATTGCTATAAACATGCTCTTTCTTGAAAAATGTATATAAACTAAACATAAACTCACGCTGATGATATACGAACAAAATCAATAATGTAAAAAACAATTGCAGCTGCTATACACAAAGTGCTAACCACTTGAAAAACATAAAATGTATAAATACAGCGCTCGCAAACATAAATATATGTGAAAAAAAGTATATATAAAGTGAACCAATATAAAGTCCAAAAAACTCTGAAAGTGCTCCAATCCAAAGTGAATAAAAACTTCAGGTGCACAGCACCCCCTAGAGAGTCCCCACTCACCAGATCCACATGACCCCCAGCTTTTCAGTCTGGAGGGTCAATTCAGGCTTGGTATAGGTGTCTTTAGGATGGTATGCGGAAAAGCCAGCTCAGCAGATCCAGGGTTCCTCAATGAAGAGTTTAAGCCAGATAGACATGTACCCAGAAGTAAAAGAAGGGGGGATTAACAGGCATTAAGCATGGAACAGATCGTATGAAACCATTGTTCCGGTCGTTTGGAATGCACGCCACATATGATGGTTTCATACTATCTGTTCCATGCTTAATGCTTGTATATCCCTTCGTTTTGTAAGTACCCATCTTTTGTTTAAATACATTTTTTTTTGATGGTACTTCACTATTAGTTCCCCCTTCTTTTACTTCTGCGTACATGTCTATCTGGCTTAAACTCTTCATTGAGGAACCCTGGATCTGCTGACCTGGCTTTCCGCATACCATCATAAAGACACCTATACCAAGCCTCAATTGACCCTCCAGACTGAAAAGCTGGGGGTCATGTGGATCTGGTGAGTGGGGACTCTCAAGGGGGTGTTGTGCACCTGAAGTTTTTATTCACTTTGGATTGGAGCACTTTCAGAGTTTTTTTGGACTTTATGTTGGTTCACTATATATATATATATATATATATATATATATATATATATATATATATATATATATATATATATACTTTTTTCCCATATATTTGTTTTCGAGCTCTGTATTTATATATTTTATGTTTAACATGCTCTTTCTGGCTACTTGAACGACATACTTTAGGGCCGGTTTACACTGGTGCGATGCCAGGCATTGCATGTGATTTGCACCGCATTACTGTGCAGTTCACATGCGATGTCTGTGCGATGCAAATTTGGCCATACAAACTCTATGGCTAATTTCACATCGCATTCGGACTGAACTCGTGCAGGACCCTTTGTTGTCCACGCCGGAAATCACGCTGCGTTTTGCAAACTGATTGCGGGGTGTCGTTAACCTAACATACACTCCGCAATCAATTCGCATGAGCAGGTTGCGATTTTGATGCAGTGTGACTCTGGCCCTTAATATCCGTTTCTCCTACCGGTATTATTTTTTATTTTAATGCTTTGTGTTGAGAGAACATATTGAAGAATACTCATGGAGCTTTGTCTACATTGCCATGCATTACTTTTTAAAACTTCACAAACTTCCTTCTGTGTTTAAAAAAAAAAAGTTCAAATAGCTTTTTGGTGACTTTCCCTATTTTGCAGATTTATGCCTGGCCACTCCTGGAAACTCTGTTCTCTGAGGTTTTAACCAGAGAAGAATGGCTGAAGCTGTTTGATAATGTGTTTTCCAACCATCCCTCCTTCCTGCTGATGGCGGTAGTGGCCTATGTCCTGTGCTCCCGCTCTCCTTTACTGCACTGCAACCAGAAGGAAGACATAGAGGTACCTTCTCCACTTTGTATGCAGAAGTTAATGTGATATATATTATTATTATACAGGATTTATATAGCGCTAACTGTTTACACAGCGCTTTACAGCATACTGGCAGACAGTACAATTACAGTACAATTTAGTACAGTAGGAATCAGAGGGCCCTGCTAGTTCCAGTTTACAATCTAAGAGCTATATAGAAGTTAAGTTACAATGCAAGTATTATCTTTATACGGGAGAATTAAAGTGATTGTAAAGTCTCGCTTTTTTTTTTTTAAATGTTTAATGAGACAAACACACAGGAAAAAAAAACACAATAAACCTAACTTAAAGCGGAACTTCAGTCATATTTTTTTCAACTTTCCATCTATTAAATCTTCTCCCCTTGTTGTTTTAACTTTGGATAGTAAAACATTTTTCTGCCAGTAAATACCTTAGACAGCCCACTTCCTGTGTCTTGTCTGGTCATCAGTCTAGGCTTATGACCCATGCACAGCTCTCTCTCTCTCTCTCTCACTCTCCTGAGAGTTTGACAGGAATTGAGGGGGGAGGAGTCATAAGAGGGCCAATCAGAGGTGCAGAGCTAGCGGTGTGTGTCTGTGTAAATCCAGGAAGTGAACAGGCAGCAGCTTCAGCTGCCCACAGTTAAAATGGATGCAGCCAGACTTAGTGGAAGAAGGTTTCTGCAGCATATTTGGCAAGTACAGTATATGGCAAATCACAGTATATATAAAATAATATGCAAAGTGGTTGGAGGGAAGCTTCAGAATGGCAAAGATGTTTTTATTGCAAATTATGTGAGCAGCCTGCAGTTCCTCTTTAATGTACAGAGAAAATCAAACAGTGTACATAAGAAATAAACAGTGCTTATACAATTGTCACACTCGTCTCCTGTGATCAGTAAAACCTGCGATGAATAAGAAATGTACACTGACAACCTAACACAAACAAACATAACTTGTATCAGAGACGGGTGCCTGGCCAGTACAGCTGTATAGGGATACTATTAATCACAGAGGTTCAGAGGTTAGAAATGGGGGACTGCCCCGCCATCTATCCCATATTTCATGAAATGTTTTAACTCCTTTTCTGAATTTTATTCAGAGGGTCCATGTTGGGGATACAGATCCTTTCCAGGACAATAAAAGGGACTGCTTTGTATAAAAATGAAGGATGCAAAGCAGACTCTTGGTATGAGAAGGGATGGTCAAATCACCAAAGATGCCCATAAGACAATTTTTGGGGTTTACAGTATTTGGCGGGACCAATGCAGAAGAGATAAAAGCGCTTATATACCCAGAAATCTTGACCTATGGGACAGCCCCAAAAACAATGGAAAAGTGAGCAGTTTGACCGCAACCCTTCAAACACTCAGCTGAGGGAGACAACCCCATTTTATATAATCTAACAGGTGTAAGGTGAGAGTGGTGAAAAATCTTAAAGCGGAGTGCCACCCAAAAATGGAACTTCTGCTTTTCAGGAACCCTCCCCCTCCGGTGTCACATTTGGCACCTTTTGGGGGGGACAGATACCAGTATAATCCAGGTATTTGCTCTCACTTCCAGGCATAGATATCCGCAGGTACCCGCGGACATCTACGTTAAAACCTTGTGCATTGTAGAGGTGACATAAGTATTTGACTCCTTTAGAAGACCACCGTTGTGGATCAGGTAGGGAATATAATTCTTGGAGGTTGGGGTTAAACCACAGTGGATTAATAGGATGTCGACCACGAGTCCTTAGAAATTTTTGCAACTATGGATTGAAACAAGGAGAGAGATGTATGTAAAGTCAACGTACCCGGACAAGCTGGTACACAGCACCTATAGATAATATTGTGGAGGGTTTCCAAGAAGGAGGCAATAGTAATGCAAGCATTGGCAGAAACTGGATGCAGCCAGTTGTGTATGTGGAGCAGTTGAGAAGCCAAGTAGCACAAATAAAAAATTTGGGAAAACTAGACCTTCCAAATTGGCTGAAAGTCGTAAGGTCTCAAGTGCTGCTCTGGGAGGGCGACCGTTCCATAAGAACGCTGTGCATATTGTATTAATACGTTTAAAAATAGATTTTGGAATGGGGAATTGGCCATAACATAGAGAAGTTTAGGGAGATGTATAATTTTATTGACATTGATCCTTTTCATGAGGTCTAGAGGCAAATTCATCCATTGTTTAGTTTGTAATTGCAACTGTGACAGTAAGGGGCACAAATTATTAGTTATATATACGAAGATCGAGGTAATTGAACTATAATACCCAGATATATAAATGAGGGGGCCACCTGTAGTCTGGAATCCGGGTGAATCAAGGATATAGCAGCTTGAGCTAAAGGAAAAAATGAACTTGTCCCAGTTCCCCCGAAAGCCAGAATAGTCTTCAAAGGTATTCATTTCAGACAGAAGATTTTTTTAGAGTGTTACAATGGTCAGCCAAGTATACTAAAGTGTCATCTGTATACAAAGATACATTCCTCTATAGTACTAATGGGGAGACCTTTGATTAAAGGGAGCTACGAATGCGTGTGGCAAGGGTTCCATAGCTAAGGCAAATAGGAGGCGTGACAAAGGACACCCCTGCCTAGTGCCCCTAGTTTATTGGGTGAGACATATAAGAGTCTTATCCATGCTATAATACGAGGGCCAAAACCATAGAGCTGCAGCACTTTAAATAGGGCCAGTCCACGCTGTCGAAAGCTTTACACGTATCTAACGATGCGATAACACGAGTAGGGGAACGATCTTGGGTGATATTGCAAGTTGTGGAATAGTCTACGAATATTCATCCTTGTAGAAGGACCAGGTATAAAAAGCCTCCCTAATCACACCCAACCAATTTCACAACCACTGTGTTTAGACAGTTGGCCAAACCTTTAGCTAGGATCTTTACATCTGCATTAATAAGGTGATCGGGTGATAGAAATCACATCTGAGAGGGTTTTAACAAGGTTTTAGTAACAGGATAATTAGTGCCTCATGCATAGAGGGGGGGAGGATCCCGGCTTCCAGAGCCTTGTTATAGGTATGAAGAAGAAACGGACACAGGAGATGGCGATGGTGGGCATACCATTTAGCCAGAAATTCATCTAGCCCTGGCGTCTTTTTTTTATTTTTTTTTTTTTTTTTTTTTTTAAATTTAAAAATAACAAACCTCTTATCCTTACCTGGGGTTTTTCACAGAGCAGCCCGGATCCTCCACTTCTCGGGTTCCTGACTGGATTTCCTGGCCCCTCCCTCCTGTTGAGTGCCCCCACAACAAGCAGCTTGCTATGGAGGCACTCAAGCTGAGCTGCAGCTCCGTGTGTCCATTCAGACACGGAGCCCTGACCCAGTCCCACTCCCTCTCTCCTGATTGGCTAACTGAGTTTTATTGACAGCAGCGGGAGCCAGTGGCGCCTCTGTGTCTCAGTCAATCAAGTCCCGTGTGGCTGAGGCACTTGTAGACAACACTGGACAGAGATGGGGCTCAGGGAAGTATAAAGGGGGCTGCTGCACACGGAAGGGTTTTTATTTAAATGCATAGAATGCATTAAGATAAAAAAAACCTTCTGCCTTTACAACCACTTTAGAGAGATTTCAAAAGAAAGGATTTTTGCTATAATAAAGTAAAAAAATATGAGTATTAGTGCGCACAACCTAATTCCCCAAGCAATTGATATCGCAAGTTGTCAGGAAGCTGCCAACATAAATATGTGATCTCTACACAGTTTTATGACTAGTATTAAATAATGTTATGTGGCACTACCTTACTTGTAATAATATTAAATATAATAGAAACAATATATATATTCAATAATCCTTAGCTTCTATAATATAGTGCAAATGGTGAGATAAAGTGCAAAAACGTGCAAAAGCAGCTCAAATAGATGTGCACACACACAGGCAATATGTGAAAATAACCAACAATAAAGTGAAAATATATTCAATAATGGCAAAAAAGTTTGTGTCCCCTAATTCACAAATTAATAATTTACAAATTTATAATGTGGGTAACAGTAATTAATATTGATATAAAGTCCCAGAGTTCTATTTAAAGTGCATTCCACTTCAAACCAGTGCAAAAAAACACCCGATGCTTGTGTTCACAGGTGATCCGGGGTGCGCCCCTTGTTTCCCCCAGCCTCTCACCTCCAGGGAAGGCCACTAAGGGCCATACACCGCTGTAAAATCAAAATGGGCTAAGATCCACTCCTCCAGTATCTCTAGGTAGGCTATTAATTTCTTATCCACCACTCCAAGTTCAGCCCGTCATACAGCAATATAGCTCATCCATATTCATATAATACCCAGGGGGAGAAAAGAAAGGGGGCTCCAATGTGTAGTATGTATAATCAACTTTAATAGTATTGCATAAAAACACTTACAGTTGGGCAGTATTCAGTGCGTTCGTAAATAACGATTCTTCCAGTCTCGGCCACGACCAGAAGTAACGATCGTGACACCTGGCTCCTCCCTGACGCGTTGCGTCACAGCTCTCGTGACTTTTTCAAAGGGTCCATAAAGTGACAGATTGTATAGGAGGGCAATAAGGAAAATAGGAGTACATGCAAAATTTTTTTGCTGGTTTATTTGCCCCAGTGATGATCTGTAAAATTGTATGAATGCGGTGTAGATATGATTTGGTAAAGGTTAAAGCTAATTGCCAGCAATATGGTTAAATACACCTTTATCCACTTGACCTCCGGAAGATTTACACACCCCCCCCCCCCCCCCTTATGACCATGCCATTGTTTGCTGTACGGCACTGTTACTTTACCTGACCATTGCGCGGTCATGCAACGCTGTACATAAATTACATTTATGTCCTGTTAAATGGAGTTTTCTTTTGGTGGTATTTAATCACCACTGAGTTTTTTATTTTTTGTGCTATAAACAAAAAAAAAATACTCAACAATTTTGAAAAAAAAGGTATATTTTTTACTTTCTGCTATAAAGCATATCCAATAAAAAAAATTCTAAATCAAATTTCTTCATAAATTTAGGCCAATATGTATTCTGCTACATATTTTTGGTAAAAAAATAAATTGAATCCCATTAAGTGTATATTGATTAGTTTGTGCACAAGTTATAGTGTCTACAAACTATGGTGTGTGTATATACTGATATTTTTTATACTAGTAATGGCAGAAATCAGTGACTTCTAAGCGGGATTGCGATATTGAGGCGGACAGTCTAACACTTTTGACACTTTGTAGGAACCAATGACACTAATGGTGATCAATGCTAAATGTGGTGCTTTTACAAAGGGATGTGCTGGATTTTATTCCCTGCTTTGCTGGGTAAACAAATCCAGCACATCCCCGCTGACAGGACAGAGCTCTGCCTTGTTTACATAGGCATAGCTCTGTTCTGATTGTCTCCCTCTCAGTCAGAGGGTGCTGGTGGACATCCATTGGCTGGCACCCGCTGATCAGCTTCTGCTGTGACCAATCACAGCAGAAGCGGCACATGTCCCCCACCTGGAAGTACAAGATTAAGTGCTAGCTACGTGATCCGAGACAGGAGAGCCACCTTACCGCCGTATAATGGCAAGTAGTTACAATACATATATATATAATTTTTTTTTTTTTGTTTACAAACTTTTATTGCAGTTAGTACAAAAAGATAGATACAAAAGCCAAAGTATGTTAAATGCATAAATACAATCAAAAGAATTGCATCAGACACCGCATCAAACAATACAATGCCATTGTATCTGATAAATGTAAACCATAAAACAAAACAAAAAATTCAAGTTTTAGGAAAACAAAATACATCCTAAAAAAGAAGTAGGACCTAAGCACTTTCAAATGGTAGTAGAAACATAGCGCAAATCTGGGTGCATCCAACATGTAGGACATCCTATAGACGTATGTAGAATTTACATGGCATAAACTAAAGACCATAATAAAAAAAAATTAAAAATAACAACCACATAAAGTCACAGGATCAGTCTACAGAAGGAAGATGATACTCGAACCAAAGGTCCCACTTAGGATCGAAACAAGGTTTTGATTTGTGAATCGTATCAAATATTTGTCTTATTAGCACAATCGTATCCATCCTCAAAATCGTCTGTGTAAAACTGTACAGAGATTAACTTCCATTGGTAAGCTATTGCCGGCATGGCTACACCTAGGGCATGTACCAATCTTTTCTAAGGGTCGAGGGAGATCTGGAATATGCAAGACTAATAAACATTGGGATTGCATTAAAGCGATTGGTTTACCAGCCATCTTAAACACAAGGACAAAAGGCTCAGCCCAAACCCAAGATATGTTCTGACAACTCCAAAAAGTATGAAAAAGGATCCAAGGTGAGAGAATCCACAGAAGCAGTGGGGCGAGGCCTGAGAATACACGATAGAGCGTTTGAGCGATGTGTAGTACCATTTAGTAAATAATTTAAATGCATTGTCCCGGACCGACCGTACATAAACTGATTTGAACAGATTTGTAATCCTCCTTTTTTATTTTTTATTTTAAAGTGGTTGTAAACCCTTACAACACACTTTGACCTAAAGGTAAACCTAGATTAAGACTTACCTGTAGGTCCAAGAAATATCTCCTAAACGTACACGGTTTAGGAGATATTTATGGAAAGACAGACACCGCTGTCTACGGCGCATGCCAGAGGCGGAGCGGCGAGACCCACCGAGAAGATGGATGCACCGGACTACAGGGGACAGCGGTGACTTCGCTGGCTCCTGTGTCAGGTAAGTGACACATAATGGGCTACTATGCGATGCATAGTAGTCCATTATGCTTTACCTTTGCAGGGAATGAAAGAGGAAGTAAACTCATCAGGGTTTACTTCCTCTTTAAAGTTGGCTTTGTAATTTGCAATCCAAATCCTGCTATACAGGTGGGGGTTGATTTACTAAAACTGGAGAGTGCATTATCTGGTGCAGCTGTGCAAAAAAATCTATTTCTGGGTTTCTTGTCGCAGCTTAATTGAACACACTGACACAAGAAGCTGATAGATTTCAGTGCAGAGCTGCGGCAGACTTTGCGCACTCCAGTTTTAGTAAATCGATCCCATGATGTCCCCTTATTTCAGCTTCCTGTGTCACCTGACTGCTCATTGGACATTTAACTTCCATTATGACTATGCTCTTTCATAATTTATAAATGGTGCAATGAATGCAACATGTGTTAGTCACTAGCAGGTCAACCCCAGCAGAGATGCCACCATTTTGACTTTATTAAGGCAGAATAAAACCATATGTAAATTGTGTGTTTTTTTTTTGTTTTTTAATATTACATCCTACATGTTACCATTTAGGATGTGATGCCAGTCTATTCACGTTTATATCTATCTTTATGAATTCCTTTCTTGAGTTCTCTTTTCTAATTGCATGAGGGAAGCTATGTGGCCATAGGGGGGTACTGATAATGACTTCAGCCACTGTGTGCTGATGACCACACTCAAAACTACTAGAAAATCCAATACTTTCCAAAGAAATGAAAAAAAAAATTATGAAACCACCTATCTATGTATGTGAAAAAAATAAATCAATTATATATATATATATGTGTGTGTGTGTATATATATATATATATATATATATATGTATGTATGTGTGTATATATATATATATATATATATATATATATATATATGTGTATGTGTGCAATGTTGAATTACAGTGTCCCCCTCCTGGCTATGTATCATGGCAGTGTATGTGAATTGCTCACATTGTCAGGAAACCCAGCCCCTGTTTCTCTTCTTTTTCTCTCTCGCTCTTTCTTCTCTTTACTTCTTGCTCTCTTTCTCTCCCCCCTTCCCATGCTTTTACCTGTTTGTGTTGGATTTCTGTTTAATGTTGTGTTCTACCATTTAAAATGTAACTTATTTTACTGTACATGCTTATGGCGCTTTTTGTGTTTCTGCAGTATTTTTTTCATCACCGGAATAACCTGGATATCAATCTGATGATTAAAGAATCATACCATCTCATGGACGCCACCCCAGCCGAGATCCACCCTCAGCGTCTTCTCAGTGAATTTGTGCCCCTCACTAAGGGACAGTATCCCATATTCAATAAATACCCCAAACTCATTGTGGATTATCAGAGTCAGGAGAGGGAGAGGCTTCATCAGGAGGAACTGGAATACTTACGAGAGAAGTATGGAAGGCTTTCATTATTCAATGCTACAAATATTAACAGAAATCTGCAGACACTCCAAATTCATTATTTACTATGACCAATCTTTGTCGTTTATTTGCAGGCAAATAATCCACGAAGTTGAGGCAGAAGCAATAAAACGCAGAGCTGGAGACGAAGCCTGGTATCAACAACAAGAACTCCTCCGAGGAGCAGAGCAACAGAGACGCCAACTACTAATTGATGAGGAGAAAAGGCTGCTGTACCAGAGGCAGAGGTAATAACCTTTTTGCTATTGCCATGCTAAATGGGACTTCAACAAATCATAATCTTATAGGATCTGTCCAGACAAAACTAAGAATTCAGTTTTTGTTAGATGTTGGTAAGTTGACCCATCTGCAGTGAAAGGGGGAGATCTACTGTTCAAGATTTGAGTGCATGAAAATCTAGATACCCAGACCTAATATAGTAGTGTCAGTAAGCACAGCTTCAAGCTTGAAATTTCTATATTTTTATTGTAATTCATTCAGACTGCTGTTTTTAGGGGTTTTTTTTTTTTAGCTGCTGCAAGGGGTACCCAGTTCAGCTGTAGGCCATTTCTGGCACTTTTTGTTTACGTGTAACAATCAGTATTTTTTGCTGGAAAATTTCTTAGAACTCCCTATATATATATATATATATATTATTAGGGCTGTTACTGATTAAAATTTTCATGTTCGATTTAATCGTCTTTTTTAATAGATTAATTTTCGATTAATTATAACGCACATACAGATCCAACTACTTTTAGCTGATCTCCTTGCATTGCAACTCTGCATTAGTCATTGGTAAATGTGGTATACACTATACACAATCACCCGACACTAGTTAGTTTCCACAATCCATGACTTAACTTCACAGTTCACACAAATATGTTTTAAATTCAAACTGTAGCACTGACTTTTTTTTTCCACAGTAGTGTGACAATCCCTCCACCTCCGGTCTAACTAATCACTCTCACCTTATGGCATGGACCCCTGTGCAAACAGGTGGTCATGCAAGTGGGTATCAAAAGGGTTAACACGGACCATAAACTTCTCTCACGTCTCCTTAGATCTCAGCAAGGACGCCAGGTCATGGGTAGAAAGAAAAGATCGAAGTGCTCACCGCTTAACTATAAGATTTAATTTTTGTGTTCAAACACAAACTACTCACATAAAGATGATAAAAACACAGCATGTAAAGCCGACAATCGTGTTAGTTCCATAGGGCAGTAGCAGGTGACGTCATGCGTAGTTCCTCCCCCGTACATGTTACGTTCAATCAGAACGTCAACGCCACCGGACTCCCCCCCCCTTCCCTTCATTAGCAGATGGAGGCACTTGGGGGAAGGGGGGAGGAGTCCGACGGAGCTCCTTGAAGACCTGGAAGCCGGCAGAGAGGTGAGTACCGATAAAAAGAATTTTGATCAAAAAAAAAAAAAATATATATATAGGCCCTAGAGAATCAATTGGTAGGTTTGGAATTTTTTATGTCACACGGTATTTGTGCAGCGTTTTTTAAAACACAATTTTGGGAAATACACTTTTTTGAATTTAAAAGCAAAAAAAAAACACAATACATAACTCAATTTTTTTCTGTAAAATGTAAAAGATGTTACAACGAGTAAATAGACACCAAACATCTAATGCTTTAAAAAATTTTTTTACTGTTTCTTTAAAATAAAAAATGTGATCACTTTTTTTTTTTTTTGCTTTTATAAAGGAATGTTAAACATCCCTTGTGGCAGCAATAGGCACGTGACAGATACTCTTTATGGAGGGATCTGAGGTTAAAGAGACCCCAAATCCCTCTTTTGCACTTAAAAGCATTTAAAACGCCAAGATCAGCGTTTTTTTTTTAATGCTTTTATTTTATTTTTTAAATGGCGCCAATGACCTGCAGATAAACCGGACGTGATGTCAGTTCATCGCTTCCAGGTTACCCCCTATGGGATACCCAATCAAAGCCGATCCCGGTTTTGTTTGGGTGTCCAGCCAGAAGTGTTAGCTGGTCGCTCGGGTCTTCCGTAGGACAGGAGAGCCTGTGCAAGCTGCGCGGTGGGGGTGGGGGGTGTAACGTCCCCTCCTGCTGCTTGTAACAGCAATCGAGCAGCTTGTTAGTCGCTTTCGGGGTCGTATATACACGTATCTTCCTTTTGTGCTTGCTTCAAGCACAGAGACTGGGCTCTCATACTAACGTTTGGTTCTGGGTCACCTGATCGCTGTGATAGCCTCTGATTGGCTATCACAGGGATCAGGCATTGTGAGTCTACCCCTGTGTTTACTTCCTCTTCTGAATGAAGAGCAATATACATTGTATCTTCCACTTCTTGCAGGAGAGGAAAATGTTAACAAACCAAATTGTGTAAAAGAAAATTCTAAGAAAAAAAATAAAAAAGATAATATCAAGGTTTGCTAAAGGTAATGTTAGGGTCATGGTCATCATATTTTGGGTGGAATTTAAAAAAAACATAAAAATAAAAAAAATAGTGGTGTCAGTGTGTTTTAGGCAGGATAAAAAAAAACCGCAAAATTTGCACCCTTTTTTTGGGCTGTACTACAGGTACAGACAACAACAAACACATTTACCAAAAATGTTTTATTTAATAAATTTTTTTACTATTTTGGGCCAGTTTTCCCTTGATAAAAAAAAAAAATCAAGACCTATCTGCTACCATTTACTACCAAAAGAAAGCACAATTTGTCCTAAAAATAAATAAATATTAAAGGTATAATCCACCTGGATACACAAAGTAGTTGTGACACTGTGCAGTTTTATGAACACATGTCAAAGTTGCACTAACATTTCTTTTACCCTTAAGCCGCGTACACACGGGCGGACTGTCTGGCCAACTAAGTCCGTCAGACAATCCGACGGACAGTCCGTCCTACTTTCGAATGAACGGACTTGACCACACACGATGAACAGACAGTCCGTTGAAAGCTTGCGCGATGACGTGTACAGCACGTACGACGGGACTAGAAATAGGACGTCCAATACACAGCAATGCAACCTTCCGCCATGTAAATCCTTTCTGAGCATGCGCCATACTTAGTCCGTCCAACTAGCCTACTCACGAGCGGACTGTCCGCTGAAACCAAAGTTGGACGGACAATATTACGGAAATTCCGAAATACTTAGTCCGCCAGACTGCACGCTGAAAAAGTCCGCTGAAGCCCACACACGAGCGGACTGTCCGCTGAAATTTGTTTCAGCGGACTAAGTTGGACAGACAGTCCGCCCGTGTGTACGCGGCTTTAGATGTGTAAATGTTAAGAACAGTTTATCGATTAGTCATTCATGAAAATTTATCTTACATTTATTTAGAGTATCTGTCATTCATTTTGTATAGATGGTTGCATTGCTTTAGGTGCCGATACGCCTTCTGAATGTAACCCCATCACATTATTAAATGACTACCATATTCCTAGGTTGGCAACTGTCAAGCGAGAGCTCAAATTAAAGGAGCTCCAGGTTCTGGATGGTGCACGAAGGCGCTTCTTGAGACACCAGCAGGATCAGCGCAAGATGGAGCTCAAACGCCTGGATGATGAGATTGAACGCAAGATGTGCATGCGAGAAAGAGAAACTGCAGCGGTCATGCAAGATGTGGAGCTCAAACAGATGGAACTGGAGGCCCAGAGACGTTTCTATGACCAAGTATGTTCTAATGCTAGGTGTCTCTGGATGCTCTGTTATTGTGTATAAAGAGAACTACACAGGTACTCTGATGGAAATATGAACTTTGGGGTAATAAAAATGCTAACCGTAAAAGTAATGGGGGTGCTGCCACCCCTCTTTTTACCTGCTCCATTTTACTGAGCCTGTTTTAAAATATAACCTGCAGATGAAACTTGGAATTACTGCACCGGCACAGATACCTCTGACATATTTTGTCATATATGAAAGTGTATGTAAAGCTAAGAGTAGGCAAGTGTTGGATCCCTTGTCAGGTTTTTATTGCAGTCTGTGACCCCACTGTGGAGATTTATTTTCTATATTGGTATTTGTGATCATTGTGCCAAAGTGAGAGGAAATCCAAGGTTTTAAAGCGGAGTTCCACCTGTTTTTTAGTTTATTAAAAGTCAGCAGCTCCAAAAAGCATAGCTGCTGACTTGTAATAAACCGACAATTACCTTCCCCATGGTCCAGCGATGTGGCTGCCCAGAGGCTAGCTCCTCGCCCCCTCCTCTCCTCAGCGCCGTCATGGTAACTGTGGGCACCCGGCTGTGACTGCTTATGGCTTAACGGCCGGGCGCACACTATGCATGTACGAGTCGTGCTGCGCTCTCCTATTGGCCAGCCAATTTTCTGGGACCTGAGTTGTGTCCCAGAAGATTGCTGGCTGGGAGGGGCCACCTAAGGTGAGAGTAGGAGTCGAAGATAGGAATCAGGAAGTCCCATGAAAAAAAGGTACACACTTAACCCCCCCCCCCCCCAAAATGGCATGTCAGGGGGCGAGGGGTGCTTAAAGCGTAAGCTCCACTTTTGGGTGGAACTCCGCTTTAAGTTGTCACAGGAAGATGAGGTGAGGAGATATCTTCCAATGGGGAACAACTGTCCCCTTAATAAATAAAAGATCCTGCAAGCTACCAATAATACGCTGAAAGCCTTAAAGTAGCATCCTGTTGATGCAAGGAAATATAATAATGCCTTCCAACTGCTGACACCAGTCACACTCCCATATGTTGTGTTAAACTAAACAAATATATATAAATATTGTGCAGCGCTGTATGAATAACTCTGCGTAATTACTTAAAAATGAATACTCAAACATGATTCCAATCCATAAAATGCAAATGTAAGTAATGATTGTAAATTGAAATGAATATTGTGCCCCACTAATTGAATTGATTTGCTTCAATATTGTATAATTAATATTCAAACTTGATTCTAATCCATAAAGTGCAAATGCAAAGAATATATGCTGTAAATAAAATCGGTATTAAAGTGCAATAAACCAATGTGAACGATTTATTTTGCACATAAAAAAGTCATAATCAGTCCTTAAAGGATCAATTGATCTATATACAGTGCTCCAAAGAAAAATTTTCAGTGACTTGTGTTGGTGCTTCAGGGTTAAAACTCTCGTTGACTCCACAATCATGCTCTCCCCGTGTGATTGTGCTCTCCTCAGGGGATGCAACCACACAGCTAAGTTTGGTGAGGCAAGCAGTAGACCATCACTGGGCTCAAGGTTAATGTACTCTGCAAATCCTCAGATGCTTCAATATAGATGTCCTCGGTTCATATAAAAAAATAGGTGTGATACCGCTTTAACTCAAAAATGTATTGTATAAAATAAGCCAGTGTATGTGTCGACACAGAGCTTGCCACGTGTCTTCCTCATAAAATCCCCCTGAGGAAGACACATGACAAGCCCTGTGTCAACATGCGTAGTAGAGGGGCCAGGATGGTGGAGGAGTCAGCTGAGATGCTGATCTCTCAACACGGCTGCTAGAGACACAGAACTTTTTGCCTATTGGATTGGGAATCTCATTTATGTCCATTCTTTATACAGAGTAGTGCGCTGGTAGCACCTACAGCATGTGAGTACATTTGCACTTTATGGATTGGAATCCTGTTTGAATGTTAATTATGCAATATTGAAGCAGATCAATTCACTTAGTGTGGCACAATATTTATATACATTTACAATCATTACTTGCATTTGCACTTTATGGATTGGAATCATGTTTGATTATTCATTTGACAACTGTCCCCTTGCTTGGAGAGATCCCTTGCTTCATGCTGTCTTTGGGGCAGGAAAATCTCCCTAAAAGAATACAGACGTGGAAAAACTTGACGGGGTCTTAACTATTCCCTATTATATCCAACTAAAATAATGTGTGGGCTTACATACATTTTTAAAGATTGCTTTGCAGAAAATTAAACGTTCATTGGTAAATATGTAAAAGAAGGTAATCAGAGCCGGACATGCTACAAATGATGGGGAGCAGTTTTTTCTCAAACAGTTCACTTCTTGTCTTCTATAACAGAAAAGTGCAGCTTTTTATTTTTATAGCTCTTTTTACCAGAAATAAAAGCCACCTTAAAGCAAGGACCATCTCCATTGAACACATCTATAGGCTTAAAGGGGTTTTAAAAGTTACATTTTTTTTTATGAAAAAAAAACCAAACATGTTATACTTGCCCACTCTGCAAGAGTTTTGCACAAAGCAGTCCCAATCCTCCTCTTAGGGGATGCCCCAAGAGCCGCTTTCCATGGGGGCACCCGTGCGGGTGTGCTCCCGAGTCCCGCTTCTGCGTCCATTGACGGACAGCGGTACACAGCCCCGCTCCCATGTCACTGGGTTTGATTGACAGCAGCGGGAGCCAATGGCTCCTGCTGCTATCAATCCAAAGAGGAGAGAGAGAGAGACAGCGGCTAGAGCCGCTGGACTCCTCATGCACATCGCTGGAATGGATGTGCTCAGGTAAGGAAAAAGGGGGTCTGAGGGGGAGCTGCAGCAAGGAAGGTTTTTCACCTTAATGCATAGAATGCATTAAGGTGAAAACCCTTGGGACTTTACAGTTCCTTTTAAGGATAGCGGGTGCTGTAGCAGCAGCCAGCTGGAAATGTCAAAGGTTAATATACATAACTGCCAGCACACCATGGATCTTCAAATAACATCCAAAGATTTTATGTAAAAGTGATCATATCATAGCGAAAGAGTGCAAAGTTTTAGAGCCACGTTTTGGACCCCTTCGATCCTGCATGGCCTCGAAATCTTGCACTCTGTCGATGTGATCTGACCACGTTGTAGTAAAACCTTTAGATATTTGAAGATCCATGGTGTGCTGGCAATTACGTACATTGATGTTGCAGAAAGAGGGTGCACTCCAAAGTTGCGTAAATGGCAGTTGTGCAGGTCTGACAACTTTACAAATATGCGATTGTTATTGGTGGCTCTTTCACATAACACTAATTTTAATGTCACCTTGAAGGCAATGTGCAACCATCGGCTTGCTTGCTGCACATCTGTCATTGTACTTCCTTAAGCTGGCCATACATGGAGCAAATTTCTTTCCTGCAAGCACAGGTTGTAGAAAAGACATTTTTTCTATTCCCCCTATCAACACAGACAGTGTTGATGCAGGAATCCCTTCTGTCGGGCCATTGTGGGTTTTTTTCCCAGCAGGGGAACCTGTCCCCGCTGGGAGAAGACAGTGATTATAGCTAGTGGATATAGCAGCTGCTAGGGATAATCGCAAAAGAGTCCGGAATGCTGCTTGGACCCAAGTTGATTAATCGATCAGCTCGGTACATTCAGCCTGCCCATTAACGGTTTGAATTCCTGCTGACCCGGCTGAGATTCAAGCCGTGTATAACCGGCCTTACTCAGTGAAGTGCTACTCAGTGAACCACTTGCTCTTAGTAAATATGTAGGTCAGAAATCCTGGTCATTTTTCTAAGTAAACCGTTTCTCTTTTAGACAAGAGCAGACTGCAGTTCTCCATACCAGCCAATCAGAATTCAACTTTCATTGATCCCACTTCAGTCAGCTTTGGCTGGTTGGTATGAGTGCCACATGGCATATCATCATTATGTATTGAGCTTGCACATTTAATAAGCATGTAGGTCTGCCAATGAATTATTATGAGCACTAATGCAGAGGCTCAAGGAAGGTTTCAGGACCCCTGGGTATAACCCCACACAGAAAAAGAAAAGGCGGGCGCTCCGACCTAGTGCATTACCACTGGTAAAGCTTTATTGAAGCATAAAAAAAATAGCAAAATATATACTCACAAACGAGCATTTGTATGAGGCTTTGACAATTTAACGGGTGCGCTGTTCTAAACACCGGCAAGCCAGGACCTGATGTGGGTAAAACCGATATCAAAAGATGGCTGACGCGTTTCAGGGGAGTACCCCTTTCTTCAGAGCCTAAGCGGGCAATCCATTTATAAAGTTGGTCGCACCATGTACTGAGATACTAGACACCTGAGCGCAGGAGAGATTTCTACTGTTTTTGTATAACCCCACACAAACATTTTATTAGTCCTGGAAAGTCCCTTTTGTGATCAAAGAACCCCAGTGACTTTTCCACCTCTATTAAACTGAGTGCAGTCAAAAGCTTAAGAGGTGATGGGTCAGTTTGGTAGGTTTGGAGAAGCCGCAGGTATATTGTCCTTTGTAAGTTTCTGTATGTGAACAGACAGTGACCATACATTGTATTCATTCCGACAGCAACTTGCTAAAGAGCAAGAAAAAGAGCGACAGGAAGTTAAAGGAGAACTTGACACCAACCGAAGGAAGGCTGACCTGGAAGAACAGATGTTCTGGAGGCTAATGGCAACTGAGGCTGACCTAAAGGACCAACAGGTTAGTTTCAGTACTGCCACATGGTAACGCTCCTCTTTTCCTCCAATAACCCCTTGCCACCATTTTGACTTTTACACGTGATCAGTGACCAGCTATTTCTTCTGTCTCTTTTTTATTTTTTTTTTACTGCCAGCCCACCATAGAAGTCAGTGCCCGATCTCGTACATTGGCTGCATGAGATTTGGTGCTGTTTATTATTGTTTATACATTGCCATAGCTATGGCAGCATAAGCAGTGTTGTATTAGCAGACACGCCACTGAAGCCATTGTAGCACATAAACAGTCATGTGAGAAAAAAAAATCTTTTCTTCCGAAATCTGGTGAGATCCCACACTGTACAGACATGATCTCCCTGGAAGGCACTTGTGACTTGGCCTTCCCACCAGGGCAGCTGCGAAATACACTGGCTACATTGACAGTGCTCCAATTTACCAAGATGTGGGAGTAAAATAGCATAAGTAACAGAATAAATGTAGTTGTGAAGTCACTTTCACTACTAGCTAGAATCCCCTCTGTTATATCAGGCCAAATCATTCAGTGCCTTTTGTTTTTTTTAAAATGTGGCTCATTACCTTATTGTAGCGCCGCTGTCAGTCAGCTGATGTCCTGGTGCTCTCCTGCCCCGCTCCGGGGACTAAAGAGGGAGGTGCTGAGGTTCCCGCTGACGTCACCAGGAGGAGAGCCTCGGGCGGTCGCGTGACCACTCAGCGGGGGTCTTGCATAAAGCATTGCGCCACATCATTTAAAAAAAAACGAAGGCAATGAGCGATATAACAGAGGCTAATGTCACAGAGCCAGTCCAGGCTCTGCAGAGATCCCAACAATATCAGCCAGTTGCCTGACAGGCTTTCCTCTTCCACATTGCCAGTCTTTGTGAGGACTGCACTTTGCTATTGAGCAAATGTGAGAGGGCACGGGGATAACCACTTTTGGGCTATAAACTAGCTGTATAAACTAGTAGGAAAAGTAGGAATGATGACACAGGTCGATTGACTGCGTGTCATCCCATTCAATTATACAGAGACATGCTTCCCCCAGGCGGGTTAATGAGATATTGAGTGTACCCAAAGAGTATACCTAAACCTTCCGGACAATATGAGGTGTGTTGCAAAAATGCTCTGTTAGGTGAGTGCCCTATTGCACATTTAATTTCATCTGAGAGGTGTTCTGTAGGGCTGTGACAAGGGCTGTGTGGCCCAATCAAACACCTCAATACATGTCTGCATGGTGCTGGCTTTGTGCTTGGGGCACAGGAACAGGAAAGTTTCTCCTCTAAACTATCATCACAAGTTTGGAGGTCTTAAAACGGAGCTCCACCCAAAATGGGAAGTTCCGCTTTAAGACCCCCTTCCCCGCTCCTGCTTGTGTAATGAAGCTTTTGGGGAGGAATGGGGGAGCTGGTACCCGATTTTGACAGTCGTCGCCCCCCCCCCCCCCCCCACGAAGACTTCTGGGACAAACGACAGGTCCCAGAAGACTGTAGGACCATGCACAGTGGGAAACCGGGTGCCCATAGTAAAGATGCCAGGGGGGGGGGAGGACACAGGGGGAAAAGGCTAGGGTGAGCACACTGCTGGATCATCAGACACAGGTGAGTGGCTGTTTATTAAAAGTCAGTAGCTACCATTTTTGTAGCTGCTGATTTTCAATTTTCACTTAAGAGACTGGAGCTCCTCTTTTAATGCCTTAAATGGCTTTGTGTAGCGTAGCAATAACTGCCCTTCCTTAGAAACCCCTAAACGCAATCATTTGAAGAGGTGTTCACATAATGCTGTCCATATAGTCCACATTTCCCATCTTAGACATGCTTGTCCTGCAATATCACTTCAGTTGCTGGAAGAGAGTTTAGCAAGAGCCGATCATCTGTGCTCGGGGACCGAGTGGAAAATTCAGGCTCTTCACAAACAACAGCAGGACGACATAGAGCGCAGCAAACATTATGAAGAAATGTTGAAACTGACCGGAGGTATTAAAGAGCAGGAGAAGCAGCTGCATGATGTCGTCAAAGAACTGGAAACCCAAAAGGCAAGTGGCCGCCATCTTATCTTTTTAGAAAGGTCTCCTGTATTACCTTGAATTCAACTGAACTATCCATACAGGAACATATTTCAGACCCAGAAGATTTGGCTGCTGAATGATCAAGACATTTTTTGCCATTCGGCACTGCGTCGCTTTGACGCTGCACCCAAACAAAATTGACATCTTTCCCACTCCCCGACCCACACAAATAGAGCTTTCTTTTGGTGGTATTTGATCATCTGCGTTATAAGCAAAAACAAAATGTGTCAGTTTTCAAAAAAAAAAACAATATTTTGTACTTTTTGCTATAATAAATATCCCCATTTTTTTTTTTTTTTTTTTTTTTTTTTTTTAAAAAGCTAATTTTTTTCTCAGTTTAGGCTGGTATGTATTCTTCTACATATTCTTGCTAATAAAAATCACAATAAGCATATATATTGATTGGTTTGCGCAAAAGTTATAGCGTCTACAAAACAGGGGCTAGATTTATAGCATTTTTATTATTTTTTTTTACTAGTAATGGTGGCGATCTGCGATTTTATATTTATCGTGACTGAGACTCTATGGCACACACATTGGACACCTCTGACACTATTTTGGGACCATTGTCATTTATACAGCGATCAGTGCTATAAAAGTGCACTGATTACTGTAAAAATGTCACTGGCAGGGAAGGGGTTAACACTAGGGGGGCGATCAAGGGGTTAACTGTGTTCCCTCTCTGTGTTCTAACTGAAGGGGGAGTGGGACTGTCTAGGAGAGATGACAGATCGCTGTTCATACTTGGTGTGAACAGATGATCTGTCTCTTCTCCCCTCAGAGAACCTCACTGTGTCACGAGCGATCACGGGAGCACCCGCCAGGCACTCGCATCGGCTCCGGGGGCGAGCAGCGGGCGTGTGCCCCTAGTTACCACAGGACGAAGCGACGTAACATAATGTCGTTTCTCCCAGCCTGTGCCATTCTAAAACTGCAACGGCTGGTCGGCATGTCGTTAAATTAATGTTTCTTGACTTACATGGGTTACTGAGCTTTACTCTGCATTATTGAATTAAAAAAGATGTATGGAGTGTGTTTATTTTTTATTTTATTTTTTTAGTATCATACTATCCTAGGTGGATGCAGCATTGGTCCGATGCAGCATCTGTCCCCCGGCGCCTCTAACACTAAGAACCAAGCGATTGAACATCGCCGATCGCTTGCTTCTCACAGCTCCGTGAGCAGAGAGCTGCTGACTGACAGTCACAGCTCTTTGCTCTGCCCCCTCCTCGCTCACTGGAGCGCTGGGCTGTGGAGGGGCGGGATCAGCCGGCTCAGGCTCCCAGTGGCTCGCTGGGAGGCTGAGCTGGGTGGCAGTGCAGGGATCTGAGCGGGTTCCCGCCTCTATGGTCACGATGATGCCTGGGCCGACTGTGACGTCAGCAGAGACACTCTGCTAAAGACGGGTCACAGGAGCTTTGGCTGTACTTCTCTTTTAATAAGCTGCTATACCTTTTGTTTACTCTTCCGCATAAATCTTTGATGCGTTTTTCTTGTTTGCTCCTGTGTGAATAGTGGGCTGAGGCGTCTAACAGACTTGGGCAGCTAGAAACAGAACAACTTGCAAAATCCACACAAGATGCTGAAAGGAGGACATTTTTGCGCACAGGAACAGTACAGGAGGTGGCGGCTGAGGACATCTTACTACAGACTGACAATGAATATTATGGTTAGTATGAAAGTTTGTTTAAACAGCATTAAAGCGGAGGTCTGCCAAAATGTTTTTTTTTTTTTTAAGTCAGCAGCTACAAATACTGCAGCTTCTAACTTTTAAAATATGGACGCTCACCTGTCCAGGGTGCTCGCGATGTCGGCACCCGAAGCCGATCTGTTGCTGGGCTCTCGGGTGCTGCCGTCGCCATCTTCGGTATGGGAATAAGGAAGTGATGCCTTGTGGCTTCACTTCCCGGTTCCCTACTGCACATGCGCGAGTCATGCTGCGCAATCCGGGTGGTCCCTGCTGTCTCTGGGACCCGTGTGTTTCCCAGCAGACAGTGGGGGGGATAGGCGTAAGACTCCTGCGGGTATCTATGCCTGGAAGTGGGTGCAAATACCTGTATTATACAAGTATCTGCATCCTCCTCCCCCCTGAAATGTGCCAAATATGACACCGGAGGGGGGGGGGGGGGGGGGTCCGAAAAGCGAAGGTTCCATTTTTGTGTGAACCTCTTCTTTAATGCAAAAAGTACACCATTGTGACCTTTACATGTGTAATCAGCATGTACATTTTCAATGAAATTGCAAGCACAATCCTACAGATTCATAGCAACTTTAGAGATGCATGTTGTAAATTTAGTCACACCCTAAAGTTATTAAAAAGCATCTTTGGTATCAAAATAGTTGCAGGCAACCACATAACGACTGCTGCCTCTTTTCATTGATCATTCCTGGAGTGGCACTGCCATCCTGCTCTCTATGAATGGTGAACATACTCGGCAGTGTTTCTATAGTGTTTTATTGAGACAGGTTATGGTGAAAAGGGACTAAAGCTTTCAAAAAGCCCTACACCTGAATTAGTGCATAAAGCTCTCCTGGAACAGATATTAAAGCGGAGGTCTGCCCACTGCTGCAAAAATTAATAGCCAGTAGCTGCACATACTGCAGCTGCTGACATTTAATAGTACACTTACCTATCCTGGAGTCCAGCGATTTCGGCACCGCAGCTGATGTTTCCATCAGCTGTCGGGTGCTGCTGCCGCCATTGTGAGTAAGGGAACCCAGCAGGCTAGCCTTAAGGCTTCACACGGGAACACTACTGCGCATGCGCGAGGCTTCGGTCCTCTTTTCTACTGGCCCGGCGGCCGGTCAAGGAAGAGGAATCTTAAGCAGTGATGCAAATATCTGTGGCTGAGGCTCCCAGAAGTGGGGACAGGATACCTGTAAAAGATAGATATTCTGCCCCCCGAAAGGTGACAAATGAGCAGGAGTTCCACTTGTGGGTGGAACTCCGCTTTAATGTCTCATTACATTGCATATCCCAAAAAAAAATAAAAAATCATTATCCTCATTCTATCCCTCGTTTTATCGCCATACTGTCTTAATCTATTTTGTAAAGCACTGCACAATCAGTTCTGCATAAGAATATAAATTTCAGGACAGTGGTTGGAGCTATGCAAAGCATCAATTTAGGGTCCCATCAGCAACATTCACATCCAGAACCACTTGTGTATAGCGCAAATATCGGTTAATATTATAGAGCCATTTTTATTTCAAATAAAATGTATGCAATTTACAATACAGGGACTTGAAAAAGTATTCATACCCCTTGAAATTTTCCACGTTCTGTCATCTTACAACCAAAAATCTAAATGTATTTTATTGGGATTTTATGTGATAGACCAACACAAAGTGGCACATAATTGTGACGAGAAAGGCAAATGATTATCGACTTTCAAACTTTATTACAAATGAATATGTGAAAAGTGTGGCGTGCATTTGTATGGCGCCCCCCTGAGTCAATACTTTGTAGAACCACCTTTCACTGCAATTACAGCTGCAAGTCTTTTTGGGGATGTCTCTACCAGCTTTGCACATCTAGAGTGACATTTTTGCCCATTCTTCTGCAAAATAGCTCAAGATCTGTCAGATTGGATGGAGAGCGTCTGTGAACAGCAATTTTCAAGTCTTGCCACAGACTTTCAATTGGATTTAGATCTGGACTTTGAGCCATTCTAACACATGAATATACTTTGATCTAAACCATTCCATTGTATCTCTGGCTGTATGTTCTCTTCTCTGGAAGAGTTGACGAGCTGATAAGATGTAAAAAATGTAAATGAAAACGTTTTTAAAATATTAAATAATGTATTCATATAAAAACTGAAAATGCAGACTTTTGTCATTTGTAGAACATCAAAATGCATATGGGTTATTTTGGAAAGAGTAAATTATTGCCAAAGTGCGTGCAGCTTTGGTTTCTCTTGTTGGTAACTGACCAAACTACACGTACACATGCACAGATGAATTGAAATCCTACATATACTGTTGACTAATCGTCAGGAACAAGTCTTGATAACCAGCGTGACTTTTCAGCTCTTCTCAGAGTGATACAGTACTCTTACAGCGTGGTGAAGATTACTCTATTGAGTGTGGATTGGGCAGTATTTATGTACAAACAATACATACACCTATTTACTGCCCCTAATAATGTAGTTTTCCAGGGTAAACGCCAAAGTATCATCTGCTTAGACTTCTGTTTTCCTCCGGGAACCTTGTCCTTACCTTCTTTCCCTTTTTCTACAGACAGAGTTCTGAATCATGGAATGCCCACAAGGAATTCTTTACGGAAAGAGGCAGATGGTCAGAAGAAGACAGAAAATGTGTGTTTAAATGATGTGTCTTCCTCTGACTCCTCCACCCACTGTAAGTTCTTTGCACTACGAATGGTGTATAAGGTTGTTCGGATAAGTTACCAACAGTAACTTTAGTTATCTCTGTAACTATTTTTGTAGACCTATCCGCCTCTAAATCTGGGGATGCTACACAATTTTTTAGCTTTTCTTTACTCCTATGGACTTTCTGTGCCTAATGATACCTATTATTGATGTCATTGATTTTCACCACTTCCAAATGTTGGCAGTTCTAATTTAGATATGCAATCTAAACAGTTCAAGGTCTGCAGCAGATCTGGCTTAGGTAGTGCAACAGGTTCACTTTAATTCCCACCTTATTCACATGCAGAATATACTCCCCTTATGTTTACTCCTCCACCAGTACTGGTGCTTTGTGATTGGCCCGTCACATGGAACGAGTCATTTGAAACGCTGGGTCTTTTCTTGATTCCTGGCAGCTGAAAGGAGCAGTGGGGGAGCAAAGGGGAAAGCTGGTGAGTATGTGCTGTTGGGGAAGGCGGGGGGGGGGGCAAACCTGTTACTTTAAAGCACAATTAACACCTCCCCCGAGGTATAGTGTTCTGACGGGGACTGCCCAAACCCCCCTGCCCACCAGAACAGACTGGTCAGCGCTCTCTCATCCATTGGCTCAGAGCGTTGATTGGATGGCAATCGGCTGACCTTTTTCGGTCATGCCCCTTCAACAGAAACGTGCTGAACGGCCAGCCGGATCAGCTACTGTACTTGCGGGCTGAATGACAGACAGTTTCTATTGAACTGGCCGATGCCACCCGATATTTGGCCCTGGTGTACGGCCCTTTAGATGGCAGCTTCCTTGCATGAAAAGGATAGGAGGGTTTAGTTCTGCTTTAAATTTAGAAGTTCAGGTGCCGTTACTATTTGAAACTCCATAGCAGCTTTCTGCATAGCGAATGCCAGGCCACTTTCTTACCCCTGACCCTAATGTAGACTTGGCATACGAGGAATAACACTCAAATGTAAGCATGCAGTCACTCGGGATAGAGGTTTCAAAAGTAGTGGACAGAAACCTGATAAAGACCATGACTGTTTTTTTTTGCTTTCTGAGTAGCCTATGTCCAGCTTTTTAGTGAAGGTTAAGGTGAAATTTTAGGAAACGATTTAAAAATGGTGGGCAGGCAGGAGCTTTAATGCAGAAAAGATAGGCTTTGTCTATTCTGCACAAAGGTGTCTTACTTGCCCGTCCACCCCTGTACAGAAAGTGCAGCTCACTGCACAAATTCGGCAATGCCGAAACTGACGGAACTCCCAAGCATGCGCAGTAATGACTTCATCTCCGCCTGGCCAATGACAGCGACCAGCAGGGAGTTCTGGGGACAGCGCACCGCTGGATTCTAGGTGAGTATAGTTCTGCTTTAAATTATGACCAAGCTGAACCAAACAATTACCTTCACTAAGAGATGCAGTGGCTGTGAGTGCTGTATAAACTGTATGTAGCCTCAGCTACAGTATACAGCACTGTATTTCGGCAGTGGGATGGAAACCTTCCACCCCACCTCCAGAACAGAATTGAGTTGAGCTGAATGCTGCTCTATGGATACAAAGCTTCCTCTGATTGGCTGAAAGGGAGAGGCAAGTGGATGATGATGTTGGGCCATCAGTTACTGTTTTTTGTTTTGTTTTGTTTTTTTGGAAGTGACAATGGTTTTCTGCAATATTTTATATGTGTATTTTTTGTGCTTTTGTAGTTTCTTTGGATCGAGGGAGGGGAGATTTGGAGAATAAAGAGCGTGTTCTCCTGTCAGAAGTGCGAGAGCTCAGACAGAAGTTGGCTTCCCAGGCTCGCAATAAGTACCCAACCTCGCTTCACTCAGACACACTATGGACTTGATACTGATCTTGTTACAAAGTTCTTTCAATGTGATTGTATTTATTTTATTTTTCACAGTTTGGCTGCGTTTTGTACATTGTTTTATGATGCTCAGTTATTAAAAGCAGTATGAATAAAAATAAAAAAAACACAATCTGTGTGTGTTGTGAGAGCTTTTTTTCTCATCTATTGAAAGACAAAGGAAGTCACAAAAAGTACCCAACTTTGCTTCACCCAGACACACTATGGACTTGATACTGGTCGTATATTACCCTAACTTTGTATACCTAGGTTATACTGCCACCTACAGGAGTATTGCACACTGCCAAACAAAAAACTGTATACAACCTCGGGGATCAACCCCTCTTGCCATCAGTATGCTTCTGTTTATTTTCTAGTGTGCTAGTGAGATGAACTAACATTATTTTACTTGCTTTTTTGCTTCATATAAGCTCAGTGGCATGTGGTACACCGACCTGGCAAATGTTCTGAAAATATAAAACTCTGTGTCCCTTAATGGATGAGAAATTAAATAAGATTTTTGTACTCGTCATAAAATCCTTTTCTTGGGGTCCACTGGGAGACACGGGTCCTAACCCCCTCTGTGTTTATGATCATGCTCTTGGTACTACTTTACTACAAAACTGAGGCATGCTGGTAGTGGTTGGGGTTATTCTTGGCTGAACAAAAATACTATTTTCCAGCTTGAGGTCATTAATCGCTTCCCACCCGGCCTAATGTAATATGACGGCCGAGCAGAACTCCCCTCCCCTCCCCTGTCCTGGGTGGACATCATGTGATTTCCTCCACAATCACACGGCAAGGGTGCCCTTCAGTGCGATTTGTCACAGATAACAGATCAGTGTACTGGGCTGCTGCCGGTACCATGTAATCGCTGTGACCAATCACAGCAGATCACTTGACAATTGTACACAATGGATGGCTTCCAATTATATTATTATTGTGTTGATCTCTGTGATTAGTCGCAGTGATCACGTGATACAGGCAGGGCCAATCACAGCCCATCTGTACCATGTGATTAGCTGTGGCCAATCACTATAATACACACTGAATGGATATATTTCATTCAGAAAAAATGGTTGCTTATAACGGTGATTATTGCTGTTATAAGCAATCAGTGTGTTTAAAAAAAAACTGATCACCTCCCCATAGTAGTACAGTGTATCTTTTGTTCTGGTCACAGTATGTAAAAAAGAAAAAAAATTAATAAAGGAAAAAAATATATATATATAATCATTTAGGGCCTCAAGAAATGAGATAAGCCAGGATTGATCATTTTTCAGATCTACAGTATATACAGTGCCTTGAAAAAGTATTCATACACCTTGAAATTTTCCACATTTTTTCATATTACAACCACAAAAATGTAACACCCCTTTCACACCAGGGCGTTTTTCAGGCGCTATAGCGTTAGAAATAGCGCCTGCAATCCGCCCTAAAGAATCTGCACCATTGTGTGTAGTGTGAAAGCCCCGAGAGCTTTCACACTACAGCGGTGCGCTGGCAGGACGTCAGAAAAAAAGTCCTGCCAGCAGCTTCTTTGGAGCGGTGAAGGAGCGGTGTGTTTACCGCTCCTCCACCGCTGCTCCCCATTGAAATCAATGGGGCAGAGCTGTAATGCCGCCGGCAAAACATTTTTTACAAATCTATGGAAAGTGTGGTGTGCATTTGTATTCAGCTGCCTTTACTCTGATACACCTAACTAAAGTCTATTGGAACCAATTACCTTAAGTTGTCACCCAATCAAGGAGCTGTAGATCGATCCAAAGTGCTTGAAAGCCAAATGGATGGTACCCCGGGCCTCGTACAAGAAGAAACAAGGTTTTTGCCTGTAATGCTTCTCTTTTGAGAGTTGGACCCTGGGACCCGGCACCTTGGTCATGTTAAAGCCAAAGAGTTTTCTGGCAGTGGTGCTGTACAGGTCCATGGGAGTGGACACAAGCAAGGGGACCCGGTCCTTGAAGGTCTGGCATGACACGGGCCGCTGTGATGGGTGAAGGCTGGATCTGTCTGTGATCATTTCTAGCAGTCCTGCGGTGGGGATCAGGTAAGTCAGAAACACAGGGAATGTATATATATATATATATATGTGTGTGTGTGTGTGTGTGTGTGTGTGTATGTATGTATAATAAACAAAAAATGCAGCGCTAAAGTGAGAAAAACACCTCGTGATAAAAAGTGTTGCTGTAAAAAAATGAATGAGTGGCGTAGCAAAACCAAACCAGATTATAAACAAGTGCAATCAATATAAATAGAGAAGTGCAAAAAATTCTTGTAAACCGTGACATAAAAGTCAAAAAGTTATTATATTGGATGAATGAAAAATGGCTTGAAACCAAGCCAAGGCCATATAGAAAACAGTCGTCTCTATAATCATAAAATGTCACTTCACAGTGGAAAATAGCCGGGACTAGTCGCAATGCCACACGTCCAGTACCCAAGAGGTGAAGACTGAGGAAACCACCAGCTCGGTACCACTTAAGGTTTCTTCATACAGGTACCACAGCAAACTGAATGTAAACAAATAAGGTAATGGGTACGCTTACCCGAAGGTGTGGACCCACACACTTTTGTGGTGAGTCATTCAGACATCAAATTGCGATAGACAGCAATCCTCCCATACAGGTGATGTAAACCTCAGCTGTACCAAGACGCCTTCCGTTCTCTCTGTATTCAGGATGCCCAATCCGGGATGTCTTCGGCTCCAAGGAAGTGAAGAAAGTATTCACACCCAGATAGGTGCGTAAAAAATAATAAAATAACAAACCGAATGAAAGGGAAAAAACAGAAGGCCTCCTCATAGAGCAGATTTATTCCGATAAAAAAGTATTTATTAAAAATAAAATTGAAAAAACAAGATACATGCATGTACAAGCCATCAGTGAAGAAGGGTACAGAAACGCAAATATCAATAAAAAAGCGTGGAAAATCTCGCCTGCAGGCTATGTACCCAACATGTTTCGCAATAACTTGCTGTGAAATCCCACGCACATATATACTGCTCTTTCATCACCTAAAATTAACATCAGCTGCTGTTCAAAGACTGTTGCGGCAAAACAAATATAAAAAAGATACTCATGACAACTCTTGCTGACACTGATAGGAATAAACCTATCAATGAAGGGGGTGTCATCACACCATCCTCCTATCACTAACCCCCCCCCCCCCATACACCAACCAATCAGAGAGAATCTACCAGCTAATCAGGGGGGAATGAACATGGACCCAATCAAAAGAAGAGAAGGACTACGAAGGAGGGGCGGGACATACCCCTGCAATCAGGACCACTCACCGTAGCATTACTAAAGGGGAACGTCGTGAAAAGAACGCCCACGTCCAGTCACATCGACCCATAGGGACGGGACGCGCCCATATAACAAAGGACGCCCACCATACTAACATAGGGGAGGAGCGGCAGCCCGCACAAGAACACCCACATCTGAGCGGCACTACGTAACCACACTCGGCCCCAACGTCATGATATCTACGGACGTCACTGCATTCTGCGCATTACGTCATCGTGCATCGCCTAACGAAGGGCGGTGCACTCCAAGCCTCGCCCTGAGTCTTCCTCCACCAACGAAATAGCTGGCTATGTCAAACGAGGGGACAACAGGGAGAAACGATAAAACCATAGCACAATGCACCATGGTAATGGATGTCCCACCTAACAATGGTTCTCAACATCCCCTCTAGTGGCCAAAAAGGGAAATACCACTTGGCGCCCAAGCTACGTCATATGACGTCCTGGGCTTTGTGGTGGTATATCTGAATGATGCCTGAGGTTACAGACATCATTCAGATATCAGCATTTTCAGCCTGCGATTCCCTGCACCACAAGAACGATCATAGTGGCTGTTCTTCCGCTTGATCGTTCTTACGGGCATTCATACAACGGGTGACTCGGATAACTCAGCCAGTTAGGATACCCTTGTGCCCATGGGATTTGAATCTGGTTTTGTCGGTGTTGCAAAGACAACCCTTTGAACCTATACGGAATATTCCTTTGATCCTTTTGACAGGAAATTAGTATTCCTAGTTGCGATAACCTCTGCAAGAAGAGTATCAGAATTGGCTGCTTTCTCTTGTAAAGAGCCATACGTAATCGTTCATAAAGATAAGGGGGTGCTGCGTCTGCACCCAAACTTTTTGCCAAAGGTAGTGTCTGGTTTTCATCTGAATCAAAATGTTTCCTTATCTTCTTTTTTCCCAGAACCTCGTTCTGTAGAAGAAAAATGTATTACATTCTCTCGATGTAGTGAGAGCAATTAAAGCTGAATTAAAGCTAAATTAAATCTGAAAGCGACTGCTCAGTTATGGAAAACTGATGTTATGTTTGTGTTGCCGGAAGGCCCTAGAAAGGGTCAGGCAGCATCGAAATCTACTGTTGCTAAGTGGATTCATCGGGTGATTAGTCAGGCATATGGTCTGAAAAGGGGTTCCTCCCTTTCAGATTAAAGCGTACTCTACCTGGGCAGTCAGTGCTTCATGGGCAGTGCATCACCAAGCCTCTGTGGCTCAGGTTTGCAAGGCCGCTACTTGGTCATCAGTACATACATTCACAAGATTCTATCAAATGGATGTAAGATGGCAGGAGGACACCACCTTCGGGCGCAGTGTGCTGCAGGCAGCAGTGTAGGGTCCTCACACCTGGTGGCGGCTATTTGCTTTGTGTCTCCCTTCCCTCAGGTGGCATTGCTTTGGGACACCCCATATAGTTATTACTATGGTACTCTGTGTCCCGTGATGTACGATAAAGAAAATTTTTATAACCGCTCACCTGTAAAATCCTTTTCTTGGAGTACATCACGGGACACAGAGGTCCCTTCCCCCTGATTGGGATATGTATCTATTGCTTTGCTACAAAAACTGAGATACTCCAGGTATGGGAAGGGCACTTCCTGTTTTCTTTTTGGTTATACCAGTGTCCATTCACCTAAAGATGGCCTATAACCCATATAGTTATTGCTATGGTGCTCTGTGTCCCGTGATGTACTCCAAGAAAAGGATTTTACAGGTAAGCTGTTCTAAAAATACTATTATCCCAAGCTTTGAATATCTCACGGAGCTTTGTTCAATCAACCTGAAAATGGAAAGAGTATGGCACAACTGCAAATCTACCAAGACATGGCCGTCCACCTAAATTGACTGGCTGGACAAGGAGAGCATTAATCAGAGAAGCAGCCAAGCGGCCCATGGTAACTCTGGAGGAGCTGCAGAGATCCACAGCTCAGGTGGGAGAATCTGTCCACAGGACAACTATTAGTTGTGCACTCCACAGATCTGGCCTTTATGGAAGAGTGGCAAGAAGAAAGCCATTATTGAAAGAAAGCTATAAGAAGTCCAGTTTGCGAGCAGCCATGTGGGGAACACAGCAAACATGTGGAAGAAGGTGCTCTGGTCAGATGAGACCAAAATTGAGCTTTTTGGCCTTAAAGCAAAATACCTCTGGATATTGTGGATTGCTGCACAACTCAACAGAACATTTCACTCTGCGGTAGTGATGTCCAGTTCATGAACGAATCGTTCTATTAAATCGATTCTTTTCAGTGAACTAGATGAATCGATTCATCTGAGTGAACTGATTCGTTTGAAACAGTTCACTCTGCACTCAGTACATAGCAGAGCAGGCCTGGTAATATGATCCTAGAGTGAGAGAGCCCCGCCCCTCCCTGCAACCAATCAGCTGATCAAAGCACAGCGACACTCAGGAACTGGATACAAACTTAAAACAAGAGTCAGGAGTACACAGTACACTGAGTTAACCCTTTCATGACTAAGCCTATTTTTGGAATTTGGTGTTTACAAGTTAAAATCCATATTTTTTGCTAGAAAATTACTTGGAACCCCCAAACATTATATATATTTTTTTAGCAGAGGCTCTAGAGAATAAAACGGCGATTGTTGCAATATTTTATGTCACACGGTATTTGCGCAGTGGTGTTTTAAACGCAACTTTTTGGGAAAAGGGACACTTTCATGAATAAAAAAAAAACAAAACAGTAAAATTAGCCCAATTTTTTTGCGAAATGTGAAAGATAATGTTACGCCGAGTAAATAGATACCAAACATGTCACACTTTATAATTGCGCGCACTTGTAGATTGACGACAAAGTACGGTACCTAAAAATCTCAATAGGCGACGCTTTAAAAATTTTTTACGGTTACCAGGTTAGCGTTACAGAGGAGGTCTACTGCTAGAATTATTGCTCTCGCTCTGACGATCGCGGCGATACCTCACATGTGTGATTTGAACACCGTTTACATACGCGGGCGCGACTTCCGTATGCGTTTTCTTTGCTTCGCGAGCTCGCGGGGACGGCGGGCGCTTTGAAATTTTTTTTTTTATTTTTTTTATTTATTTTTAAATGACTAAATTGTTTAAAAAAAAAATAAAAAATTTGATCACTTTTATTGCTGTCACAAGGAATGTAAACATCCCTTGTGACAGTAATAGGTGGTGACAGGTACTCTTTATGGAGGGATCGGGGGTCTAAAAGACCCCCCACCCCTCCTTTACACTTCAATGTATTCAGATCGCCGAAAACGGCGATTCTGAATACCGGATATTTTTTTAAAACCGGCGCCATTGGCAGCCGAGTAAACGGGAAGTGACGTCATGACGTCGCTTCCGTGTTTACGATGAGGAGACTGGAACGAAGCCGATTACGGCTTCGTTCCAGTTCCTCCCCAGCAGCCAGAGCCGACGGATCGCAAATCGGTGCTCCCGATCGAGCGGGAGCACCGGTAACAGCGGCGAGAGGCGGCGGGAGGGGGGGACGTCCCCTCCCGCTCCTCCGGCATAACAGCCGAGCGGCTTTTAGCCGCATCGGTTGTTATGCCTGGATAGCCAATCGCCTGCTGTAAAAAACGGTACCGGGATGATGCCTGCAGGTGCGGGCATCATCCCGGTATAACCCTCGGAAGCCGAGTACGCAGATGTGCGTACGCTCGGTGGGAAAGGGTTAAAGAATCATATAAATTACAGAGTTAAAGAATCATATAAATTACAGAGTTAAAGAATCATATCAGTTTTTAGAACACAGTACACTGAAAGAACCACGAGTCACCACCAGTAAAACAATACACTAAACCAATGAGGTAGCAGCAGTGATCAGGTGGTACGAACAGCCTAAGGCCCTTTCACACTCGTGCGACTTGTCCTGCGACTTGAGACTGCAAAGTCACATGACAGGTCACACCCCATGATTTCCAACGAGTTCAGTTCATATCTGTGCGACTTCAAAGTAGTTTTTGTACTACTTTTGTCCGACTTTGATGAGACTTGTGGCAGAGACCTCAAGATTACACAGACATTGCTTCAAGTCGTGGCAAAAATCATGGCAAAAGCACTTGACTTTCAAGTCACACAAGTGTGAAAATAGCCTTAACGATTGAATTTTACTACCAGGGGTACTTCGCCCATGGTAGTGGTAGTAAAATCTGATCATCATTTCTGCACATGCGCTGTAAAGGCTACGGGCAAATCTGATGGCTAGCAATGTTAACTGTGAAGTTGGCCCATCAGAATGCAGTTCACATGCACAAAAACCCACTTTTCATTTAGGCTCCATTTCCACTTGTGCAACTTGTCCTGCGACTTTGTACTCTATGATTTCCATTGAGTATTATTCGTATCTGTGCGACTTCAAAGTAGTCCCTGCACTACTTTGGTTCCACTTTGATGCAACTTGAGATCCATAGACCTCCGGAATACACAGGCATTGCTTTAAAGTCGCATCAAAATTGCGGCAGAATTTTGCAACTTTCAGGCTGCGTTAGCCTGAAAAGCCAGAAAGTTGCACGATTCTGCCGCGACTTGAAGCAATGCCTGTCTATTCTGGAGGTTTATGGACCTCAAGTCACATTAAAATGGGACCAAAGTAGTGCAGGGACTACTTTGAAGTCGCTGTGACTTGAAGTCGCACAGATATGAATGGTACTCCATTGGAAATCGGGTACTTCTTGTCATGCAACTTTGCAGTCCCAAGTCGCAGGACAAGTTGCACAAGTGGAAACAGAACCTAAATGAAAAGCGGGGTTTGTGTGCATGTGAACTGCATTCTGGGGCAACTTCACAGTTAACATTGCTATCCATCAAATTTGCGGAAACCTAGGCTCAGGGCCAGTTCACACTGCTGCGTGGAGCAAAATCGCATGCGATTTACACTGCTGCACAGTGCAAAATCACATGCGATTTGCACTGCAGTGCAAATCACAGGTGATGTCCGTGCAATGCGATTTCAGCCATACAGATACTATGGCTGAAATCGTATCGCATTCGGACTAAACTCGCACAGGACCCTTTTTTTGGTCCGCACCAGAATCGGATCGCATGTCCAAACTGACACTTTGCAGTGCGACATGCGAGCTGAAATGGGGGTGTCATTAACATTGTATGACACTCCCCAGCAGTTCGCATATGTCGTTGGGAACTGTTGTGCAAGTCGGGTGCGATGCAAGAACCCGTAGTGGAATCGCAGGGTTCCCGCATCGCACAAGTGTGAACCCAGCCTAACACAGCTGTTTGTGTATCATCAAAATTCATGACACTGAGCTAATGTGACAACAATAGGCTTGTGCTCTGCGCCAATGAACTAAATCAAAGTAAACGTCCCCAGGACCTGCCAACCTTCTGTGTGAATCAGTCTTCTGATTCTACTCATTTAATATGATTGAATCAGAGCTTCGGTTCACTTGCTTGTCAGTAGACTCAGCAAGTGAACCGAAGAACCGAAGAATCGATTCATTGAATCGGTTTCATTTCAGTGAGCAGTTCAAAATGAACCGATTCACTTTAAAGATCCGGACTTCCCATTACTATAAGCTAGCATATCTGGTGTGTCATTTTATATTGACATTTTATATTTAAAATGATGCTTAGCTTGATTGTAGTAACAAGTCAAAATAATTTTTTATTCTCTCCGAGCAGGTACAAAATATGAAATGATTCCTAATTGGTTGCTATAGATGCCAATTTTTATTTGCTCCAGTTTTAAAAATCATCCCATCAAGACCACAGAGCCTGTAATATCACTTAACCACTTGCTTACTGGGCACTTAAACACCCTTCCTGCCCAGACCAATTTTCAACTTTCGGTGCTCTCACACTTTGAAAGACAATTACTCAGTCATGCAACACTGTACCCAAATGAATTTTGTGTCCTTTTTTTCCCACAAATAGAGCTTTCTTTTGGTGGTATTTGATCACCTCTGGGGTTTTTATTTTTTGCTCTATAAATGAACAAAGACCGAAAATTTTGAAAAAAAACGCATATTTCTTTGTTTCTGTGACATAATTATGCAAATTATTAATTTTTCTTCATACATTTTGGCCACAATTTATACGGCTACATATCTTTGGTAAAAATAACCCAAATTAGTGGATATTATTTGGTCTTTGTGAAAGTTAGAGAGTCTACAAGCTGTGGTGCGAATCGCACAAAATTGATCACATCTGATGTACTAGTGGACTATCTCGCTTCTTGCGACCCAAACAAGTCAGGAAAGTACAAATACCCCCCAAATGACCCCTTTTTGGAAAGTAGACATTCCAAGGTATTTAGTAAGAGGCATGGTGAGCTTTTTGATGTTGTCATTTTTTTCCCACAATTCTTTGCAAAATTAAGATTTTTAATTTTTTTTTCTCCACAAAATTGTCATTGTAATAGGTTATTTCTCTCACATGGCATGTGTATACCACAAATGACAACCCCAAAAAAATTCTGCTACTCCTCCTGAGTATTACAATAGCACATGTGTGGGACTTTTTCACAGCCTGGCCACATAGAGAGGCCCAACATGCAGGGAGCGCCATCATGTGTTCTAGGAACATAAATTACACATCTAACTTGTTGACTACTTATTACACTTTTGAAGACAGATGGCACTGATACGTGGCAATGATGACACTTATACGTGGCACTGATGACACGTGGCACTAATATGTGGCACTGATGACACGTGGCACTTATACGTGACACTGATGACACGTGGCACTAATACGTGGCACTGAAGACACGTGGCACTAATACGTGGCACTGATGACAGATGGCACTAATACGTGGCACTAATATGTGCCACCGATGACAGATGACACTAATACATGGCACTGATGACGCGTGACACTGATGACAGATGGCACTGATAAGTGGCATTGATGACACGTGACACTGACAACAGATGGCACGTGACACTGACAGGTGGCACTGATGACAAATGGCACTGATACGTGGCACTAATGACAGATGGCACTAATGCGTGGCACTGATGACAGATGGCACTATGTGGCACTGATGACACGTGGCACTGATGACAGATGGCACTGGGGACAAATGGCACTGTCAACGGGTGGCACTGGGGGCAGGTGGCACTGAGGGCAGGTAGCACTGGGGTGGATGGCACTGGGGCGGATGGCAATGGGGCAGGATGGTACTGGGGCAGGATGGCACTGGGGGAGGATGGCACTTTTTTTTACTTTTTTTTTTACTTTTTTTTTTTTTTTTATCAAATCAAAGCAGAACGGCTGCCGCTGCAGCCGTTCATCTCTCCCCTCTCACACTCTGTCTGTGTGAGGAGGGAGAGCGGCGCTGAGAGATGATCTCATATGTTTACATATGAGATCATCTCCCATTGGACACGCCGATCGCGCTGTAAACGGCCGCTGTGATTGGCCGTTTACAGCGATCTGTGTTTGCCTGTCCCCGGGGGACACGGCAAACACAGAACTTCCCCGATGCGCGCCCGCGGCGGCGCGCATTGCGGAAGTAAACATTGGGACGTCCAGGGACGGCCACCCGGACGAAAGCGCCCGCTCTACGGCCGTCATTCGGCTATAGGGCGGGCGCGAGGTGGTTAAAGTGGTTGTAAACACTTACCTATACCCATTGATGTGACTAGCCTTAGGTGATACACAGAGATAAAACAAATCCTCCTACATAATTTGTACCTCTTTATCTGCAGTCTTCTCTTCACTACACCTGTTCAAAGTCCAGAATTTATAAAGCTTGTCTGAGCTTTCAAAAAAAGGTGGATGGATACAGAGCTCAGTAAGGAGAGCTCTAAGCCCCTGTACACACGGTTGGAGATTTTGACAACCAAATCCGTCTGATTTTGTCCGTCGGATCTTGTCCGAAACTGTTGCATACACACGGTCGGACTAAGTTGTCAAAAAATCCGATCATTCAGAACGTGATGACGTAATTTCGTTACGACGGGACTACGTTCAGGCTAGTAGCCAATAGCTTTGGTGTAGGAATTTGATCTGAGCATGCATGGCACTTTGTCCGATCAAAATTCTCTACACATGATCGGAGTATGTCCGATCGAACCAGTTGGTCGGAAAATATTTCCAACAAGTTGTAAAATTGGGTCCGATGGATATTCAGACTGAATCAGTCCGATGCATACCACACACAGTCGGATTATCCGACAACACGGTCCGATAGGACACATTCCGACGGATTCTCCGACCGTGTGTACAAGGGCTAAGAGCTGGTTGGAGGAAAGGAACACACCCCTCCCTGCACACAGGAACAGAGCTGAGGTTCTTAATCAGATTGAGATCCCTCCCGTCACCTTTTTTCTCATGGTGTCAGGAAAACTTGTCAGAAGTGGCTCATGCTGATAGCAGATGACACTTAAAAGTTAATTTACTAATACTGGAGAGTGCAAAATCTGGTGCAGCTGTACATGGTAGCCAGCTTCCAAGTTTAGCTTGTTCAATTAGGGAAATATTTTGTTTGTTTGAGACACACCTTTGCCTACATACCAGACATGTTGTGCAAAATAAAAACATTTTTTGAGTTTAGTTTCAATTTGTTATTCACGTAAATTTGTTTAGTTGAATTCATTAAATTCATTTTCGGAATGAGTATCGTTTTAATTCGATTTGACTTTTCTGAATTTAGTCTAATTGAACTAATTTCGACCAAATTTGGAAAATGTTAATGGAATTAGAATCAAATGCCATTAAAATTTTGGAAGAGGGTTATATACTTTCTATTCAATTTTTTCTTTTCTATTCTATTCGGAAGATGGCTATCTTATTCTATTCTACTATTTTCTATTCCTTTCAATTTCTAATTTCATTTCAATATGAATTTATTCTATTAAAATTTCAGAAGATGAGTTATAACCATTTTATTCCATTCTATTTTTTTCTATTCTATTTGAAATTCGAAACATGGTTATATTCTTTCTATTCTATTCTTTTATTTTCTATTCCATTAGAATCTGAATTTATTCTAGTTGAAATTCATATTTTGGAAGATGGTTATATTCTTTCTAATTTATTCTGTTCTGGTTTTTCTATTCTATATTTTTCTATTTTATTCCAGTTCAAATGTATTCTGTTTGAAATTATATTTTCAGAAGATGGGTATATTCTTTCTATTTTATTCTATTCCTTTATTTTCTATTCTATTTTGTTATCTAGTTTATTTTGTTCTGTTTTACTATGTCCTTTTATATTCTATTCCTTTAGTTTCTATTTGGATATTTGAATTAAATGATTTGAAAGCTTTTCAAAGTTGATTTGAATTTTGTAATTTCAGTTTATTATTTCAAATTTGTTTAAATTCGTTATTGTTGTAATTCGGATACACCCGAATTTCCGCATAATGAAAAATCTGCCCAAATTTTGATTTGGAACGTACATATCTACTACATCTTGTGTTCCCCTCTTTACCATTGCAAAAAGTTGGGAACTATGCCATCTGTTGATTACATTTTATTAGACCTGCTTCTGGAACAGCATTCAAGCAACTAATCAGTACAGCAAAATTCTGCACCATCCAATGACCAGCAAGAAAGGACATGCATGTCTAAAGAGATCCCAGGGATGTGTTCTTTCACTCAGGTTAATCACTTGGCCCTGTTCATCCCTGAGTCTATAAAAGCGCCACTTGAAACTCCACCAGAAGAACTCCACCATTTAACACTAGGATTTCCATTAAATTCAATGTTGCTCATTGGCTGAATAGAGCGTCCTGCCAAGATGCCCACGCCTTAGACGCGGAGGCACAGCGGTACATGGGGGGGGGGCAACAGGCCTGGGTGGGGTTATCACCCTAAGGCTATATATAAAGAGATTGCAGAGTATGAAATGTTTGGGCGCCATTTGCACATGGTATGTGTTGGCACTCTGAGCTTTCTCATGTGGGCACTGGTTCTTATATCTTGGTGTATTACTGGCATTATCTAAGGTAAAACAGAAATGTTTGTAGTGTGACAGTTCTACCGCTCTGTAGCTTGGTACATCTAAATAGTATACATTTGGGAGAAAGGAATCCAATATCAGAACCTTATGAGTATAGGACATAGATTGTTTGCGACCACATTGTTATTACTGAATATCTAAGCAGACCACCCTAAGCAAAAAAAACTCCAGGACTTTACCAGTACCCCAATTCTACATGTATAAAAAAAATATAAAATTTTATTAGTACAAATATTAAACTATAGTAAAAATTCGTCAGAAATTATATGATACTTAACTCCTTCAGATCCACACTATAGCCGAACGACGGCTACAGTGCGGGCCTGCTTTGCCAGGAGGCCGTCTCAATAGATGTCCTCCCCTTTACATGCTCCCCACACGCCCCCTGCAGGGCACGCGCTGTGATAACGGAGTCACCAAGAATCACTCGGGTGATCACAGATTGGAGTAAGGGGTCGATCCCACCCCTTACCCAAGTGATTAGCTGTCAACCAATGATGGCTGATCATGTCATGTGAACAGAAGATCGGTAATAGTTTTTTTTTCTCCTCGCGCTGACAGCTTGAGGAGAAAAAAAAGCCGATCACCGGCTTCAGTGCAAGGGACATCGGTCCCGAAGAGGAAGAGACTAAGCTGCCTCATCTGTGTCCTCCAGTAATGCCTGCCAGTGCCCACACAGTGCCACGAATCTGTGCATAAGTGCCAGCAATCAGTGCCACCTATCAATGCCCACCAGTGGTGCCAATCAATATCACCTATCAGTGCCCATCACTGCCACCCATCAGTGCCACCTATTATTGCCCTTCAGTGCCCACCAATGCAGCCTATCAGTGCCCATCATGCAGCCTCATCAGCGTACATCAATGAAGGAGAAAAATTACCTGTTTGCAAAATGTATTAACAAAATAAGAAAACGTTTTTTTTTTTTTTTTAATTCAGTCTTTTAAAAAAAAAAAATTAATAAAAAATAAAAAACCCAGAGGTGATCAAATACAACCAAAAAAAAGCTTTATTTGTGGGAAAACATGATAAAATTTTCATTTGGTGTTATATGAATTGTCATTCAAAGAGTGACAGCGCTAAAAGCTGAATATTGGTCTGGGCAGGAGGGGGGATTTAGGTGCCCAGTAAGCAAGAGGTTATACTGCTTCATACAAACATAAAGTAGTCATTTTTTAGCTGATATCATTACTCGTGACATTGGTAGATTGTTCGTTCCTCCAACGCGTTTCACGGGTCAGAGCCGCTTCTTCAGGAAGATATACAGTAACAGATAAAACACGGTATCAATACCACTGATACCACTGGTTCAGATTTTCACATGCATAACCCATGTGTTACATTCCAAAAAGTCTATCATACCTAATATAGACGAGGACACTGTTAATAAAAACACTTGAGTAGTACGACTAATAGAGCCCTCATGGAGAGAACAAATCCAAAAAATGCAATCTATCCACTATATTCAAATGATGAAAATAGCTGCAAGAAATGTATAAATACAGTATATACTATGGGATTAGTAAAGGATAGATCAATAATATATATATATATATATATATATATATATATATATATATGTGTGTGAATTAGTCAACCCATGGATTCCCAACTGCACTCCTACTCCCCAGATGGTTAAAGTGGTTGTAAAGGCTGGAGGTTTTTTTACCTACATAACGATCAGCCGCCGCAGTTCTGCACCAGGTTGGCTCTCCTGTGCGAATCCTCATCCTTGTACGTTGGGCGCATACACAGCGATCTGTGGGCGCACGTGTGCCCATTCACTAACGGTGGAGCCAATCAGCGATCTACCAATGTAAACAAACATCTCCGTTTTGTCAGGGGAGTAGAGTGAGATTGTCTGTTCCTTGTGATCAGGAACAGCGATCTCTCTCTACTCCCTGTCAGTCCCCTCCCCCCACAGTTAGAAACACCTCCCTAGGTAACACTTAACTCCTTGATCGCCCCTGGTGTTAACCCCTTTCCTGTCAGTGACATTTACACAGTAATTAGCGGCAATTTTTAGCACTGATCGCTGTATAAATGTCAATTGTCCCAAAAAAAGTATGCGATCTGTCTGCCGCAATTTCACAGTCCTGCTAAAAATCAAGAATCACCGCCATTACTAGTAAAAAATAAAAAAAAATAACAATAAAAATGCCATAAAACTATACCCTATTTTGTAGACGCTATAACTTTTGCGCAAACCATAATGCAAAAAATAAAAACTGCAGAGGTGATCAAATACCACCAAAAGAAAGCTCTATTTGTGGGGTAAAAAAGGATTTTAATTTTGTGTGGGTACAGCGTCACACGACCGCCAGGTAAAGTGACGCAGTGCCGAATCGCAAAAAGTGTTCTGGTCAGGAAGGGGGTAAAATCTTTCAGGACTGAAGCAGTTAAATCGCCTTTGGCTTAAAAAAAAGCATTATTTTGACGCAGTGCTGTATCGCAAAAAATGGCCTGGTCATTAAGTGGTTAACTTTATGCATTTAATGCTTGATTGTTAAAACCTTCTGTGTGCAGGAGCCCCCCCCCCCCCCCCCAAATACTTATCTTAGCTCTCTTGATCAAGTGATGTGCATTAGAGCATCATCTCTCCAAAGACTCTACCTCCTGATTGGCTAAGACAGCAGCGGGAGGCATTGTCTCCCACTGCTGTCAATCAAAGCCAGTGAGCCAATGAGTAGAGAGATGGGGTGGGGTGGTTCCGTATCTGAATGGACAGCAGCTCGGTAGCATGCCTAGAGGCATTTAACATGAGGGAGGGGCCAGGCTTGCTCTGCTACACAGCTATCACATGGTACCTGCTACAGTTCTGTAGGTGGGATAATTCCATTAAAAACATGCTCCATGCATTTTATAAAAGGGCCACTTGATGGCGCTGTGGCTCATGTATTTTTCTAGTGTAAACGATGGCAATGGAAAAAAATGTTCCCACCAGAAAACTTTTTCATTGCAACCGTCATGTCATCTTGTGTCACAATGCACAGCAATTCATGTTGTGATGCACACCAGTTTAAAATGTAAAGGGCCATGACGAATGAATGTGCATAGTTTATTTTTGGAAAATAAGGATATCATTCAGGCCGCGTACACACGGGCGGATTGTCTGCCCAACTTAGTCCGCTGAACCGTGTTTCAGCGGACAATCCGCTCGTGTGTGGGCTTCAGCGGACTTTTTCAGCGGACAGTCCGACGGACTTTGTCTTTCGGAATTTCCGTAATTTTGTCCGCTGAAACTTGGTTTTGTCCGTCCAAACTTGGTTTCAGCGGACAGTCCGCTCGTGTGTAGGCAAGTTGGACGGACTAAGTATGGCGCATGCTCAGAAAGGGTTTACACGGCCGAAGGTTGCATTGCAGTGTATTGGACGTCGTTTTTCTAGTCCCATCGTACGTGCTGTACACGTCATCGCGCACGTTTTCAGCAGACTGTCTGTTCATCGTGTGTGGTCAAGTCCGTTCATTCAAAAGTTGAACGGACTGTCTGTCGGATTGTCTGACGAACTTAGTTGGGCAGACAATCCGCCCGTGTGTACGCGGCCTAAGAGTCACTTCAAGAACATATTTACACCTCTGTATTTCAAATTTCACTTTTATGAAAAAAAGCATACGTGAATATTTTTGCAGGAAGAAAATGTGCATTTATTATATTTTCCCACGGGTGGCTGCAAACCATTGCATCTGTGTTCAGCGGATGGCGGGTGCAATATCAGGCTCCTGCACTACCCTCCCTCCATACGGAATTTCAGTGTTTCAGTTTGAGATCTGGAGGAAGTGTCAATGGATTTCTAGACTGCAATGATCACAAATGTGACAGCAGCTGCAGGGGAGGAACCCCCCCCCCCCCCACCCATGCTTCTGCTGTTATGGGGTTGGGGTGCTGGAACATGTTACACCTTAAATACGTGTGTAACTTTTATACAGATGGACTTATCCTGTATGGAATGTGAAATGTACTATATACTGCTTACACGGTGTTTTATATGGTGCTAGTTCACATCAATGCAATGTGTTGAATTGTGTGGTGGTAAGGAGGTAAATAGGTCGGTTGAACCACTTGCTTACTGGGCACCTAAACCCCCCTCCTTCCCAGATCAATTTTCAACTTTCAACTTTTAGCGCTGTCACTCTTTAAATGACAATTGCGCCGTCATACAACACTGGACCCAAATGACTGTCTCACAAATAGAGCTTTCTTTTGGTGGTATTTGATCACCTCTGGGTTTTTTGTTTAAAAAGTCTGACTTTAAAAAAAAAAAAATACAAAACAGTTTTATATTTTGTTAATAAATTTTGCATACAGGTAATTTTTCTCCTTCATTGATGTACACTGATGAGGCTACACTGATGGGCACTGATAGGCTGCACTGATGGCCACCAATAGGCAGCATTGATGGGCACTGATAAGGCGACGCTAATGGGCACTAATAGGCAGAACTGGTGGGCAATGATGAGGCGGCACTGAAGGGCATTGATAGGTGGCACTGATAGCTGGCACTGATGGGTGGCAGTGATGGGCACTGATCGGCACTGGTAGATGACTCTCACACCTACACTGACACTGGCACTGGCAGGCGGTACTGGTGGGTACATATGAGGCTTTTCCTCTTCGAGACCGATGCCCCTTCAAACAGAATCTAGTGATCAGCTTTTTTTCTCCTCACGCTGTTAGCGTGTGAAGAAGGTGTCGATCCCGGCCCCTTACCACATGATCAGCTGTCACAGCTGATCATGTGGTAAGGGGCCGGGATCGACCCCTTACTCCGATCTGTGATCACCCGAGTCTCACTGATTTGGGTGATCACAGCATGTGCAGCGCGCCCTTCTGGGGGGTGTGGCGAGCCCGCAAAGGGGAGGACATCAGTATCTTATTTCTTGAGGCCCTAAAATGTCAGGACAGTACAGATGCCCCCAAATTACCCCTTTTTGTAAAGATGACAGTCCAAGGTATTTAGTAAGAGGCATAGTGAGTTTTTGGAAGTTGCAATTTTTTTGCCCACAATTGTTTGGAAAATTAGGATTTTTTTCCCCCCACAAAATTGTCATATTAACAAGTTATCTCACACATGGCATAGGTAAACTTGCAATTACACCGCAAAATATATTCTGCTACTCCTGTTGGGTATGGCTATACCACATATGTGAGACTATTCCACAGCCTGGCCACATACAGAGGCCCAACATCCAAGTAGCACCATCAGGCTTCTAACACATAGCATGTATATACCAAGAATTACACCCCAAAATACATTCTGCTGAGCAAAGGGTAAAAAAAAAGGATTACCTGTGGTTTTAGCAGGCAGGAATACTGTCCCAGCACAGGCAAAGCATTGGTCCAGACAGGGAAAGGAATTGTCCAGGCAGCGATATGCCAAAGTATTGGTCCTGGAAGTAGGCAAGAGCATGGTCCGTAAGCAGGCAGTTCAGGTGGCAGGCAGAGGCATGGCCAGTTCAGGTGGCAGCAGGCAGCACTATAAGGCTAAGGGCCTCAGTCAAGTAAGACCTGAGGACAGGTGTAGAGGCTTCTTTCCACCTAAATCTCTTTAAAGCCTCCCAGTCTCCAGGAAGCCAAAAAAGTTTTCTTCACTCTGGAAATCTATCCTGGAGACCCTCACATATGTGAGACCCCTGTATTGTCTTGAATCCCACTCGATGTCCGCCAGCGACCCGTGATCGCTTCTGAGGTACACATGGGAGGATAGACAGATCTGTCTCCTCCTCCAGCCTGTCCACTGCCCCCAAAGTTAGAAACACCTCCCTAGGGAATACCTAACCCCTTGATTGCCCCCCTAGTGTTAACCCCTTCCTTCCCTGCCAGTGACATTTATACAGACAATCTGTCTGTTCTCCCCTCAGAGAACCGGAAACTGTGTGTTTACACACACAGATTCTGGTTCTCCGTGTGTCAGCAACGATCGTGGGAGCCCGGCGGTGATCGTGACCACCAGGCACTCGCATCGGCTCGGGGGGGGGGGGGCACAGGTCGAAGCGGTGGTACATTACGTTGTTTCACCCAGCCATGCCATTCTGCCGCAGTACAACTGCGAGGGCTGGTCGGAAAGTGGTTAAGTGGTAATGGTCCAGAGCTGCATGAACATACATGAGACGTGGGGTTGATTTATTAAACATGGAGAGTGTAAAATCTGGTGCAGCTGTGCATGGTAGCCAATCAGTTTCTAATTTCAGCTCGTTCTATTAAGCTTTGACAATAAAACCTGGAAGCCGGTTTCTATGCAGAGCTGCACCAGATTTTGCACTCCAGCTTATCAACCCCATGGTCTCAGGGTAAACATGGGATGTTTTCTTTTACCTTGACACGGTCAATGCATTACATGACGCCTGTACCATTACATGCCATGCAGCCCGAGTGTGCGTTTCGCTTAACTGGCTTATGGAAGAATGGAGTGGTGTAAACTTCTTATGAACTCTGTTGATCAGTCTCAACCTGCCATGAATCCAAATTAAGAGAGTATTTTTTTATTGTCATAGTTGAACGTGTAATGACTTGGGGTAAACATAAGAAGGTATTTTTTTTGTTAGAGACTGAAGGGAAATAGCATTTGGAGCCAATTGCTAGGGTGGAAAAATCTATACATTACCAAACCTGGGGTGGTGATATGTTCCGTAATAGATTATATTACACAGGTAGATGCTGTATGCAATAAAATTTGTACATACACAGCAAATGGTAACATGTCTGTATAAGCCATATGACACAGGCTGGATTTGCACCTTTGAGTTTTTTTTGCTTGATGTGTTTTCCATTTAAAGCAATAGAAACGCATTAAATGCATCTTATTACATGTTGCACATTATCATGCACGTAAATTCATTGTGATGCACCTCTACAGGCACTGATGTACGTCATCACGTTCATTGTCACTTCAATACAAGTACATTGCAACTTTTCACATTCATTTCCATCCATATACATTTTGATATATTTCAACTGATTTCACTGGAAATTGTATCAGGAGGAGAAATGCATACAGTGGTGTGAAAAAGTGTTTGCCCCCTTCCTCATTTCCTGTTCCTTTGCATGTTTGTCACACTTAAGTGTTTCGGAACATCAAACCAATTTAAACAATAGTCAAGGACAACACAAGTAAACACAAAATGCAATTTGTAAATGAAGGTGTTTATTATTAAAGGTGAAAAAAATCCAAACCATCATGGCCCTGTGTGAAAAAGTGATTGCCCCCCTTGTTAAAACATACTATAACTGTGGTTGTCCACACCTGAGTTCAATTTCTCTAGCCACACCCAGGCCTGATTATTGCCACACCTGTTCACAATCAAGGCATCACTTAAATAGGAGCTGCTTGACACAGTAAGGTCCACCAGAAGATCCTTAAAAGCTACACATCATGCCGAGACCCAAAGAAATTCAGGAACAATTGAGAAAGAAAGTAATTGAGATCTATCAGTCTGGAAATGGTTATAAAGCCATTTCCAAAGCTTTGGGAATCCAGCGAACCACAGTGAGAGCCATTATCCACAAATGGCGAAGACATGGAACAGTGGTGAACCTTCCCAGGAGTGGCCGGCCGCCCAAAATTACCCCAAGAGCGCAGCGACGACTCATCCAAGAGGTCACAAAAGACCCCACAACAACGTCCAAGGAACTGCAGGCCTCACTTGCCTCAGTTAAGGTCAGCGTTCATGCCTCCACCATCAGGAAAAGACTGGGCAAAAATGGCCTGCATGGCAGAGTTCCAAGGAGAAAACCACTGCTGAGCAAAAAGAACATCAAAGCTCGTCTCAATTTCTCCACAACACATCTTGATGATCCCCAAGACTTTTGGGACAACATTCTGTGGACCGATGAGACAAAAGTGGAACTCTTTGGAAGGTGTGTGTCCAAGTATATCTGGCGTAGAAGGAACACTGCATTTCATAAAAAGAACATTATACCAACAGTAAAATATGGTGGTGGTAGTGTGATGGTCTGGGGCTGTTTTGCTGCTTCAGGACCTGGAAGACTTGCCGTGATAAAAGGAACTATGAATTCTGCTGTCTACCAAGAGATCCTGAAGGAGAATGTCCGACCATCTGTTCGTGTACTCAAGCTGAAACGAACTTGGATTCTGCAGCAGGACAATGATCCTAAACACACCAGCAAGTCTACCACCGAATGGCTGAAGAAAAACAAAATGAAGACATTGGAGTGGCCTAGCCAAAGCCCTGACCTGAATCCTATTGAGATGTTGTGGTATGACCTTAAAAAGGCCGTTCATGCTCGAAAACCCTCTAATGTAACTGAATTAGGACAATTATGCAAAGATGAGTGGGCCAAAATTCCTCCAGGACGCTGTAAAAGCCTCATTGCACGTTATCGCAAAAGCTTGGTTGCAGTTGTTGCTGCTAAGGGTGGCCCAACCAGTTATTAGGTTTAAGGGGCAATCACTTTTTCACACAGGGCCATGATGGTTTGGATTTTTTTTCACCTTTAATAATAAACACCTTAATTTACAAATTGCATTTTGTGTTTACTTGTGTTGTCCTTGACTATTGTTTAAATTGGTTTGATGTTCCGAAACACTTAAGTGTGACAAACATGCAAAGGAACAGGAAATGAGGAAGGGGGCAAACACTTTTTCACACCACTGTAGGTGTGAATCTGGCCTTAGAGTCTTTATAAATGTTTTCATGCAAGATTCACACAATTGTTACCCAGGCTTTGGGTACTTTTTAAAATTAGATTCAATTTGAAAAATTTGTAATTGAAAAAATTGAAAGTTATGTGCAAAATAATAGTTATAAAACAGACTCCCAATTCAAAAAATGTAGCAATAGACATTGCTGTCTGTGCAGGTGTTTTGTCACGTATGGTGACCCATCACATTTGGCTACCCGGTGGAGTGCGCATGTGTGACGCCAGCTTCCCCTGACCCGTCAGAATGTGTAACGGAGGTGACGTTCCCTCACCACGATCATCTTGCTACACCTTGCACTTCTCTACAGTAAGCATACACTGAGAAGGGGAAAGCGGACATCTTGTTACACCCACCAGAGTTGTGCATTTTATACTTATTTTTAACAGTAAAGTGAGTTTCTATAGTGAAATACAGTACTTAGAACTCCGTCTGACTGGTTAGATGTTGAATTTTAAAAGCAGCGGCAAGCCTGCTCACCTCACAGGCTTGTTGATCTGACAGAAGTTCGCTGCTTTTAAAATTCAACATCTAACCAGTCAGACGGAGTTCTAAGTACTGTATTTCACTATATAAACTCACTTTACTGGTAAAAATAAGTGTTAAATGGAAAACTCCAGTGGGTGTAACAAGATGTCCGCTTTCCCCCTTCTCAGTGTACTGTAGTCCTTACTGTAGAGCAGTGCGGGGTGTAGCAAGATGGCGGCGACTAAAGGTCACTTCCATTACACATTCTAATGGGTCGCTTAATCTGATGAATCATATGGGCAAGTTCCGCATGCACAGTGTGAAATTTCTATGGGGAACGTCACTTCCGTAGCCAAATGTGATGGGTCGCTGAATGTGACGAAACACCGGGATGAAAATATCATAACAGGAAAGAAGGTATTGGTCATAGCCCCCAACTGTCCCTGATTTTGAGGCACTCTCCCTGATTTGGAACAAAGTCCCTCTGTCCCTCATTCCTCCTCATTTGTCCCTCATTTTGGTCTGATCCATATAGTTGTATCTAAAATGCACTTTTTATCCTTCAAAAAAGTGTTTCCCAGCACTAAACCTTTCATCAAATTTCTAAATTGCTGCATTTGTAAATTTTAAAAGCCAATATAAAGGCATAGTAGTGGTAAAAAAAAATAAAAAAAAAAATCTTTTTTTTGTATATGTCTCCTTTAAAGGGGGCGTGGGAGGGGGTGTGTCCTATGTCTACATACTCTTGATAATAGGTGTCCCTCATTCACATCTCAAAAAGTTGGGAGGTATGGTATTGGGTCAAAGTTTAATGTGTTATTGGCTTGTGATCCAAGGCAGCCATTGCTAGCCAACTTCTAAATGTACATATTCCAGGCTGTGTCTGACTACAAAGCTTTTTGAGTCGCATACCCAGAACATGCATGATGTATATGAGATGAGTGTCGGGAAAACGTCAGAGTTCCTCACTGCAGGTTAGTCACTCAGAAAGAAGCGGGAGCTTCAGCCAGTTCCACTAACAGTTCTACAATGGCATCAATTCTGGAGCTTGGCTTCTACATTCGTTAGCCACTTACGGACCGCCCGCCGTCTTTATATGTCGGTACTTTGAAGAGGGGTAGCGCTGTTATAAAAGCAGCTAGCTGCTATAACCCTGGTGTCCTCTTCTTCAGCGGGCGATCCGCTTTCAGATAAAAGTGGTCTCTGCAGCTGATTCACCGCAAGATAACTTTTATCGGCGGCGGGAGAGGGCCCAGCCCTCCTACCATGCTCTGGTACCCTCGGCCGCTTACAGGAGCCGTCGGTAGTGGCGGAGGCGATCGGGTCCTCTTTCATGTGTGGTATGGAGATGAGTGAGAGGAAGATGGCCCCCACCCGTCTCCATACCATTGCAGGGCAGAAGTCAAAACTTCTCTTAAAGATACTTTTTTTTTCAAATGACATTGTTTTTTTTTTTTTTATTGCATTTTAGTGTAAATATGAGATGTGAGGTCTTTTTGACCCAAGATCTCATATTTAAGAGGACCTGTCATGCTTTTCTTTCTATTACAAGGGATGTTTGCATGCCTTGTAATAGGAATAAAAGTGACACAATTTTTTTTAAAAAAGAACAGTGTAAAAAAATAAAAGGTAAAATAAATAAGAAAAAAAACATTTTATTTAAACGCACCCCGTCCCGCTGAGCTCACGTACAGATGCGAATGCATACGTGAGTAGCGCCCGCATATGAAAACGGTGTTCAAACCACACACGTGAGGTAATGCCGTGATCGTTAGAGCGAGTGCAATAATTATAGCCCTAGACCTCCTCTGTAACTCAAAATATGCAACCTATAGAATTTTTAAATCTCACCTATAGAGATTTTGAAGGGTAAAATTTGTCACCATTCCGCGAGCGGGCACAATTTGGGTATCAATTTACTTGGCTTAACATTATCTTTCACAATATAAAAAAAAATTAGGCTAACTTTATTGTTGTTTTATGTTTAAATTCAAAAAAGTGTATTTTTTCCCCAAAAAAAGTGCACTTTGTAAAACCGCTGCGCAAATACGGTATGACAGAAAGTATTGCAACAGAAAAATATATAATGTTTGGGGTTCTAAGTAATTTTCGAGCAAAAAAAACTGTTTTTAACTTGTAAACACCAAATCACCAAAACACCAAATCCCAGAAAAAGGCTCGGTCCTTAAGTGGTTAACCACTTTCAGACCGGACCATTTTGCTGGTAAATGACCAGAGGTCTTTTTACACTTTGGCACTGCGCTGCTTTAACTGGTAATTGCGCGGTCATGCAATGTTGTACCCAAACAAAATTTGCGTCCTTTTCTTCCCACAAATAGAGCTTTCTTTTGATGGTATTTGATTGCCTCTGCGATTTTTATTTTTTGCGATATAAACGTAAAAAGACCGCAAATTTTGAAAAAAAATGATATTTTCTACTTTTTGTTATTAGAAAAATCCAATAAACTCAATTTTAGTCATACATTTAGGCCAAAATGTATTCAGCCACATGTCTTTGGTAAAAAAAAAGTCAATAATTGTATATTTATTGGTTTGCGCAAAAGTTGTCACATCTACAAACTAAGGTACGTTTTCTGGAATTTACGCAGCTTTTAGTTTACGACTGCCTATCTCATTTCTTGAGGTGCTAAAATGGCAGGGCAGTACAAAACCCCCCCAAATGACCCCATTTTGGAAAGTAGACCCCCTAAGGAAATTGATAAGAGGCATGTTGAGCCCATTGAATATTTTATTTTTTTGCCTCAAGCGATTGAATAATGACAAAAAAAAAAATTTTTTTTTTTTTTTACACAAAGTTGTCACTAAATGATATATTGCTCACACATGCTACGGGCGTATGTGAAATGACACCCCAAAATAAATTCTGCTGCTTCTCCTGAGTATGGGGATACCACATATGTGGGACTTTTTGGGAGCCTAGCCGCGTACGGGGCCCCGAAAACCAAGCACCGCCTTCAGGCTTTCTAAGGGCGTAAATTTTTGAGTTCACTTCTCACTACCTATTACAGTTTTGAAGGCCATAAAATGCCAAGATGGCACAAAACCCCCACAAATGACCCCATTTTAGAAAGTAGACACCCCAAGCTATTTGCTGAGAGGCATGTTGAGTTCATGAAATATTTTATATTTTGCCACAAGTTGCGGGAAAATTACAAACTTTTTTTTTTAACAAAGTTGTCACTAAATGATATATTGCTCATGCATGCCATGGGCATATGTGAAATGACACCCCAAAATAAATTCTGCTGCTTCTCCTGAGTACGGGGATACCACATATGTGGGACTTTTTGGGAGCCTAGCCGCGTACGGGGCCCCGAAAACCAAGCACCGCCTTCAGGCTTTCTAAGGGCGTAAATTTTTGAGTTCACTTCTCACTACCTATTACAGTTTTGAAGGCCATAAAATGCCAAGATGGCACAAAACCCCCACAAATGACCCCATTTTAGAAAGTAGAAACCCCAAGCTATTTGCTGAGAGGCATGTTGAGTCCATGGAATATTTTATATTTTGCCACAAGTTGCGGGAAAATTACAAACTTTTTTTTTTTTTTTTTTTTTTTTCACAAAGTTGTCACTAAATGATATATTGCTCACGCATGCCATGGGCATATGTGAAATGACACCCCAAAATAAATTCTGCTGCTTCTCCTGAGTACGGGGATACCACATATGTGGGACTTTTTGGGAGCCTAGCCGCGTACGGGGCCCCCGAAAACCAAGCACCGCCTTCAGGCTTTCTAAGGGCGTTACAGTTTTGAAGGCCATAAAATGCCAAGATGGCACAAACCCCCCCCAAATGACCCCATTTTGGAAAGTAGACACCCCTAAATTTAGGGGTACACTAGTGAGACTAGGTAATAAATGGCGGGTGCCCTGAAACTATAAAAAAATAACTAACCAACCAGCGTCACCTGTAACAGTTATATGGTGATCACTGGTGAAAGGGTTAACTAGGGGGCAATTAGGGGGCTTTATGCGGTAGTATATGGGGGTCCCTGGCGCTATAAAAAGCTTCAGCGAACCTAAACACCTACCTGCCTAACTAGCGTCACCTGTGACACTAATACAGCGATCAGAAAAACGATCGCTTATTAGGCTGGGTTCAAACTGGAGCGATGCGGGAACGCCACGAATGCGCGGCGGGTTCCCGCATCGCATGCCTCCCGGCGGCAGTTCACACTGCCCTATGCGAACTGCTGGGAGTGTCAGTGAAATGTTACTGACACCCCCAGATCAGTTCGCATATCGCAGTGCGATCTGCAAACTCGGATCGCATGGTGTGAACACCCATGCGATCCGATTCTGCTGCGGGCCAAAAAAAGGGTCCCGTGCGAATTTGCGGCGGGTGCGGCGGGTGCGGCGAATGGCTGAACTCGAATCGCACAGAGATCGGATGTGATTTGCACTGCAGTGCGGTGCGAATCACATCCGTTCTCATAAACCGCTGCAATGTGAACCCAGCCTTAGTGACACTGGCGACGGGGGGTGATCACGGGGTTAAACCTTTATTGGGGGGGTTAGGGGGGTACCTTAGAACTAAAGGGGGCTAACCCTAACTGCCCTAACAGTTATTAGTCACAAATGACACCCGCCGGGTGATCAGGGGGTTAAACCTTTATTAGGTAATAAATGGCGGGTGCCCTGAAACTATAAAAAAATAACTAACCAACCAGCGTCACCTGTAACAGTTATATGGTGATCACTGGTGAAAGGGTTAACTAGGGGGCAATCAGGGGGCTTTATGCGGTAGTATACGGGGGTCCCTGGCGCTATAAAAAGCTGCGGCGAACCTAAATACCTACCTGCCTAACTAGCGTCACCTGTGACACTAATACGGCGATCAGAAAAATGATCGCTTATTAGGCTGGGTTCACACTGGAGCGATGCGGAAACGCCGCGAATCCGCGGCGGGTTCCCGCATCGCATGCCTCCCGGCGGCAGTTCACACTGCCCTATGCGAACTGCTGGGAGTGTCAGTGAAATGTTACTGACACCCCCAGATCAGTTCGCATATCGCAGTGCGATCTGCAAACTCAGATCGCATGGTGTGAACACCCATGCGATCCGATTCTGCTACGGGCCAAAAAAAGGGTCCCGTGCGAATTTGCGGCGGGTGCGGCGGGTGCGGCGGGTGCGGCGAATGGCTGAACTCGAATCGCACAGAGATCGGATGTGATTTGCACTGCAGTGCGGTGCGAATCACATTCGTTCTCATAAACCGCTGCAATGTGAACCCAGCCTTAGTGACACTGGCGACGGGGGGTGATCACGGGGTTAAACCTTTATTGGGGGGGTTAGGGGGGTACATTAGAACTAAAGGGGGCTAACTCTAACTGCCCTAACAGTTATTACAGTCACAAATGACACCAATGCAAAAAAAAAAAAATGACATTGGTGTCACTGTGACTGGGGGGCAGGGGTAATTGGGGGGGTGATCGGGGGGTAAAGGGGGGGGGGTGAGTGTGCCTGGCATGTTCTACTGTGTGTGTAGAGTGTTGGTGCAACTCACCGATCCGCTCTCCTCCGTGTCGGAACGAAAAATACCGACACGGAGGAGAGAATACATCACTTCCTCTCCTGTGTTTACATTACAGGAGAGGAAGTGATGTCACCGGGGATTTCTATTCGTCGGGAGCGATCGCGAGGGGGTGGCCATGAATGAATGGCCGCCCCCTCGTCCCGGACCGCTCCCGGACGAAAACCGACCGCCGCAGGCACCGGGCGGGGGCCCGATCGGGCCCCCGACCCGCGGGAGGCAAGGGACGTACATGTATGTCCTTATGCCTGCCCGTGCCATTCTACCGACGTACATCGGCGTGCGGCGGTCGGCAACTGGTTAATGATGAGATTTGAGGCTGGATTCACATCTATGCATTTTTAGTGCTTTTTGCATTTTGCACATTTGTACTACAGTCCATTTATAATGGTTTCCTATGGAACACGTTTTGTAGTGCAAATCTGCAAATCTGCAAAATGCAAAAAGCACTAAAAATGCATAGGTGTGAATCCAGCCTTAATGTGAAAGTCTAAAGTAGCCCATTCAAAAGCCAGCACCTGGGTTCAGAGGAACCACATAGACTCAGGGCCATCTATAAGGCAGTGCAAAAGGGGCAGCTTCCCTGGGCCCTGTCATTGTTGTGGGGCCCAAAGCAGCTGCCTCATACTTGCCAACTATCCCAGTGTAAATTCCCTTGTCCCTTGAAGTTTTATTCCTGTTCTGTGTCCTGATATCTCAGTGTGAAGTGATGGTACTAATGCTGCCCAGTTCTGCCTTATTGTTGTGTACAGATGACTCACCTGCAGACCCTGTGTTTACATGTAAATAACCGGCATTACTAAGTAAATAGATGCGGCTGGCAGCATTGATATGTAAATAAAGGTGGCATTCATATGTGTATCATGTTCCCTGCAGTGAGGAGATGATGTACTGTAACCTCTAGAAACCAATCAGTGAGCAGTATTACTTAACAGTAATCTCTAGCAACCAATTAACAAGCAGAAATCATTTTCTGTAACCTCTAGCAACTAATCAGTGAGCCATAATGTGTGCTGTAACCTCTAGCAACCAGTCATTAAGCAGTAATGATATGCTGTAACCACTGGCAACCAATCACAATTGCTGCCTGATCTGATACAGTAAACTGATTTTAAGTCTAGCTGCTATTTATTGTATGTCTCAGAGCACGTGGAGAGCAAGAAAATGTTTGCCTGGGGTCCAATCTATATTAAAGATGGCCCTGCATAGACTTGAATCTTTTGTATGCAGCTTTAATTCCCCAAAAATTGCATTGTATATAATTATCTGCAGTACGTAATATCATCAATAGATTCTGAGTATCTGGAGAAATCTCTATGCCTGTGATATTCTGGCCTTCAAACCGCACTGCATTTATAACAGGCATGATTCTGTGAAGGACATCACTCCATGGGCTCAGTAATACTTCCAAAAATCATTGTCTGTGAACATTTGGCCATGCCATCAAGAAATGCAAGTTAAAGCTCTATCATGCAAAGAAAAAGCTATATCAAAGTCGCGCGATTTACAGTGAGACTTTGCAATGCGATTTTTGATGCAATGTCATTCGACTGGTGAGAACCATGGGAGAACAAGTGGCACTGAAGTCAGAACAAAGTAGTACAAATACCTTTTTTAAAGTCGCTGCGACTTGAGTCGCACAAATTAGAACGTGGACCATTGAAATACATGGACTTTGACTTGTCACGCGACTTCACATGTGTCAAGTCGCATACCAACTCGCAGTAGTGGAAACAGAGACTTAAAATGGTCCTTTGCATAGTAGAAAACTGTTCTGTAGACAGACTGATCGAAACTTGACATTCTTTTTGGGAAACAACTCTCTCTGGGTTTAGACAAGCTAAATACAGGAGTGCCGATGTGAATGTAGCTTTAGGGCTCATACACACATCAGCTTTTATCAGTAAGGCTTCATGTGCACAACCATGTGAAAGTATGCAAAAAGTATGCAAAATCTTGGCAGAAACTGGCAGCAAGATCCTGTGTTCTCTGTATGTTTGTAACTCTTATGCCACGTACACAGGACCGGATTTTACAACAACAAATGTTCGATGTGAGCGCGTTGTCAGAAATTCCGAATGTGTGTACGCTCCATCGGACATTTGCTGTCGGAATTTCTGACAACAAATGTTTGAGAGCTGGTTCTCAAATTTTCAGACAAAACTTGTCGGAAATTCCGATCGTGTGTACACAGTTCCGACGCACAAAATTCCAGGTATGCTCTGAATCAAGCAGAAGAGCCGCACTGGCTATTTTTTTCTCGGCTCGTCGTACGTGTTGTACGTCACCGCGTTCTTGACGTTCGGAATTTCCGACAACATTTGTGTGACCGTGTGTATGCAAGACAAGTTTGAGCCAACATCTGTCAGGAAAAAATCCACGGTTTTGTTGTCGGAATGTCTGAACGATGCAGGCAGCTTCTTAAAACGGGAGTCCGCCTTGATTCCGCCGTTTTTTTTTTTTTTTTTAAAGCCAGCAGCTACAAATACTGCAGCTGCTGACTTTTAAAATAATGACACTTACCCGCCCAGCGCGCCCGCGATGTCGGCACCCGAAGCCGATCTCTCGATCGTCTCTCGGGTGCTGCCGCCGCCATCTTGGGTATGGGAATCAGGAAGTGGAGCCTTTCGGCTTAATTTCCCGGTTCCCTACTGCGCATGCGCGAGTCCCGCTGCGCAATAAGGATGGTCCTCGCTGTCTCTGGGATCAGTGTGTTTCCCAGCAGGCAGCGGGGGACCTTCGGAAAGGGGCGTAGATTCTGTGGAAAGGGGCGTACCTTCTGCAGAATCTACGCCGGAAGTGGGTGCAGATACCTGTACTGTACAGGTACCTGCACCCCCCTCCCCCCTGAAAGGTGCCAATTGTGGCGCCAGAGGGGGGGAGGGTTCCAATGAGCGGAAGGTCCACTTTAGGGTGGACCTCCGCTTTAAGAAAGCCGCCTATCACCCTTTGTTGCATGTGGCTTCTTATGGATTTCACCTAGCACCCTTCATTGCTAGGGTTCAGGTGGCTTCTCAAGGAAGGCGACAAGGATCTTCCATTGCTAGGATACAGGAGGCTTCCCATTGATGCCACCTCGTGACATACATTTCTAGGATGTAGGTGGTTTCTTAAAGAAGCTGCCTTGTGCCCTCTTTTGCTATGATGCAGGTGGCTTCTCATGGATGCATCCTATGCCCTGCATTGCAAAGCTGCAGGTGGCTTCTTAAGTATGCGACTTAGCACACTCCATTGCTAGAATGCAGGTGGCTTCTCAAGAAAGCCACCAAGGATCCTCCATTTCTAGGATGCAGATGGCTTCCCAATTATACCACCTCATGCAATCCATTGCCAGCATGCAGACGGCTTCTCAAAGAAGCTGCCTAGCACCTTTCATTGTTAGGACGATGGTGGCTTCTCATGGATGCCAGATAGCAGTCTTCATTGCTAGGGTGTAGGTGACTTGCTGCCCAATACCCTTCATTGCTAAAAAGCAGATGACTATTGCTGCCGAGTATCCTCAGTTGCTAGGACACAGGCAGGTTTTGCCACCTAGCATCTTTGAGTCTCTAGGATACAGGAGACTTCTACAGGAAGCTGCCTAGTATTCTTCTGTTGCTAGGATGCATACTGGTCTTGTACTCAAATGGAGTACGTATGCAAGCATGTAAACTTTAGCACAGATGTTTTCAGCCTAAAAGACCTCAGATGTAGAACTTTTTATTTTTTTAATGGATCTGAACCCAAAAGCAAATTTACTGTTCTTTAGACTTGATTCACATTTGTGCATGTTGCTTTTGAGCGTTTCTGCAGAGCTTTCTGCTTTTTGTACCGATTTTACAGCAGTTTGCATGCTTTTTTTCCCTACATTCACTGTATATAGCTGGTTGCTAAGGAGCAGTCGGGAAGCCGGCCGCCGCATCCTTTACAACCGATGAGTCATCAGCTGCCAGCGGGCTTCACTTTGGTGCGACTTGTGGTCCATAGACCTCAAGAATACAGAGGCATTGCTTCGAGTCGCATCAAAATCATGGCAAAATCGTGCCACTTTTAGGTCGCAATAGTGGAAACCTAGCCTAAAGCCTCGTACACACGATCCGATTGCTGGCCAACCGAGCGCCTGATTTTTGTCCAAAAGGCGTGTGCCAGGAACTTGTCTTGCATACTAAGGCCATGTACACACAGGCGGATTGTCTGCCCAACTAAGTTCGTCAGACAATCCGACAGACAGTCCGTTCAACTTTTGAATGAACGGACTTGACCACACACGATGAACAGACAGTCCGCTGAAAACTTGCGCGATGACGTGTACAGCACGTATGACGGGACTAGAAAAACGACGTCCAATACACTGCAATGCAACCTTCGGCCGTGTAAATCCTTTCTGAGCATGCGCCATACTTAGTCCGTCCAACTTGCCTACACACGAGCGGACTGTCCGCTGAAACCAAGTTTGGACGGACAAAACCAAGTTTGGACGGACAAAATTACGGAAATTCCGAAAGACTAAGTCCGTCAGACTGTCCGCTGAAAAAGTCAGCTGAAGCCCACACACGAGCGGATTGTCCGCTGAAACACGGCTCAGCGGACTAAGTTGGGCAGACAATCCGCCCGCGTGTACGCGGCCTAACAGTACACAATTGTCGACCAACAAACACGAACATAGTGACGTACTACAAGGAATTTTAGCTCTTAAGCACCACCCTTTGGGCCCCTTCTGCTAATTTCGTGTTTGGTGAGCATTGATTCTGTGCATGCGTGTTTGCACTTTGGACTTTTGTGTGACGGACTTGTGTATTGACCATCCGAAAATCAGACAACAGATCATTGTCCACCAAAAATTTACTAGCCTGCCATCCAACATTTGTTGGCCGAAAGTTGGACAACAATTGTCTGATGGAGTGTACTAACAGTCGGATTTTAGGACAACAGTCTGTCAACAGACAATCCCCTTCCAACAATCTGATCGTGTGTACGAGGCTTTAGTCTGCTAGGGCTGACGTGAAGTATGTTTGAAGCAGATGATAGAACGGATTATAGAGGTACCACTGTGTTTATTTGCTTGAGGAAAAGGAAAGCTTCACTGTAACCCTACCCCCAACCACACACATCGTCTTATTCAGGCAGTTTCGACAGCAACCCCGGTCACATCAATTCATTATGTTCTGGAATTTCTCACTTTGGAACATGGGCTGATGTATATAGATAATAGAAAATATTTAGTTTGAAGCTATATAACCTTGACAACGACGATGTTTTTTCTCTGTTTACGTAAGATTAATCCAGGCGAGTGACAGGTAAATATAATGTAGTATCGCTGAACTTTTCTATGACCTCGTGGATTGCTATATGCATCAGTGTCATGTCCTTAGAACAGAGGAGGATCTGTATTGTCACTGTCAGGGGTTCAACAAAGAATTTCTCTAGCTAAATGCACTGAACTTACAGAGATCATAATTAAACAGAGAACACGTGTCCTTTTTTCTGGTATTTTTTGGTATGACGCAACAAAAATGAACAAAGATGAACCAAAACAAAAAACTTTGACATAGGCATGGCAAAAAGAAATGACACTAAAAAATATTCTTATTCTCAAAAAATAATCCATGCATATACACTACTGTAGCACTGACCCCCGAAGGAGCTGCTGGTTTTATTGGGCTTACCGTTACCTTCTTGAGTGCTTCTCCGTCTAGGGGTTTCCGTGGTAGATGGCCCAAAGAAATGTGGAAACTGACACCGAATCCTCTTTTGGGTTATGTATTTGAAGCAGAAACAGAGTCTCTCAGTTTAAGGTAGAGGGTTAGGAATAAGTTCAGGTGCTTTGGACTGCAAAAATGGAAAGTCTCTTTCTAGGAAAAATCCAGAGAATAACAACCGCTTCACAGCTGGATTTTACAACCCCCGGATAGACCTCCTCTCACTAGGCCTAGCAGCCGGTAGGGTGTTAAGTAAAGTCTCTGACACAGACTTGAGCGTAGAATACTTGAGAAACTGAGGGACATAGACAAATTTAAAGAGCTATCATACAGTACCAGTATCTCTCAGCTGATCCGGTGATACCGTATGAGTGTAGATCCATGAAGTGTCCTTCAACTGAGCCTCCAGGCTCCTTCAGAGAAGCCAGCCTTGAGCACGGCCTTCTCCTGAAGAGTCCTCCCCTGGGGTTTCTCCAGCTGCTGGGCCTCTCCCTTAGATGAGACGGCACCGAACCACCTTTGAATCAATAGGCCCCAAGATCCATTCAGGCCTGTCCCTGCAGTTGCGCTGCCTCGGGCTAGCCAACCCCGAGACTTGGAAATGCATGATTCCGCACCCCTGGCCAGGAGGGCCATGGGGCTGGTCAGGAGGACCAGAACCAAACAGGCAGAAAAAAATTCCCGGAACCCCCGTGATCTCAGTACCTTAAAAACCACCCACCAGAATGCACAGCAGGAGAACACTCCCACTGGGCTGGTTCTGAAAGAAACGTGGCATTCAATACACCCAGCTAGACTGCGTTCTTACTCTTGCCGGCTGTGACAGCGACACCTGCGGCCAAGAAAAACCCAGTGCAACCCAACTGGACTGGTACTGAAACCATGAATTTAGCAAATTAGCCCCAAAACTAAACTGCAGTCTCAGGAAGTTTAACTTTGAAAAACATATAGCGTATGCTCGTCAGAAACACAAAGCGGTGCACCGATTAGGACGGTGCCATTGCTGGCAATTGCCGACGACATGTCAAATTGCATCAATGTGAACCAAGTGTAAATTGTTATCTTTTTTGTAGACAGATAGAGCTTTTGTTTAGTGGTGATTATTTACCACTGGGTTTTTTATTTAATTTTTTTGCTAAATAAACTAAAAAGAAATTTTGATAAAACTTTTTTCTTAATTTCTTTATTGAAATTTTGTAAATAAATTCATCTTTCTTCATAAATTTGATCCAAACTTTATTCTGCTTCATATGTTTGGTAAAAATAACGTAATCAGTGTATTTTATTTAGTCTGTGTGAAAGTATTACGGTTTACAAACTATGGTATATATATATATATATATATATATATATATATATATATATATATATATATATATATATATATTAAAATCGATCAATCCTGATGTACACTCATGGTGTATTTAATTTCTTGAGGCCCAAAAAAATGCCAGGACAATAGAAATACCTGCCAAATGACCCCTTTTTGGAAATTTCAAAGTCCAAGGTATTTAATGAGAGGCATGACGAGTTTTTTGAAGTTGCGATTTTTTTTGTCACAATTTTTTGGGAAAAATAAGAAATTAAATAAAATTTGTTTTGTTTTTTTCACATTCTTTTTTACTATCACCAGAGCAGTACAGCATCATCATATGACTGGTGTGGCGGTGAACAGAGATATTGACTGGTGACATTATGTAAAAAAATATATATATTTTTTATTTTTTTTAAAATGTTTTATTTTCTTACATTTTATTTAGGATACTGTCACCAGAGCAGTACGCTTTTGCTATAGTGACACTGTATGACACTGTACTACTGAGAAGTGATCAGGAATTTGCTTATAAAAGTGATGGTCATGTTTATAAGCAATAATTTTTATGAATGGCATCCATTCATTCATTATGTACTATTGCGATAGCTGTGATTGGCCACAGCTATCACATGGTGCAGATGAACTGTGATTGGCCCTGTCTGTACCAAGTGATCACTGTGACCAATTACACAGATCATCACAATAGTACAAAATGAATGTCTATGAATGAAAGCTATTCTATATATATAACTGTCATGTGATCACTGTAATTAGTTTACAGCAACTACATGGTACCAGGGCTGGCAACAGTGGTCTTCTCTGTGTCCGGTGGGCACAGCAGGTGACAGATTGTACCACTGCATGCCCAAGGCATGTGACTGGGAGGATGTTATGTGGCATCCACCTGGAACAACAGCGCTCCAGCTCGACCGTCATTTGTTTATAGGCTGCGCGGGAAGTAGTTAAAATCCATTGTGACCGCTCACTGTTTATTAATGCCTCGTAGACACGACCGGAATAAATCCGTCGGACAATTCGATCGTGTGTGGGCTCAATCGGACCTTTGCTGTCCAAAAATTTGACGGACTTCAGAAATAGAACATGTTTCAAATTTTTTCTCCGGAACTCTGCTGGACCCAGTTCCTGTGCGCCGTAGACAGCGGCACGCAGGCGCACTGAGCGCGCTGCTGTCAACGGTGATATGCCACGAGTGGCGGCTCCCGTGCGCATGCGCGGGAGTGACGTCATCGCGGCTTTGTCGAATCACAGCGGTGGAGCAGCGAGACCCACCGAGAAGATGGATGCTCCGGACTACAGGGGACAGCGGTGACTTCGCTGGCTCCTGTGTCATGTAAGTGACACATAATGGGCTACTATGCGATGTGATGCGATGCATAGCAGTCCATTATGCTTTACCTTTGCAGGGAATCAAAGAGGAAGTAAACTCATCAGGGTTTACTTCCTCTTTAACCCTTAATACAGCAACCAGTTTTACAGTTTATGAGCTTGATACTCCACGGATTTAAATACTGTACTGGCTCCAATGCTCATACGGTGGCTGACAGACGTACAGTATATCTATTCTCTCAGTCTCATGAAGGCAGCTGGTCAAACATGAATTTTCTGTTTACTAACCTGCTTACCTGCTAACTCCTTCAAACCCAGCAATATACTTCAGCTTTTATTTTTTTCTGTTGGTACTTCTGTACTCTGCCACAATCTGCTTCAATATTTCCCTGCTAACTCCTCCAAATGCTGTTAAATACAACAGAGCACTTATTGCTTGCACCTCTGCATATTGCTGCAATTTCTTTATCTCTGTGACAGTGGCGGTGCAAACCTATAAGGGTGCACGGGCGCTGCCCCCTCTCTCCTGCTACCCCCTCTCTTCCCAATAAATAGATTCATGCATTGCATAAATCTATCTATGGCCGCCACTGCCACCCCCTATTCAGATGCCCAGTCCCTTTTTGGACACAGGGCATCTGAATTACAGCGAGGGGAGGGGGTGTGTTTTTGATGCACCTGATTAGAGCCGTAGGCTCTAATATGCGTCCGTAAAGGTGACCTCCGCGCGCCACTAGGTTGTGTTAGAAAAGCGAATGAATATTCGCTTTCTTAACACTAAACCGCCTCTCCACCAATCAGGTGCTCGGATCTGTTACCCGTCACCTGATTGGCTGAAATGACAGGCGCTGTGCTTGGATTTTAAAAAGAATTGAACAAGTGTGTATCTATCACAGGGTGGTGTCTGTGGATACACTGATAGACAAAATGCCGCGTCCTGATTATCACTTTGTGAATGTAAATATTGACAGGGAAAAGGGGAAGTAAGGAGAAAAAATAATAAAAAAAAAGGAATAAAAGAACCTTCACATAAAAGACCTCAAAAGAAAAAATGTGGGTTCAGTTGGACTTTTTAGGCATAAAGAAAGTTGTAAACACAACCAGTATATTCAAAAAGAATTATTTCTATTTATTTTTAAAAAAAGAAAGACAATTTTTTTAAAAAGAACAGGGAAAAGTTCAATTTCCTTTTCACACAAAAAAAATAAGGAAAATGTTTCCTCCTTAAAACTACACATTTAAGACCTAATTGACATCCTATCAAACATAGTAAAATCCATTTCAAATTTCCAAAAATTAAAGAAAAAAACAAAATATATATCTATACAAATATAGGATCAAGGATATCAATCATACAGTCAACGATTACATATATTTTTGGTGCTCTACATGTTTCGCGTCTACGATGACGCTTCTTCAGGAGCTGATAATAATGTTCTAAATTGTGGTCCTGAGTTGGTGTTGGTATATGTTGATGTTGATCGTTTCGTATTAGGTAGTGATGGAGTAGTTGATGCGGATGAATCAGATTCAGTATCTTCCTATTCCTTCGTAAAGTGTGTCCCAAATAGGGAGATCACCGTTTCCAAAGGAGGAAGTTGGTACGATTGATTACACAAAACTCATAAAGTTTAAATCTTCAGTGTTTAGTAAAAATTCAAATTATGACCTGTAGTGTTCATACAGTTGCTGCATCCCCATAATGTAACATAGGCTTCCTGCACACAGCAATAGCCACATAAAAACAAAGAACAAACCACTGTTTCACATAGTACCCCAACGTATATTCTATGAAGCATAATGAGTCTTTTGAACGGTTCATTTTTCTCCACAAGTCTTCAGAAAACGTGGAAAGTAAACGATATTTTTTTTACATGAAGTTCTCAATTTGTAAGATATTTCTAACACATAGCATGTATATAGCAAAAATGACACCCCAATATATATTCTGCTACTCGTCCTGAGTATGATGATACCACATGTGTGAGACTTTTACACAGCCTGGCCACATAGAGAGGTCCAACATTGAAGAAGTACCTTCAGGCGTTCTAGGAGCATAAATTACACATCTAATGTTCACCAATTTGACAGGTATTTTGATGGCTAGTGACGGTTCCTCTTTGGGGGGGGGGGGGGGGGGGTGCAATCAGTGTGTGTTGGTGTGCACTATAAGCGGTAATGAAATGTTATGGCAATCTCCTTCTCACACACGATCGGTGTGTGAGGAGGAGAACCAGGTAACATCTCATTACGGTGGTTTGTTGACATTCTGTGACCGACTGTGGTTGGACACAGCCGGTCACGTGGTAACGAGCCAATTTCATTGCCTCTTTACTGCAATCGGGGTTAGGCTATGTTAGGGTGACATGCCTCGTCACAGCCAGTCACGTGGTAAAGAGACATTTCTTTATTGGCTCTTTAAGCAGATCTGGAATGGGCTATGTCTGAGGGACATGCCTCATCCCTGATTGCCGTGCTGCGGGAACCTGGGGGCCCGCAGGATCGGCGAGAAGCAGAGGACATCATATCACACTCGCCCAAGATAGGAGATCCCATCTGTGGATGTCATATGGCTATGGCCCGGTATTGAAGTGGTTAATTAAAAAGTCGAATATAAGACAATTATATGTAAAAAAATATATACCGTATATACTCGAGTATAAGCCGAGATTTTCAGCCTCTTTTTTGAGGCTGAAAGTGCCCCCCTCGGCTTATACTCGAGTCATCGCTGTCTGCCCGCTCGATCAGCGTGTCGAGCAGACAGACAGCGGCCATTCTATAATTCAAAAGCCGCGCCTCCGGCTCCGCCTTCGCCTGTGATAGGCGGAACACTGAATTTCCCAGCAGCCTGTGTTCCGCCTATCACGGGCATCGTCTCATCCTCGGACGAGGATGATACGATGTCCGTGATAGGCGGAACACAGGCTGCTGGGAAATTCAGTGTTCCGCCTATCACAGGCGAAGGAGGAGGCGCGGCTTTTGAATTTTACAATGGCCGCCGAGGCGCCGACGAAGAGGGCACGGGACGGAGGCAAGGCAAGGCACGGCACGGCACGGGACGGGACGGGACGGAGGCAAGGCAAGGCACGACACGGGACGGAGGCAAGGCACGGCACGGGACGGAGGCAAGGAGGCAAGGCACGGGACGGAGGCTCGGGACAAAGGCTCGGGACACAGGTAGGCTGGACACACACACACACACACACACACACACACACACACACACACACACACACGGATGGATGGATGGATGGAGACACACACACACACAGGGATGGATGGATGGATGGAGACACACACACACAGGGATGGATGGATGGATGGATGGAGACACACACACACAGGGATGGATGGATGGATGGACACACACACACACAGGGATGGATGGACGGACACACAGGGATGGACGGACACACAGGGATGGACGGACACACAGGGATGGACGGACACACACACAGGGATGGACAGGCATGTCTCACCCTCGGCTTATACACAAGTCAATAAGTTTGCCAGTTTTTTGGGGGGTAAATTGGGGGCCTCGGCTTATATTCGGGTCGGCCTATACTCGAGTATATACGGTATATTTTTTTAAAAACTGTAATTTTCGGTTTTGGTTTTGGCCAAGTACATCCTGAATTTTCGATTTTGGTTTCAACACCAACATTTTCATTTCTGTGCACCACTAGTATGTATGTGTGTTGCTGGGGTGGGGAAGTTAAAGCATATCCCACACCTCCCAACTTTCTAAGATGGGAACGAGGCACACCTATTAGCAAAGGTATGTAGCATAGGACACCCCCATCAGTTCTTTTTTTTTTTTTCCTTCTACTATTCCTTTATAATGGCTTTTGAAATTGACAAATACAGCAATTTAGACATTGGATGAAAGGTTTAGCACTAAGAAACACTTTGTGAAAGATAAATAGTGCATTTTATATACAACTATATAGATCAGACCAAAATGAGGGACAAATTAGGAGGACATAGGGACTTTATTCCAAATGAGGGACAGTCATTCAAAAACCAGGGACAGTTGGGAGCTATGCATCCCCTACATGAGAAAGAAGCTGCTGTTTGCCCCAATTTGATAGCTGTGCGGGTGCAAGTGAGACTGTCTGTGTTTGGGGCTGTGCACCCATATGGTTGTCAAATTGGGATGATCGGCCATGTCCCTAAAGCCTCTGTGTCCCAATAGACATGAATGGCCTATGTGGGTATCAGTGTCTGTCTGAATGAGGCCTAAGAGACAAGTCACTCTTCATTTTATTATTCCTGGCAGCAGTTTGGTGTATAGGAGAGAACTGAGCTGTGGAAGAGCAAGAGTTAAACCACAAGAGTTAGCGTTGTTTATGAAACTAAAGCTGTCATCAGTCTCCATTATGACAGCTGGAACACCGTATACTTATAGGCTCTTTGCATCTAGCACTCTGATGTAAGATATTTAGACAAACTTTGTTTTTCCAAACCTAGAGTTCCTTATATATGTATTGTTTTTGACGTGTTCAGGTCTTGCTCTGTTCCTGTCAATTCCTGTCAAGGGAAAACTGAGAATTTATAGTATATCTAACTCCAAGAGAAAAATTTTTTATTGCTGTGTTCCAGGTCCTGTGCCGAGAGACTGCCCTGCTTCATAATACTTACCTCCCAACTGTTTGAAATAGGAACGAGGGACACCTATTAGCAAAAGTATATAGCCATAGGCGCCACCCCCGGCCATGCCCTCATAAAGGAGAATTATGGCGAAAAAATGATTAGTTAAACCCACAAATGCTTTTTTTTACCACTACTATTCCTTTTTTAATGGATTTCGAAATTTACAAATGCAGCAATTTAGAAATTGGATGAAAGTTTGGGAAGTGTGGGAAACACTTTTTGAAAGATAGGGTATTTTGTATACAACTATATAGATCAGATGAAAATGATGGACAAATGAGGAGGAAGGAGGGACAGAGGGACTTTGTTCAAAATCAGGGACAGTCCCTCGAAATCAGGGACAGTTGGGAGCTGTGATAATAACTACAAGAGGTTGCTTTCTAGGCATAGACACCATTCAGAGAATACCTTGCATTTGCCTCAAGTAATGCAAAGGGTTCTTTGATTGGATGAAGTGGAGAGGTGGATCAGTGATGTCACAATCTTCACCTCATCTAATCCTAGAGTGCCTTGCATTCATTAAAAAAAATGTTGTGTTTACTGAATGGCTCCTGTGCCGTGCGGGTGACCCCCTGGGTACTGTGCAGCAGAACAACCGCTAAACCAAATTATTGGGGCCCCTAAGGTCACCAGAACTAGGGTCCCTATTGGAAGATGTCCCTTCTGTTACTTTTCTGGGGGACAACCTGAAATTTTGAATTTTCTTTTACTTTCACTTTCAATAATAATGGTAAACAGGACAAATCGAGAGAGTGAATCTCCTCAACAGAGACACAGATAGCAATAAAAACTGACAGGTATTCTGATCCATCTCCACGCTATCCAAAAAGAAATAAAAAGTTTTGCCTTTAAAATCTTCCTACCAAACGGCATGGGAATTGGATCAAAATAGTTGAGGAGGAGGTGTGGACGAAATGGTTGACCATGGTGCACAAAGGCATACTCAACACCTCATTTGTGGAGGCAAATTACAAGGTGCTATCAGGCTAGTACCTTGTTCCGACAAGGCTAGAAAAATTATACCCTGGTACTTCACCCCTATGCTTTCAGGGATGCGGACAGGAAGGAGATATATATCATGTCTGGTGGTCTTGCCCGAAGGTCCGACATTTCTGGATCAGGATATTCAACCTGATCTACTCATTGATGGGACAAAATATACCTAGAGGGGCCAAAACAGGGCTATTTACTGAACTGCTGGAGGAGATCCCCAGACATCTACAGAATCTCATATTTTTTAATCTTTTAGCAGCAAAAAAAACTATAGCACGTGCATGGAAATCACCTATAATCAATGTTACCTTGGTGAAACACAAAATATCCTGGATTATGATCAATAAAAATTGGCTAGTATTCAACGAGATAAGCAAGCTAGGTTTGAAACAGTGTGGAATCCCTGGATTGCTTATCTCCAGGCTCCCTGAATACTGGGCTATTTTGTGAGAGTAGGCCCAGGACGGGGTTAAGGGGACCCACCCTACTCTCCTCTACTCTTTCTGATTCTTTCTTTTTTTCTTTCCTTTTTATTTTTCACTTTTCAGATTTACCAAAACCATTTAGTGAAAGGGCCTGCCTGACTGCATACAAATTGAAACTCTTATGCCCCGTACACACGGTCGGATTTTCCGACGGAAAATGTTCGACGGAAGCTTGTGTCGGAAATTCCGACCGTGTGTAGGCTCCAACGTACATTTTCCATTGGAATTTCCCTCACAAAAAATTTGAGATCTGGATCTCAAACTTTCCAACAACAAAATCCGTTGTCATAAATTCCGATCGTGTGTACACAATTCCGACGCACAAAGTTCACGCAATCAAAGCGCAATCAGAAATAAGCAGAAGAGCCGCACTGGCTATTGAATTTCCATCAAGATTTGTGTGACCGGGTATATGCAAGACAAGTTTGAGCCAACATCCGTCGGAAGAAAAACATGGATTTTGTTGTCGGAATGTCTGATCAATGTCCGATCGTGTGTACAGGGCATTAAGCTTTGACCTCGTATTATATGGTTTTGGTAAATCTGAAGACAAAAATCTGCAGAAAAACTAATAGTGTGCATGGGGTCTGGAGCCTCATACACACAGTACGATTGTTGGCCAAACAAGTGTCTGATTTTTTGTCAAAAGGGCGTTGCCAGGATCTTGTCTTACATGCTAACGGTACACAATTGTCGTGCTACAAACATGAACATAGTGACGTACGACGAGGAATTTCAGCTCTTGAGCGCCACCCTTTGGGCCCCTTCTGCTAATGTTGTGTTTGGTGAGCATTGATTCCGAGCATGCGTGTTTTCAACTTTTGTATGATGGATTTGTGTGCTGACCATATGAAAATCTGACGCCAAACCGTTGTCCGCTGAAAATTTACTAGCCTGTCATCCAACATTTGTTGGCCGAAAGTTGGACAAAAATTGTCAAAAGGAGTGTTTAACGGTAAGATTTTAGGACAACAGTCTGTCAACAGGCAATCCCCTGCCAACCATCGTACCGTGTGTACGAGGCTTTAGTCTTCCTCAGAAGCTTGGGCTAGGCTGGTTTCACATGGGCGTTGTCCGTAGTCCACATCCACCTGCACATCAGGGGATCTCCCCACTGAGCAGGTGGATGACGGGTCCGTGTCCGCTCCCCTATGCAGGGTGGACACAGACAAAGCACCGCTGTTCTCTATGGGGCTCTCAGATGGAAAAAGATCAGATCGGATGCCGGTGGGTGTCAGCGGAAAGGCAAAAAATATTAAAACCTGCTAATATTTTTAAGGGACAACATAATGTTGGTTCAACAAGTTATCCAATTGCCTTTGGAATGAGGAAGGGATTTTTCCAAATTGAGACACATTTTATGACGGGTTTCTCAACTCTTTCTCAATCAATAGGATTCTCCTGTGTTACATTTCACCCGACCAATAATGAAACTACAGCTATGGAAGAAGATACAAACTCTGTTTTTCTAGTATTCTTGTAGACATTTAAATTCAAAATCATTTAGCCACCACCGCGTGTGATCATGTCTTTGCATGTGTGTGTTGCCATGGGGTTAGGTAAGGAGTACCTACCAATATAAAGGTATTAGAAAACATAATTTGTCTTTTTATCCTTTTGTTTAAAATTCTGTGTACAGTTGTGCACAACTATAAATTTCTCAGAACGTCTCTGCATTATTCTTTAACAGATGTAATTATGTTTAATTAATACTAATTAAACTACCTTGTGATGAAATCCGCTTCTCATTAATGCACCCTTAAACAAATACTGCTAATTAGATGTATTTCCTGACTTGTCTTATATCACATCCTTTACGTGCAATTGTACAGGTGTGCCGAGGCAGAACATCTATTATATAAATTTATTGCTATTTTATGCATTGCTCCACCTTGTTCATGTAGCTGCAGGTGTCACAGTTTACAGATGTTTACCACCAAAGGAAAGCTCTCACTGAAGGCATACATAAGGATGATGGAAATGAGTTAGTATAATGGCTTCTTGGACTTGCCAAAGTTCTCCTGTGTATTTTTCTCTTTGAATACTAAGGACAGGCCTGGACTGACCATTGGGCGCACCGGGCCAGGACCACCGGGCTGCATGTCCTAACAAGAGCTGGCTAATGCAGGGGTCCCCAACCCCCAGCCATGGATCGGTAGCAGTCCGTGGCCTGTTGATGACCGTGCCAAACAGCGGGAGGTAAGCGTCAACAGTCTGCGTTAGGCCGTCTGGACCTCAATCACTGCTCACCTCCTGCTTTGCGACCATACATGTCTCCTGCCATGCCAATAATGTCATCCTATCAGCAGACCAGGGGGCGAGAGGAGCTGGAGATCTGCGCAGAGAACAGGAGTCTTTTCATATTAAAAAGCGGGTAATCACCCACTTGTTAATATGATCCAGATCTGCGGCTCCTCCCGCCCTCTGCTCTGCTGATAGGATGGCATCGTCAGCTGGGTGGGAGACCCTGTAGAGCAGTGGTCATCAACCCTTTCCTCAGGGCCCGCTAACAGGCCAGGTTTTATGTATTACCTTGGGGAGATGCAGACTAGAATACTGCAATCACTGAGCGGAAAATGATATCACCTGTGATGTATTTCAGTTATCTTGAAAACCTGTCCTGTTAGTGGGCTCTGAGAGCAGGGTTGATGACCACTGCTGTAGAGGACATACTGGCTGAATCCTGCCTCTGCCCTGCTGAAGATAGGAAGGCAGAGAGTAAAATAGGGCACTGTGATTAGAGAGAAAGGGGGCGGGGGGACATGACTGCAAGGGGTACTGTGATGGGGCTGTAATTGCTAGGGGCACTGTAATGTAAATGGGCACTGTGATGGGGGAGTGATTGTTAGGGGCGCTGTAATATAAAGGGGCACTGTCAAATGAAGGGGACTGCACTGTAAAGGCAGGGGCGTAGATAAGGGGGGTCACACATGGCACCAATACTGAACTGAGTATTGTGTGCGCGTGTGTGCTTGCCTTGTTAGTACCGGAGTATTGTGAGTACCTGTGTGCTGCGAGTACAAGAGTATTGTATTGTTGAGTACCTGCATATTGTTTATTAGTGTCAGAAGCTAGTTGTTAGTTCGGACAGGGTATAATCCTCAATCCCCATCAATTTAGTAGGTACGATGCCCGGTGGGTGTTGAGATGTGGCTCGGTGTACATCTTGCGGCATATATGCATTCCTACAGTAAAGGGGCACTGTAATCATTACCAAGGTGCAAGGCCCTTTAAAAGATTGTGTTTCCTTCCTGCAATGGGCTCACGAAGTAAAAGGGATCCTATAGTGCAGCAAGCTTCTTAAAAACAGTTTTAGAGCAATAATATTGCACTTACATCAGTTACAGGTAAATCACATGTATAAAACAGCGGGGCAGCGGCTCTCGTGCCATTTCCAGTTCCGGCTGTCAGTCACATTGCTCCGCCCAATGCGTGTCATCGCAGTCATCGCAGTCACAGGTAACGTGACTTCCTCAGAGGTATCAGGTAGGTGCAGCAGTGTCATATTTAATATATACATACGTAGGGTATGGGAATGCACATTACTGGTAGCAGCCACCTAAATATTGTTCAATATTCATTTTTTATTAGATTTTTTAATGTTTTTTTTTTAATGGTTTTAGAAGATAACACATCATTTATTTTCTCACTAAACACGTAGGGTAGTGCAGGATTGACACAATACACATTTATCTGTTGAATGACCACAGGTGATTAATACCAAAGCACACACGGAGTTTAAGATGGAAAGAGTGGGGATTTAGGCAGGATCAGTAGTTGTAAGAAAATTATGCTGGACAAGGGCAAGAAGATCAAGTTATCTGGACAGCAGGAACCGCATCTTGCGTATGCCGTCCAGTTCTGGTCACCAGTCTTCAGGAAGGATGTGCTGGAACTGGAGAGAATCCAGATAAGGGCAACAAAGCTAATAAGGGGACTGGACAACCTCAGTTATGAGGAATGACTACAAGCACTAAACGTATTCTCCCTGGAGAAGAGACGCATACCCTTTTTTTTTTTTTTTTTTTACCTACAGATAAGCCTATAATAAGGCTTACCTGTAGGTAACATGAATATCTCCTGAACCTGTACAGTTTAGGAGATATTCACTTTGCATGCAGCCGCTGACACCAGCGGCACATGTGCTGTGAAGGTCCGGCAGACGCTACTGGGAATTGCCAGAAAGAAGTCTGCTGCGCGGATGCGTGGGAGAAATTACATCGCGCCTCCGGCCACTCACCGTGCCAGAGCTGCGAACCCAGAAGACACACCGAGGGGAAATGTCAGCTCCCTCGACGTGGATCGGGAACAGCTGCCGACGCCTCGTTCTAAAGCCTTTTGCCTTACAGGTTTAAAAAAATAAATAAAAATTTGTGTGGGTATACAACCGCTTTAAGAGGGAAAATTACCACAATATACAAATGTTTAAACAGTGGCAGCTTTCACACATGTCAGACCTAGTAAAATCAGCACTGATAGGTATGTATTCATTCCTTGGCCCAATATGCATTTTTCCTTTGGAATAAATATTATTATTAATATTATTATTATTATTTTGGCTTATCATTCAGATTAGTCACTTAATCTTTTTATTATAATTTGTTTTTGTCATCAGGTCAATATCGTGGCTAAAGATGAAACATTAGTGGTTAAGGGGTGTTTTCCTTCCTGCCTCTGTGTCAATGTATTCCCCTTTTGTCCTCCTGCTTCCCTCCTCCCCAATTCTTTATCCCCCACCCTCCCTTCTGGGCGACATTTTTGCAGCATGCGGGGAGACACCACATCTGCCATGACTTTTTTCTGTTCTCTATGTGGACTCTTGTTATTGCCTTAAGCAATTGATCTCCAGTGCTTAAAGAGTCAAACACATGAGGTCAGTTTGTGATATCAATACAAATGTATCTATACTGATTAAACTGTTGTATGTTTTCAATAATTGTATAACATTATATGTATAATCATGATTACTATATCAATCTTATAGCTTGCTCGTAGCTATATGGAAGTCTTTCAGCCCTTTCCTTTCTTTTCCTGAAGAAGACCCTTACTCCATAGGTCGAAACGCTTTGGATCTCATCTGTCCGTTTCACAGTTGGTCTGGGTTTCTTCCATTGTTTCATGTTTCAATCTTGTGTGTATTTCAGCATTCTAATGTGTTTTAGCTTCTCTTTGATATGATGTTAACTATTTATAATAACATTTTCATTTTTTTTACTAAACATTCTCTCTTGAGTGTTCATGGTCCTCCAAAGTCCAGTTTTTTGAGGAAACCTTCTTTTATATAGTAAACTTTTTAATCTTAGGTCTCTAAAATGACATGCAGCTACACAATGAAGATGGACAAGAAGCTGTTCAATCCTAACTAATCAAGAGGTTCTTTACTGTTGGGCAGTAAGGCTGTGAAACTCCCTTCCACAATTGGTCAGTGGGGAGTGTAGATAACTTCAAAGAAATGTTATATATGTTTCCTAGCAAATGCAATACACAGTGATATGGAAAAACAGTAGACACACACTCCTTCAGACTGAACTAGATGGACCAGTGTCTTTATTCAACCTTGCCAACATAAGTATGGGCAGCCTATTGCATTGGGGGGGTGCGCCCGCAGTGTGTGCCTGGAGGCAATGTGAGTGCCCAGTGGACGTGATGACCACCGGGCACCCACAATCGCTTGTGAAAGAGTGAATCCCGGTTCTTTCAGGGGAGAGGAGACAGATCGTGTGTTCATACAAAGTATGAACACCGATCTCTCTCTTCCCCTAGACAGTCCCACCCCCCCACAGTTAGAACACACACTAGGGAACACAATTAATACCTTGATCGCCCCCTAGTGTTAACCCCTTCCCTGCCAGTGACATTTATACAGTAATCAGTGCATTTTTACTTATCACTGAACGCTGTATAATTGTCAATGGTCCCAAGAATGTGTCAAAAGTGTCCAATTTGTCCGCCGCAATTTCGCAGTCCCGATAAAAATCGCAGATTGCTGCCATTACTAGTAAAAAAAAAAATAATAAAAATGCCATAAATCTATCCCCCATTTTGTAGACACTATAACGTTTGCGCAAACCAATCAATATACGCTTAAAATATGTAGAAAACACATTGGCCTAAACTGAGGAAAAAATTTGCTTTTTTTAAAATTGGAGGATATTTATTATAGCAAAAAGTAAAGGATGTTTTTTTCCAAATTGTTTCTCTTCTTTTGTTTATAGCGCAAAAAATAAAAAATGCAGAGGTGATTAAATACCACCAAAAGAAAGCTCTATTTGTGGGAAAAAAAGGACATAAATTTTGTCTGGGCCAGGCAATTGTCAGTTAAAGCGACCTCTTTAAGCTGCAAAGGCAGCAGACAGGGTAGTACACGTGCTGCGGTGGTGATGGTTTGCTTTTCCACTGCAGCAAAAATTATCCTCCCCTGTTGCTTTTGGCAGGCAGTAGTCCTGCAAAGATTTTCTGATACAATGCAGAATGAGCAATCCCAGTATAAAGCAATGTTCATTATTGCCCTTTATGTAACCCCTATGTAGCATCCCCTAGTGTGCTCACTAGTCTTAATGCAGGCAAATTTAAGTTTGTGAGTCTGAAATTGGGTCCGGGTTACTGCAGGTGAGGCTGGATGGCTCACAGAGGCAGGCATCTCCCCTGGATCTAGAAGTTTTGAGAAACTTCTAAAAGTTAGTGGGTGGGGGCCAGGAGGTACTGATCTGCATACTTGAGGAAACTTGGCAAATCCCCAGGCAGAATGTCCTGGCAGAGTGGATATGTCAGCCCTTAAATATGGCAGAACCATGCCAGCAGGGGAGTTGGAGTCGGGTGGAAGATGGAGTGCTGAGGAGTCTGACGTGGCCTAGGAGGGACCCCGGGGTCTAGGGGTCTCTGCCGCCAGGTTGGCTTGGGAAGATCCTGACAGCATTACGGTTGGCAAAGGAATCTTGCCTAAGGAGCAGCAGGGAGCAAAGAGGACAGAGTGATTACATCAGCACACCTGGGGATTCACAAGGGGAGACACTGCCACGTGTAGCAAGCTTTCAGGAGGACAGTGCTGTGCTTAACCCTTCCTATCCCTTGCCATGGGAGATCTGTGAAGCAGCCAGGTGGGCTGGTGAACAAGCAGCCAGGAGGGCTGGTAGTTCCTGCAGGCAGTAGAACTGGGGTTCTACAAAAGAGAGGATATCATCCTGTATGCAGCTTACAACATATTATGCTATTTTCTAAAGGGTCTGAGAGCTCCCAGTCCTCAAGTGACCTTTGCTTTCAATCACTAAAGACTGTTGGAGGCCAGGAGGGAGAACAGTCCAGGATTTTGTACATTGAAAGGAAGTTGTCCTCATCCATTGTTCAGTCAAGTTAGGCATCCCATAACCCCTCTACCCCTTCCAAGTTATTACCCCTAATAAAAAAACAAAACCAAGCTCAAAGACTGTTTCTTGTGTCCGGATGTGAGTAAAAAATGCTTCTTTTCTGGCTGTGCACGAATAGGGGAACCTTTTACCAGCAGCTCCTGCAAGGGTAGTGCTACATCTACATAACCTAATCTAAATATAAAATCTGCGCTTGGTAAAAAAATTGATTAAGAAAACAGCGGCTAAACACAATAACCCAGATACTAGGCCCAAATAACAAAAATGTGAAAAACAGTGCAGCGCTTGCTATTAAATAATTTAAACATGTAACTAAATACAATGAAGTGATCTTTCATGAAAAAACCTTAGTGTTAGTGATTCCAGAAACTGAACATCAGTGAAGAAAAATATTGTGCAAAAAGTTATTTTGCAAAAAAGTTATTTGGTTGTTAACCAAAAAAATGTTTTTCTAAAAAAATATATATATTTATTATATATATATTCATTTATATATATTTTTTTAGAAAAACATTTTTTTGGTTAACAACCAAATAACTTTTTTGCAAAATAACTTTTTGCACAATATTTTTCTTCACTGATGTTCAGTTTCTGGAATCACTAACACTAAGGTTTTTTCATGAAAGATCATTGTATTTAGTTACATGTTTAAATTATTTAATAGCAAGCGCTGCACTGTTTTTCACATCTACATAACCTGCTTACAACTCTTGGGCCATGTATGCATATTGCTCCTCGTCTTATGATATAATGTAGGTTGGGGCTTGGGGTTCCAATGCAGAAGGTGTATAGACTGTTGCCTGTATATACCATATATATTGTGATTATCATGTCCATTCCTGTCATTGAAGTGACAGTTTGCTTGTCAGATACGTAAAGACATAGAGTGGTGACAAGTTGGACCCAGTACGAGATGGTGACATCTGCACAATATTGCTTTGTGTTGGTGCTCTGCAGTAACCTGTACACGTAGATTCACTTTCATCTACAGTGCAATGTGGAAGATCAGGTTCTCTCGGGGCACAGGTCACTGTATGGATGATAAACATGGCACTCCTTGTAAAGTGACAATGGGACCCCATTATAGTGTCATTACCATCATAGCCTGACAATGACCTTTTCAACTACCAGCAACCTTTGTGAGCGTTCCGTGTGAACATATACTGGAGCTCAGAACTTGAAGTACCTTCACCTTCTTTGTTTCTTCTTTAAAGCTATGCAATGTTTTGTACTGTAAACCAAATATGCTGATAAATGGAGGTAACATTTAGAACAAAAACTCTTAGTTCTATTCCAAGCACTATTCCCTGTGCAGGTGGCTTTCACATATAATGTGTCCACAGTAAAAAAAAAAAAAAAAAACACACAGCTTTTCCCACATAAAAGGAACTGAAGCAAATTTCTTATTTTTTACCTGTCCAGGGATCCAGCGCTGGAGAGTAGATACTTTTGTGAACATCGCGGGGATGGAGATGGAGTTCAGGTAAGTAATGGGGGGGGGGGGGCTAGGGCTACTGCTGCACGCAGAAGGTTTTTTTACCTTCATGCATAGAATCAGAGGTGGCTCTAGGCTTTGTGAGGCCTTAGGCAAAAAATGAAAACATGAGGCCCCACTCACGCCCATCAGCTATGCAGCAGGTCTTGCCAGATTAAAATCCTTGATTGATCTTCCAAGCTTGAGATTCTTGTGCGCAGAATGGGAGGGGTGATGTGCGCGGATGTAACGTCACTCCTCATTGGCTGGTGGGCGGAGCTCCAGAAGTCTTAGGTTACGTGAGAGGTGAGTGTGTGTCAGGAATCATGAAACAGACGGAGACAGAAAATGCAGTAAAGATCACACCTTTTAATAAAATGGTAAAAATGGTACAACTGGTAAACTTAGTCAGAACAAGCCAGGAAATCAGGAAGCCAGAGATCAGCATAGCCAGAGGCAGCAGACAGGATCAGGAACCAGAAGGGATGTCATCCTGTCTTCAACAGGAACACAGCAGAGAGTCTTTAGATATGTTGACCAAGGAGAAGGTAATTGATTGAATTAACCAGGCAGTTTAAATAGCCAGAAGGTGCTGGCTGTGGGCTTTCCCTCTGGTGGCCCAGAGCAGCGAGGTTCTCTCTTTCTCTGATGGCATCCCTTCAGCACAGTCCTCTTCCTCTGGAGTCCTGGGTGCACTTACCCAAAAGCTTTCCTGGGCTGTCACGTGGTTTTGAGCCCGAATTGCAGAGGGAGGCCTCCCTTATGGCTCCCACTCCCAGTTCCCTGGTAAGGTAACAGGAGACAAAGGAGTAAGGAGGGGCACGGATGCCTGGCAGGATCAACAGACCGGAAAGGATGAACAGACTGGGTCAGCTCAGCAGACAGGAACAGCTTGGCAGACAGGATCAACTCAGCAGACTGGATAAGCTCAGCAAACTGGATCAGCTTAGCAGACTGGAACAGCTTGGCAGGTAGGATCAGCTCAGCAAAATGAATTAGCTTAGCAGACTGGATCGTCAAACATTCCTTTATATATGTACAGTAACCTTTATATATGTACAGTATATTTAGGTAGCCATATTTGCTAAATACATATGCAGGCTCTACATTCTGCTTAGTAGCTCTGCAAAGTAAGGACTGTCATAGAGAGTTCCTGCTGAACTGGCCAAGACTCAAACCGTGTATGGGCAGGCTGAATGTACCAAGTTGATCGATCGATGAACTTGGGTACAACGAGCCTGCCTGATTTTACTTGTGATTATAGCTAGCGACTGGTATAGCTGCTAGCAATGATCACTGTCTTCTCCCGGCTGGGGGGGGGCGGCTTCCCTCGCATCCTGCTGGGAGAAGACAGTTGCTCGGCAGGAGGGTTTCCCCTGTCAACACTGTCTGTGTTGATGGGGGAATCATGCAAATTTCTTTCCTGCAACCCATGGTTATAGGAAAGAGATTTGCGCTGTGTATTGCTACCTTAAAGTGGAGTTCCGGCGTTTTTTTTTTTTTTTTAAAGTCACCAGCTACAAATACTGCAGCTGCTGACTTTTAAAATATGGACACTTAACTGTCCAGGGCACCCGCGATGTCGGCACCCGAAGCCGATCTGTCCCTCGGCTCTCGGGTGGTGGCGTCGCCATCTTCGGTAAGGGAATGAGGAAGTGAAGCCTTGCGGCTTCACAGCCTGGTTCCCTACTGTGCATGCACGAGTCACTCTGTGCGATCCCACTGGTCCCTGCTATCTTCTGGGACACGCGTGTCTCCCAGAAGGCAGCGGGGCGGTGGAGGCGCTGGATATAGCATAGATATCCACAGATACTGCGGCTATCTATGCCCGGAAGTGGGAGCGAATACCTGGATTATATAGGTATCTGCTCCCCCCTCCCCTCTGAAAGATGTCAAATGTGACACCGGAGGGGGGGTTCCGAAAAGTGGAAGTTCAATATTTGGGTGGAACTCCGCTTTAAGTGTGCCCTGATGATTTTCTTATCTCACTCCAAGTCTATCAGACAGGTTTTCTCTGACTTAAAATATAGGGCCCTTTGATTATGTAATTTATGTAATTCCAAGTCAGGTGATCTAAGCTGTCTAGATATTATTATTATTATACAGGATTTATATAGCGCCAACAGTTTACGCAGAGCCCCCCCCCCCCCCCCCCCCATCAGAGATAGGCTGGCCATACATTACACAATTTTCTTGTACAGTTTTCCTTTAGGTTTACCAAAACCATGTAATATGAGGTCAAACCTAAACACTTTCAGCTTGTATGCAATGAGGCAGACCTTTGCACTACATAGTTGAAGGTAAATCTAAAGAAAATTTAATAAGAAAATTGTATAATTTATGGCCAGCATAAAGCAATTTTTATTCCATTATATGCAAAGTGTGTAGAAACTTACAGTGTTTTGGGTATACTATTTAAGAAGATGACTTTTAGGTCTCATTATTACTGTTTATTTGTTTGTGATTATTCCTAAGTCGGTTCGTAATCCTCTCGTAGTTTATTGACACTTGCTATACAGCATTTACATTTAATAAGACTTTCTGATCTATTTTTCCAGTTGCTCTCTATCTCATTTCTATGTAACCTTTCTTCCCTTCCAAAGAGAGGTTACGCAAAGATTTTCCTCTCTAAAGGCTACTGCGCCATATCTCATATGCAGATCAATTCTATGCACCCCTTCTCTAGATTCTCATCTCAATGAAACTCCATACGCAATGCCTAAAAATCTCCATCTAAACTGAAAAAAAAAAAAAAACACAAAATCAAAACAAACACCCTAAAAGGAATAAACAGCCCAACATGTTTCACTGGAAAATGTGTGGCTTCATCAGGGGATAGCCATTGTGCGAATTGTGCCCTCAACATGCCCATTCAAATTTGCCATGGCTGTGGCATGTGAGCAGTTTTCTCTGGCTGTACTTTACACTTTAATGGACCAGTGTAAAAGAGGTTGTTCAGTTCACCTCGTAAGGCTGGAAGATCATAGCAAACTGTTGAGATTTTTTTATTTTTTACTGTCTATAAATTCAGAAGGTATGTCACATCTCCAATGATATATGAATTTATAGCAGTGTGAAAATCTCAGTATGTCTGAAATTACTTCCTTTACACCAGATTACAGTCATTACTTAGATATTAGTTTACAGTGCATTGTTTCTTATGCCATTTAATGCTCTTATGGCATAAAAATGGTTGTATTGTCTAAGAGGAAATTGTTATCTGGAGGAAAGATTTACCCAATTGTGTTATTGAGGCACGTTTTATTCCACGAGAAAGCTGAGCTGACCATTCAACATACTTTACAGTTAAACAATGAAAAGCCATTTAGTAAATTATAGCTACTGCCTACGGATATATATATATTTTCCTTATATCTATACACTATGCCTGGCTCTGTTGTGATTTTTTTTTTAGGGTTTCTTTTTTAAAGAGTAGGACATGTGGGAAAGCAGACCAAGGAAGGCTGTGATGATGTTCAGGACCTTAGGTAACTCAAAGTTCTACTACTTATATTGCTTATTTACCTGAAATACCCTCTCCATACTTTTGCTATAGAGTCTAAATTCTGCCTTTGTTGGGTTGTAATCCATAAGGGCCTCCATAGCCCACAGTCCTCCAGGTCGGCACAAGTAGTCAAGGCTGGAAGTTTCCAATTTTGGCCCTGCCTCAACTTTGCAGTGACTTCTTGTTAATGAGCTAAAGGAGCTTGCTGCAATAATAAAGTGCAATAATTAACTGGAGACATCATTTTCTCCACAAAGAATTCCAACAGCAAGTCTACAAATACCTTCACTTCTGCTGCTGAGCTTTGATGCATGTAAATTTGAGTCCTTATAAAACATGTCCCTTATTTTCTGCTGCAGATTAGCTTTGATGTAAATATCTTGTCATTCAGAATTTTGTAGCCAGTGTTGAAGGACTAATTCAAGGTGTAAATTATGGGCCAAATTTAGGTCTTACATTTGATTCAAGAGAAAGTAAAGAAGTTTAGCCTTGTCTCTTCCATCGTTGTTTGGTAATAGCATATTTCCCAACTTTCTGGGGGACACATTGGAGAACAATGTATGTAAGCAAAGTATGCACCCCATAGAATGCACCTGGTTATCAAGACCAGTGGTTTTACCAAATTTCCCCTAGGGAGGTCTCTGAGTGAGCAATTAAAAGACTTCACTTCCCAAGCCTAGAAGAAGTGCAGGTCAGGTCAGTCAATGAGACACAATGCAGTATAATTACACTTATGTATTCAAAGCTTGGTGTGTTGGGTAAGGGGCACTTGTCATGGCTGTGATTTTCTCAGTGGTAGATGGCCTATAATGCACATTTAATTATCAGGGCTCATGTTATTGCTCTCTGTAGGGCAGTTGTTCTCAACTCCTGTCCTCAGGACCCACTATTAGGCCAGGTTTGCAAGATAACTGAAATACATCACAGGTGATATAATTTGCTGCACAGTGATTGCAGTATTCTAGTCTGCTTCTCCTCAAGGTAATACTTAAAATCTGGCCTGTTAGTGGGCCCTGAGGACCAGAATTGAGAACCACTGCTGTAGGGTATGTATAGGGGGGCGATGATCTACTACACTTCTCTTCTAGACACCCTAGGGGACAATGATTAGGACCTATCCTTTAAGACCCTTCCACTTTTAAGAATAATTTGGCCACACCCACAGTTTGGCTTAGTGTGCTTAGCACTCCACTATTGCCCCATCCCCAACTCCACCCTCTATGCCATGCCTATTAAGAGGTACAATTTATGAAAATGAGCTGTCATGAGGTACACAAGTGAAAAAATGTTAGGGGCAACTGCTCTAGACCAGTGGTCTCCAAACTGCGGCTTGGAGGCCCTTTGCTTGCTTTTATCTGGCACTTGGGGTACTATTTCATCCACTGATACCAACAATGGGGCATAATTCCCCACCACTGACCCAAATGAAGGGACACAATTCCTCCCAAAGACACCAATAATGGGGCACAAATCCTCCCAAGGACACCAATAATGGGACAAAATTCCTCCCACTGACCCCAAAATAGTTTTTTCCCACTGACTTTTTTTTATTCTCAATACCCACAGCCCAGCTTCCTAAAAAAAATTTCCACGGACAAATGCCTGGATTTTCAGAGCATGTGTACACAAGTCCATTGGAACAAAAGTCCAAAGTACAAACATGCATGCTCGAAAGCAAGGACGAGCCAGAAGCGTTCGGTCTTGTAAACTAGCGTTCAGAATGGAGAATTAACATCTGTGACGCGGCAAATTATGAAATCTCAAAATGCAGCGCATATTCTCTTCTTCTTTAATGGGGTAATAATAAAGCTGCTTTGCTGGTGATACTGATGGAGTTATTGCAAACAAATTTACAAAGGCTTTTTTTTTCTAGTAATATCAAGAATAATATTATTGTGCTTTTTTTTTTTTTTGGGCAAATTACCACAACACCATTATCCCGTCGTTTTTAAGATCAAAGATACAACTATGTTGGTGTCCCTTGTTAATTTTACATTGTATTTTTTAAAATGTAACTGCCTACTCCCAAACTGTAATTTGAAGTAAAACTCATAGCCAAGTATTATTCTACACTTTTTTATTATTGTGCATTAAAAAATATCCAAAAATATAGAAAATATAACAAATTAAATCTTTATTATTCCATCAAAAAATAAAACAAAAGCCCCATGCATGTGTCCTGTTTCTTAATATAGGGGGTCAACAATGCCAAGAGTTGGTGAAAGCAGGGGTCCGTCATCCGGAGATAATTCCGAAAAACATCTAGATTATTCTCCTCGAGCTCCCACTGCAAAGGCATATGACATAATTGGTCTCGATTAATAAAACAACCAATTTTTGGTCCGAGAAATCCTACTCCTCCTGTTCCTGGACTGTACTTGGGTCAAAGCAATAACTCCATGGCCAATAATAAATAACACATTATCTCCTCCGATTCCGCAACATGTCTGGTTGACAAACGGCTGTTCAGAAACGAACTGAAAAGCACAAAATGAAAAGCGCAAACTGAAAACCGCTAAATGAAAAACGCAAAATGAAAAGCACAAAATGAAAAGTGCAAATCAATACTCACCAAACTTCTACTAACACGAAATTAGCAGAAGGAGCCCAAACGGTGGCGCTAAAAAGCCGAAAAAACACATAGTAAGTCAGTACGTTTGTGTTTGTTGGCAGACAATTCCTTGCCCTTTGTATGCAAGGCAAAATGCAGGCACACGCCTTCAGACAAAAGTCTGAGGTTTTGTCTGCGGAAAATCCGATCGTGTGTACGAGGCTTTAGTCCAGTTTATATCCCCACACAAGGTGCAAAACCTACACAGTTGTATCCCTTCAATTACTCCCCAAATGAACCCACTAATTACCCCACAGCAAACTTATTTAGCTGGATAGCACACTGACTACCCATGGATTGATACATTATAGTTACTTTTGAGCACTCATTATTTAGTAATGTATCAACATTAGAACATAACACTACAATGTAACAAAAATAGCAAAAATAGAAAAATAAAAAATAAGCAACTAAGCCTACAAAGGATCAGAGGGGATATATATATATATATATATATATATATATATATATATATATATATATACACAGTGGGGGCGGAAAGTATTCAGACCCACTTACATTTTTCACGCATTGCTATATTGCAGCCATTTGCTAAAATCATTTAAGTTAATTTTTTTCCCTCATTAACCAGTTCCCGACCAGCGCACGCCGATGTACGTCGGCAGAATGGCACGGGCAGGCATATTGGCATACAGGTACGTCCAATCTTTAATGTCGCCCTGCCATCGCGAGTGGGTCCCACGGACTCGATCGCCCGGGGCATGCCCGCGATCGTCTCACGGGGCGGCTGAACGGAGAGATGCCGTTGTATACAGCATCTCCCCATTCTGCCTAGCAACAAGTGACACTGATCTCTGCTCCATGTGATTGGAGCAGAGATCAGTGTTCACTAAATGAAAGCCCAGCCCCCAACAGTTAGTAATACACCCCTAGGAACACTTAACTCCTACACTGCCACCCACTGGTTAACCCCTTCACTGCCAGTGTCATTTACACAGGAATCACTGCATTTGTATAGCAGTTATTGCTGTATAAATGACAATGATCCCAAAAATGTGTCAAAAATGTCCGATGTGTCCGCCATAATGTCGCAGTCACAATAAAAATCACTGATCGCCGCCATTACTAGTAATAAAAAAAATATTAATAAAAATGCCATAAAACTATCCCCTATTTTGTAAACGCTATATCTTTTGCGCAAACCAATCAATAATCGCTTATTGAGATTTTTTTTTAACAAAAATATGTAGAAGAATACGTATCGGCCTAAACTGAGGGAAACATTTTTTTTATATATTTTTGGGGGATATTATAACAAAAAGTAAAAAATAATGCGTTTTTTTCAAAATTGTAGCTCTATTTTTGTTTATAGCGCAAAAAATAAAAACCGCAGGGGTGATCACATACCACCAAAAGAAAGCTCTATTTGTGGGAAAAAAGGACATCAATTTTGTTTGGGAGCCACGTCGCATGACCTCGCAATTGTCAGTTAAAGTGATGCAGTGCCGAAATCGCAAAAAGTGGTCTGGTCTTTGGCCAGCAAAATGGTCCGGAGCTAAAGTGGTTAATGTACACACAGCACCCCATATTGACAGAAAAACACAGAATTGTTGACATTTTTGCAGATTTATTAAAAAAGAAAAACTGAAATATCACATGGTCCTAAGTATTCAGACCCTTTGCTGTGAACTCAGGTGCTGTCCATTTCTTGTGATCATTCCTTGAGATGGTTCTACACCGTCCAGCTGTGTTTGATTATTACTGATTTAACTTTATTAGGAAAGCCACACACCTGTCTATATAAGACCTTATAGCTCACAGTGCATGTCAGAGCAAATGAGAATCATGAGGTCAAGGGAACTGCCTGAAGAGCTCAGAGACACAATTGTGGCAAGGCACAGATCTGGCCAAGGTTACAAAAAAATGTCTGCTGCACTAAAGGTTCCTAAGAGCACAGTGGCCTCCATAATCCTTAAATGGAAGATGTTTGGGACGACCATAACCCTTCCTAGAGCTGGCCATCCGGCCAAACTGAGCTATTGGGGAGAAGAGCCTCGGTGAGAGAGCTAAAGAAGAACCCAAAGATCACTGTGGCTGAGCTCCAGAGATGCAGTTGGGAGATGGGAGAAAGTTGTAGAAAGTCAACCATTGGGCCCTACAGAAGCCTCTCCTCAGTGCAAGACACGTGAAAGCCCGCATGGAGTTTGCAAAAAAAACACCTGAAAGATTCCAAGATGGAGAGAAATAAGATTCTCTGGTCTGATGAGACCAAGATAGAACGTTTTGGCCTTAATTCTAAGCAGTATGTGTGGAGAAAAACAGGCACTGCTTGTCACCTGTCCAATACAGTCCCAACAGTGAAGCATGGTGGTGGCAGCATCCTGCTGTGGGGTGTTTTTCAGCTGCAGGGACAGGACGACTGGCTGCAATCGAGGGAAAGATGAATGCGGCCAAGTACAGGAATATCCTGGACGAAAACCTTCTCCAGAGTGTTTAGGACCTCAGACTGGGCCGAAGGTTTACCTTCCAACATGACAATTCTTGAATGGCCCAGCCAGAGCCCTGATTTAAACCCAATTGAGCATCTCTGGAGAGACCTAAAAATGGCCGTCCACCAACGTTTACCATCCAACCTGACAGAACTGGAGAGGATCTGCAAGGAGGAATGGCAGAGGATCCCCAAATCCAGGTGTGAAAAACTTGTTGCATCTTTCCCAAAAAGACTCATGGCTGTATTAGATCAAAAGGGGGCTTCTACTAAATACTGAGCAATAAGTATGATCTGAATACTTAGGACCAGGTGATATTACAGTTTTTCTTTTTTAATAAATCTGCAAAAATGTCAACAATTCTATGTTTTTCTGTCAATATGGGGTGCTGTGTGTACATTAATGAGGAAAAAAAATTAACTTAAATGATTTTAGCAAATGGCTGCAATATAACAAAGAGTGAAAAAGTTAAGGGGCTGAATACTTTCTGTCCCCACTATATATATATATATATATATATATATATATATATATATATATATATATATATATATTTTTTTTTTTTTCAAAAAGTTTCTGCGCTACTATATTTTAGAAATATCATTGGAAATGGTGAGGGCGGGAGGAGTGGTAATTGGTTGTGTCATGTGACTAGTCTGTCTGGCAAGCCAGCTGCCTTGCCTTGCCGTTTAGTATAGGAGTTGTCACGTTGTGGTGAAAATGGCTGCAAAACGCATCAAAAAAGTGCAGAAAGTTTTTGAAGAATCCTTGTGTAAATGTATGTATATATATATATATATATATATATATATATATATATATATATATATATCAAATGCTCACAAAAATTAAGGAGAAGTAATCTGGAATTGTAACGACTGCAGAGCTGTAAATAAGTTTCTGTCTTATGTGTGCCCTTGCTAAACTGCCCTGATCTTATCTTAAAGTGGTTGTGAACGGAGGATGTTGCAAAAAAAAAAAAAAACACCTGTAAAGCAATGGCATAATATGCTAGTATGCATCGCATACTATCACATTTTGAAATACTCACCTTGGACGAAGCCCTGCAGTGATGTAATGTCACTTCTGAGATGACTGACATGTTCCCCCAGTCTTTTTCCTTGGACGATGACGTCACTCCCGCTCATGCGCGCAGAAGCCCTCGGTTTCTGGCACGAAGCTCTGAATTTCCGGCAAGGTGGACCTTCAGGCATACCTTCAGAGCACATGCGCCAGTGATGTCAGTGGCTGCATGCAGGGTGAATATCTCCTAAACTTTGCTTGTTTAGGAGATATTCATTTTACCTACAGATAACCTTTATTATAGGCTATCATGCCCCCCAATGAAGTCTCATTTGACGAAACATGTAGGGTAGAGTCTATGTCTTAGGTTACCATGCTATCCAAGATTTTATACCAGTGGACTTTATCCTGGGAACCATTGTTTTAAATGTGGGCTTTTAACTAGATCAATGTAAGTGTTTAGCAGCTTGTTTTCAAAATAAAGCGTCTCATGGTTTTACACAATGTGGATCGCTTTCTCTCCCTTATTGGTCAAGTTTGAGGATTACTAGAGATTTGTTTGATTTGCCATGACACCACCTTTTCTGGCCCAACTCCTGACGGATGTGATGTGAGTGCTGGGTCATAACCTGATGGCTGTCTAGACTCTTATAATGTGAAGTCTAGGGATCTGGTAAGCATACACCTTGTTTATTTTCATGGTGGAGATGTACTTGGTGGAATCTCATCTAATCTTGTGTGGCGGCAACCAGGTGAGGAGTACAAAAACAAATATGTCTTGCCTGCAGTCAAGCATGGTGGTGGGAGTGTCATGGTCTGGGACTGCATGAGTGCTGAAGCAGAGCATGATCCCCTCCCTTTGGAGACTGGGCTGCAGGGCAGTATTCCAATATAACAACCCCAAACACACCTCCAAGACGACCACTGCCTTACTAAAGAAGCTGAGGGTAAAGGTGATGGACTGGCCAAGCATGTCTCCAGGCCTAAATCCTATTGAGCCTCTGTGGGGCATCCTCAAACAGAAGGTGGAGGAGCGCAAGGTCTCTAACATTCACCAGCTCTGTGATGTTGTCATGGAGGTATAGAAGAGGATTCCAGTGGCAACTTGTGAAGCTCTGGTGACCTCCATGCCCAAGAGGGTCAAGGCAGTGCTGGAAAATAATGGTGGCCACACAAAATATTGACACTTTGGGCCCAATTTGGACATTTGCACTTAGGGGTGTAATCACTTTTGTTGCCAGCGGTTTAGACATTAATGGCTGTGTGAAAATTTACACTGTTATACAAGCTGTACACTCACTACATTACATTGTAGCAAAGTGTAATTTCTTCAGTGTTGGCACATGAAAATATATAATAAAATTATTACAAAAATGTGAGGGGTGTACTCACTTTTGTGAGATACTGTACTTAATTCTTTCCACCTACACAATAATACATTTTTACTTTTTGCATCTTATAATAGGCTTACCTGTAGATAAAAATGACCAAGTAGGGTTCAACGTTATGCTGTTTACGCAAACCATTGCACTGTAGCTAGGGTTGGCTATGCTAAAGGATATAATGTTTGGAAACTAGACACCTCCAAAATGAAAATAAAAACTTCTGGTACTCAGGGGGTTAAGGGAGGAAAAGGGCCCCGGGAAATGTTTAACAAATGAGTGCAACATGTTTCATAGTTTTGCATTCTTCCAGCTTTAAATTCTATTCATCACTCAGAATTTGTTCACTTATCATATCAGAGTCATACAGGAAGCTAATACAGTGAGATATTGTTTCTGCCAGGAGCCATGACCACAGGCCTGAACAGGGAGCAGATAACTGTATAAAACCCAGCGGCTGTCATGGTATATGGCCCTCACTCTGAATATGGAATAGCTCAAATTCCCCATTGTCCCCAGCTAAGGTTGCCAGCCCATCTCTTTAAACCCGAATGCCTCATACACACAATTGGACTTTCCGCCAACAAAACCGTGCAATTTTGTCCGAAGGGCATTGGCTCAAACTTGTCTTGCATACACACGGTCACACAAATGTTGGCCAACAATTATGTACATAGTACTATGTGGTTTTTCAGCTCTTTAGCTCCACCCTTTGGGCTCCTTCTGCTAATTTTAGGTTAGTAGAAGTTTGGTGAATGTTGATTCATGCTTTTCTTTTCGCATTTTTCATTTAGCGCTTTTCAGTTCGCACTTTTCAGTTCGTGCTTTTCAGTTTGTTTCTGAACGGCCGTTTGTCAACCAGACATGTTGAGGAATCAGAGGAGCTAATGTGTTATTTATTATTGGCTTTGGAGTTATTACTTTGACATTATTTTTTTGGTTGAATAATGATTTGATTTGGTATATTTTCTATATTTTTGGATGCATAGAATGTACTTTTTGGTTAAGTTATATTGGCAGATAGCATGTCTAATTTTATTTTTTCTATTGCACAATAAAAAAAAATTGTGTAGCGCCAGTACTCCTAATGAGTGTTCAAATTTAGTTTTTGCCCAAAACTGTAGTGAGTTTTGGGGTTAATTGTGTTAAATTGTACTTTGGCATCAGTTTGTCTGGGCTGTGTAAAAGTTCTGCCTGGTCATAGGTGGGGTTGTACACCTGTGGGAGGCTTTAGAACGCAGTCTGGTTGAACGCATTGGGTACCAATCTCTATCTCGGAGCCAATCAGTGGGCACCTTTGTCTCACTGCGCAATCCGGTAAAGGGTACTTGAGGTGCCAAAGTCACGTGGTTGTGGGTTCTGGCCCAGAAGTTGTTGCTGACTCCGTGATCCTGGTCCTCCTGACCAGCCCCCAGGGGCCCTCATGGCCTGGGGTGCAGATCCATCTGTTTCCAAGCCTCAGAACTGGCTGGTTCGAGGCACAGTAACTGGAAGGAGGATTCTAATGTGTTCCAGTGCCTTCTCGGGTTTGGAGAGGCCCAGCAACTCTACACACGACCAGGGGAGGACTCTTCAGTAAGAGAGCCACGCACAAGGCTGGCTGCCTGGAAGCTGAGCTGCTATGGACATTGACTGAATCCACAATTCTTACAGTATCGCCGGATTGGCTGAAAGATTCTGGTACAGTAAGAAAAGTTCCTACTTCTACCCTTCCAGTTGTAACTAAGTTTCCAACCAAGTCTGTGTGAGAGACTTTGAAAAGCTAAAATTATCTGTTGGCTGCTAAACCCAAAACTTAAGGATTTATCCAACAGTTAAAGAATCCAGTTGTGAGCTGCTGTTCCCTGGATTGTGTACATAGAGAGAGACTTTTGTTGAAGTCAGCAGTCCCAAGCACCTGAGCTAAACTTTACCCTGATGCCCTCTATTCCCAACTTAGAGACTGAGTTTGTTCAACTGTTCTATGCAAAATAAAAATCCTAACAAGGAATTCAAGTGTCGGTCTCTACAGTTACTATCAACCCTGGGAACCCCTAGACAAGGACAACGAGTACGAGCTGGAGGAGGTAATCGGTGAGCCCAGAAAAATTCAGCCGCTCTTTCGGGGGTTAGTGCTACATATGGGCGCTCGTAGTCCGGAATTTGCCGTTACCTACCGCAACGGAGAAAGACATACATGTGAGTTTGTTACATGTGACTTTAATGGAATAGAGGGTGAAGTTTTGAACTGCGTCATCTTTACTAAGGCAAAGACTTTCACTGTGGTGCGTAACCGTGGGAGGAGTTCTACAGAAAGCCCATGAAATTGCGCAACCGGAGGAACCAGTGGGAGGAGTCCATGCCTGCTTTGTCTTCCAGCACGAGGCACCACGTGAGTGTGTCGCAGGAAGAGAGTGGAGTTAGTCACACTTGCTGAACTACAACTATGTTCCGTATCTCTGGTGTGCCATCTGTTCCAGGACCTAGGATGCCTTCAGTCGGAGGTCCTACCAGCATACAGATGCCTGGCACAGGGGTGGTTCATACTTTATACCGCCGGGGATGTTGATGCCCTCGGTATACTTTGTGGAGGATGTGGCGGCCTGATTGTCCTCAGCCGTTTGCTTGCTGTCGTAGGTGCGAGGACTATGCTTTTAAAGTGGAGCAGCCTATTGAAGCGCCTCAGCCCTATCATATGGACTGGGCCACGGGCGTGGCAACCGAGGAGGCTGTTGTGAATGCTCCGACTGTGAGGCCTACTGTTCTGGCTTCATCTACCGTTGCTGGTACCTTAAACAAGGACATTGCTTCTTCTCGGGTCAGAGAATCTACTCCCGAGGTCATGGATACAGCTTCACCCACTACCATGCCTGCCCTGGAGAAAGTGGGTCCGTCAAAGCTTTCCCATAACCGCAAGAAAGGACCACACCCCAGTCCAGTTGCAGCTCATCCGAGGAAAGCGATCACCTGTGAGAAATCAACCCAAATTACTGGTGAGTAATCTGGGGAACTTGTGGGGAAAGGGACTGAAGGGGATTATGTGTTAGTAGAGGACTCACCGGACTCTGATTTAGATTCCTCCTATACCTCTTCTGAAATTGAGAATGTGGAAGAACTGTTTGATGGAATGTCTCAGAAACTGCTATGGGCATGTGGGGATGATGTGGCCCGCTACCTGTGCTGACATTTCGGGCTGGCTAGCCCTTACCTCAGGGGACGCGACACCACGAGCGGTGACCCCATCTGTTAGTAATGCATTGCTGCCAAAACCTGTAAACTTACCAACGCTTACAAAGGATGCTATGGCCCTAGTGAAAAAGTCCCCGAATTTGTGCATACCTCCTGGGGATGGAACTGCTCTCAATTTGTCGAGACTTGCCAGGTCTCAGAGACTTCTGAACAAGCGGGTGGCAACAGAGTATGGACTTGAATTTCCTTATGTGCCCAGGGAAATCAGGGACAATATTGAGTAAAATTGTGAGAAGTGGTATGTGGAAGATGTCTGGCACTACCTTAAAGCTCCAAAGCCACTTCGTAAGAAGGCATTCTGCCGGGAAATGTATGAACGTTTTCTTGGATGTCTGCAACACTGGAGCTATGGTCGGCACATTTATGCGGACAAGGTGGTCATTTGCAGGCCAGATAAAGACAGTGCCGTGTACTTTATCACTACCGTGGATGAACACGTAAAAGACTTAGTTTTGCCAGTGCCCCGATTTTACTGGTGAACTGCTTTTGGACTGGGAGTTTGATTGCAAAAAGAGTTCTTCTCCTTCTTCATTGCATCCTTCTTGAAAAGTATAAGAACTGTGGGTAGTTTAGGTAGGTCAGTTTGCTAGAGGGCTGCGTGTCAAGATTACCAGCTGGGTCAAAGTACTTATATTTCAGAAAAGGACTTGTAGTTACAGCACCTCTGAACACTAGGTGGTGTGGGTCAGTGCAAATACATAGTGGTTCTTCTGTTTTTAGGAAAAGACAAATTTAAGCACTTAGTTGTTTTAAGAAAAGACTAATTTAAGCACTTAGTCCTTTTAGGAATTTTAAACTTAGAAAAGAGAGTTCTATTGAGTCTGGGATAAAATTCTGCTTTCTAACAGCTAGTGTAATGTGTTTGTATTGCTGTTGTGTTTCTTTTTCAGGAGTCACCGAGATCGTCTGTCAAGCTTCTGGAGAGTGGGCAGTGTAGATAGATAGGTCTGGGTGGTGTACATTCTTCTGATGTGAAATATTTTACTGTGAAAAATCTTAGACTTGTTATTACTCTTTTCCCTTCTTCCCCATCCCAACACCTTTAAATGCTCAGGTGCTTAACAACATTTTTGTAGCGTTAGGAGGTTTTTCTCCTTAGCGAGACGATGAGGACATTGTCTCAATGACCGAGGGGAGTGTGTAGCGCCGGTACTCCTAATGAGTACGGGCTATGTGTTCAACTTTAGTTTTTGTCCAAAACTGTAGTGATTTTGGGGTTAATTGTGTTAAATTGTACTTTGGCATCAGTTTGGCTGGGCTGTGTAAAAGTTCTGCCTGGTCATAGGTGGGGTTGTACACTTGTGGGAGGCTTTAGAACGCAGTCTGGTTTTTACGCATTGGGTACCAATCTCTCTCTTGGAGCCAATCAGTGGGCGCATTTGTCTCACTGCATAATCCGGGAAAGGGTACTTAAGGTGCCGAAGTCACGTGGTTCTGGGTTCCGGTCAAGAAGTTGTTGCTGACTCCGTGGTCCTGGTCCTCCTGACCACGTCCCCAGGGGCCCTCATGGCCTGGGGTGCGGATCCATCCATTTCCGAGCCTCAGAACTGGCTGGTTCAGGGCGCAGTAACTGGAAGGAGGATTCTAAGGTGTTCCGTTGCCGTCTCGAGTTTGGATAGGCCCAGCAACTCTACACGCGACCAGGTGAGGACTCTTCAGTAAGAGAGCCACGCACAAGGCTGGCTGCCTGGAAGCTGAGCTGCTATGGACATTGACTGAATCCACAATTCTTACAGTATCGCCGGATAGGCTGAAAGATTGTAGTACAGTAAGAAAAGTTCCTACTTCTACCCTTCCAGTTGTAAATTTCCAACCAAGTCTGTGTGAGAGACTTTGAAAAGCTAGAATTACCTGTTGGCTGCTAAACCCAAAACTTAAGGATTTATCCAACAGCTAAAGAATCCAGTTGCGAGCTGCTGTTCCCTGGATTGTGTACATAGAGAGAGACTTTTGTTGAAGTCAGCAGTTCTGAGCACTGAAGCTAAACTTTACCCTGATACCCTCTATTCCCAACTTAGAGACTGAGTTTGTTCAACTGTTCTATGCAAAATAAAAATCCTAACAAGTCTCTACAATTACTGGGTTATCAACCCTGGGAACCCCTAGACAAGGACAACGAGTACGAGCTGGGGGAGGTAATCGGTAAGCCCAGAAAAATTCAGCCACTCCTTCAGGGGTTAGTTCTACAATTGTGTAGAATAATACTTGGCTATGTGTTTTACTTCAAATGACAGTTTGGGAGTAGGCAGTTACATTTAAAAAATACAATGTAAAATAAACAAGGGACACCAACATAGTTGTATCTTTGATCTTAAAAACTACAGGATAATTGTGTTGTGGTAACTTGCCTAAATAAAAAATAAAAAAAACATAATATTATTCTTGATATCACTAGAAAAAAAAAGCCTTTGAAAATTAGTTTGCAATAACTCCATCAGTATCACCAGCAAAGCAGCTTCATTATTACCCCATTAAAGAAGAAGAGAATGTGCGCTGCATTTGGAGATTTCATAATTTGCGCGTGACGAATGTTAATTCTCCATTCCAAACGCTAGTTTACTTCTGCTTCCGAGCATGCGTGTTTGTACTTTGGACTTTTGTCCGATGGACTTGTGTTCACATGATCGGAAAATCCCACAACACACATTTGTTGGAAGAAAATTTGAAAACATGCCATCCAACATTTACATAGTTAGTCAGGTTGAAAAAAGACACAAGTCCATCCAGTTCAACCCTAAGCCAGTTAAGTTGGCGGAAAGTCCAACAACAAATGTCCGATGGAGCGTACAAATGGTCGGATTTTCTACAAACAGCCTGACATCCAACATTTCCCATCGGAAAGTCTGATCGTGTGTACGCGGCATTACACATATGAATTACACAGGTTCTGGGTCTAATTTATTGCAGATAAGGCAATAAGTGAGTCTAATTACCGCCTTAATCAGACACAGAACCTGTGTAATTATTATGTGTTTGGGTTTAAAGAGATGAGGTGGCAACCCTACCCCCCAGCCCCGTCCTCCCCTGCTGCATCCCGTTCCTGGTTGGTGACCACAGAGCTGACATATGCTGTATGAGGCCGCGTACACACGCGCGGACTGTTCGCCCAACTTTGTCCGTCCAACAGTTTCAGCAAACAGTCCGCTCAAAATTAGCATGGACGGACATGCCCACACACGACGAACGAACAGTTTGCTGAAACCGTGCGCGATGACGTGAACAGCACGTACGACGGGACGAAAAATACGACGTCCTATACACTGCATTATAGCTTTCGGCGTGAAAATCCTTTCTGAGCATGCGCGCAACTTTGTTTGACGAACAAGCCTACACACGAGCGGGCTGTTCGCTGAAACAAGGTTTCAGCGGACAGTTTTTCGGAAATTCCGAAAAACCTTGTCCGTCCAACTGTCCGCTGAAACTGTCCGCTGAAAGCCCACACACGAGCGGACTGTCCGCCCAAACACTGTTCAGCGGACAAAGTTGGGCGAACAGTCCGCCCGTGTGTACGCGGCCTGAGTCATGAAATCTGTAAATTGCACTGATGTTTTGTAACAATGTTCCTTTAAGTAGCTATAATTGCACCATTTGTATGCTCTCTGTTTACATATTTCTGTGGCTCCTGTACTGTGTTCCGCTGACACTGATTGACAGTGGATTATTTTATTCTTAGCTTTGGCATTATAGAGACATTTGAACGAAACTCAGATAATTTATTTGTGTCTTTTTAAAGAGCTTTCATTTCCTTTGTTTTTCTTTTCGTTGTTTTCAGTCTGTCAACAAAATGAAATGATCAATCAGGCCGTGTTGTCAAAGTCTCCATTATGTGTAGTTACAGGGGATTTCCCCAAAAAAATGAACTTTCCGGCCGATTTGTAAATACTGGAATGAGCAATAAGATGTCACAACTATACATCCTGTTAACCACTTGCCTACCGGGCACCTACATCCCCTTCCTGCTCAGGCCATCTTTCAGCTTTCAGTGCTGTCGCAATTTGAATGACATTTGCGCAGTCATACTACACTGTACCCAAACAAATGTTTTATAATTTTCTTCACACATATAGAGCTTTCATTTGGTGGTATTTAACCACTAGGCATCCGCGCTATAGCCGAAAGATGACTGCAGCGTGGACGCCAATTGCCGGGAGGCCGCCCCTGGACGTCCTCCTGTTTACTTCCGCAATGCGCGCTCCCGCGAGTACGCATCAGGGAAGTTCTGTGCTGGCCATATCCCTTGGACACAGCCAGTCACAGATCACTGTAAACGGCCAATCACAGCATCCATTTACAGCGCGATCGGCGTGTCCAATGAGAGATGATCTCATATGTAAACATATGAGATCATCTCTCAGCACCACTCTCCCTCCTCACACAGACAGCGTGTGAGGAGGGAAAGATGAACCGCTGCAGTGGTTAGTAAAAAAAAAAAACAACGGAAATAGAGTGCCATCTGTCCCCACTGCCACCTGTCCCCACTGCCACCTGTCCACACTGCCACCTGTCCTCACTGCCACCTGTCCCCAGTGCCATCTATCCCCAGTGCCACGTATAAGTGCATTTGTCATCAGTGCCACATATCATCAGTGCCACATAGTGCCATCTGTCATCAGTGCCACATCAGTGTCACGTGTCATCAGTGCCACATATTAGTGCCATCTGTCATCAGTGCCATGTATCAGTGCCATCTGTCATCAGTGCTACCTGTCAGTGTCACATGCCATCTGTTATCTGTGTCACGTGTCATCAGTACCGCGTATCAGTGCCATCTGTCATCAGTGTCACGTGTCATCAGTGCCACATATTAGTGCCATCTGTCATCAGTGCCACGTATGAGTGCAACGTGTCATCGGTGCCACGTATAAGTGCCATCTGTCATCAGTGCCACGTGCCATCAGTGCCACATATTAGTGCCATCTGTCATCAGTGTCACGTGTCATCAGTGCCACGAATCAGTGTCATCAGTGCTACGTGAGTGTCACGTGTCATTGTCCTGGTGCTCCAGGGCCTTCAAAAGTGTAATAGGTAGTCAAGAAGTTAGATAATTTAATTGTAATTTATTTAATGTAATTTATACTTATAGAACACGTGATGGCGCTCCCTGCATGTTGGGCCTCTCTATGTGGCCAGGCTGTGGAAAAGTCCCACACATGTGTTATCGTTATACTAAGGAGGAGTAGCAGAATATATTTTGGGGCATTTTTGTGGTATACACATGCCATGTGAGAGAAATAACCTATTACAACGACAATTTTGTGGGAAAATTTTTTTTAATTTTGCAAAGAATTGTGGGAAAAAATTACAACATCAAAAACCTCACCATGCCTCTTACTAAATACCTTGGAATGTCTACTTTCAAAAAAGGGGTCATTTGGGGGGTATTTGTACTTTCCTGGCTTGTTCGAGTTGCAAGAAATGGGATCGGCCACCAGTACATCAGATGTGATCAATTTTTTATGATTTGCACCACAGCTTGTAGACTCTCTAACTTTCACAAAGACCAAATAATATCCACTAATTTGGGTTATTTTTACCAAAGATATCTAGCAGTATAAACCGTGGCCAAAATTTATGAAGAAAAATTAATAATTTGTAAAATTTTATCACAGAAACAAAGAAAAATTAGATTTTTTTTCAAAATTTTCTGTCTTTTTTCATTTATAGCGCAAAAAAAAAAAAACCCAGAGGTGATCAAATACCACCAAAAGAAAGCTCTATTTGTGGGAAAAAAAGGACAAAAAATTAATTTGGGTACAGTGGTACATGACTGAGTAATTGTCATTCAAAGTGTGAAAGCACTGAAAGCTGAAAATTGGTCTGGTCACGAGGGGGGTTTAAGTGCCCTGTTGTCAAGTGGTTAATCAATGATGGCTTTTTTATTTTTTACAAAAAAAAGACCAAAAATTTTGAAAAACAAATGTTTTTTACTTTTTTTCTGTCAGTAAATTTTGTAACTAATGCCGTGTACACACAGTCAGACTTTCCAGCAGAAAAAGTCAGATGGAATCTTTTCATCGGATATTCCGATCGTGTTTGGGCCTCATCTGACCTTTTTTTTTTTTTTTTTTTTATTATTATTATTCTGATGGACCTAGAAATAGAACATGTTTTAAAGGGGTTGTAAAGGTAAATGTTTTTTCACCTTAATGCGTTCTATGCATTAAGGGGAAAAAACATCTCGCCCCCGTCGTCCTTTCCACCGTTCAGCCTGGCCACTGATTGGCTGGAGTGGGTGGATGGAAAGCAGCGCAGCCATTGGCTCGCGCTGCTGCCAATCACATCCACTGACGCGGAGCGCTGGGGGGCGGGGCCGTGTGATACAGCGAGCGGCTATAGCCGCCGGCTGTATCACGGGAGCGCGCCCGCAGGTGCTTCTCACCATGCGAGGGAGCTCGCATGAATGTGAGAAGCACCTGCGGGAGGAAGCAGAGACAGCCGCCGAGGGACCCCAGAAGAGCAGGTTCGGGGCCACTCTGTGCAAAACGAACTGCACAGTGGAGGTAAGTATAACATGTTTGTTATTAAAAAAAAAATAAAAATTCACTTTACAATCCCTTTAAATCTTTCTGACGGAATCAATTCCTATTGGGAAAACCGTTCGTCTGTATGCTGTTCCGGCAGACCAAAAACTACGCAAGGGCAGCTATTGGCTACTGGCTTTCGAACTTCCTTTTTCTAGTCCCGTCCTACGTGTTGTACATCACCGCGTTCTAGACGATCGGACTTTGGTGTGATCGTGTGTAGGCAAGACCGTTTCAGCGGAACGCCGTCTGAAAAACCGTCAGAGTTTATTCTGACGGAAAAAATGGTTGTGTGTACACGGCATAAGTAATTTTTCGTCTTCACTGATGTGCGTTGATGAGGCGGCACTGATGGGCACTGATTGGCTGAACCAGTGGGCATTGATGAGGTGGCACTTATGGGCACTGATTAGGTGGCACTGATGAGGAGGCACTAATATGCTGCACTTATGGGCACTGATAGCTGGCACTGATGGGCACGGTTAGGTGGCACTGATAGGTGGCGCTGGTGGGCACTGATAAGCGGCACGGATAGATGTTACTGATGGACATTGATGGGTGGCATTGATGGGCATTACTGATGGGCATTGATGGGCAGCACTAATAGGTGGCACTGATTGCCAGCACTGACTGGTATCGCTAATGGGCACTGATTGGTGGCACTTGTGGGCAGTGGTGGGCACTAATTGCTGCCACTGGTGGGCACTGATAGCTGGCATTGGTGGCAATGGTGGGCACTGATTTGTGACACTATTTTGCAATATTATAATCAGGTGATTAGTGATTATGAGTGCCCTGATTACTTTCCTAGATATACCCCTGCGTGGAGATGCTACTGATCGGCTCTCCTTGCCACACACTCTGTCAGTGTGAGGCGAGGAGCGCCGATTACCGGCACTTCCTTGTTTACATGTGACCAACTGTGATTGAACACAGACGATCACATGGTTAAAGAGCCGCGGCTCTTTCCAGAGATTGGGGAAGTGCCGTGTCCTAGCAACACGTCACGGCCGCGATCGCCCATGGGCCCATCATATGACGGCGTCCCAGAACAAGAGCTGCACCGCCCTGCCGTCATTTGACGGTGGGCGGACGGCAAGCAGTTAAAGAGACTGTCACTGGAGGGAAGGGGGAAATGAATTCAGGGATGTAGAAGAGCACAATCCTGCAGCCCCCAATCCTTCCTGATAGTGCTGAAGATTGCCTTCCCACTACTGTCTTCTGCACATTCCTATTGGCCAATTAGGCTGTTCATCATAATAATGGGCCAATAAGAATATGTGTGTGGGGTTTTTATAGGGTTAGTGTAACTAAAGGAAAAACTCTTTCTTAGTTTTAGATGTAGGGGGGAGGGAATAAGACTTGGTTTACACTGCCCTCTGCGAACCACTGTGGGTGTTAGTTGAAAGTTAATGACACCCCCAGACCGGTTTGCAGATTGCAGTGTGAACTGTTAAATGGTACACCCATGCGATTCGGTTCCAGTGTAGACCAAGAAATGGGCCTTGCACAGTGGTGGTCACTCCATTAGGGGCGCCGTCCCCCTAATCCATGCGCCCCGACTCCTGATCTACATGCAGAGTGCCGGACGCATGGATTTCAATGTTTTTTGTTTTTTTTAAGCACATGATTAGAGCCTGAAGCTCTAATTGGCTTTAAAGATAGGGTGGTCTCGGGGCACAGAGCACTGCGCCCTGAACCCACCCAGTTGTGTGACAATAGTGAATTAATGCAAAAATTTATATATAAAGGGCACAAAGGAAACAATATAAAAATCAAATGAATAATATACACTGTGTATCTGATTAATAAAGCGCACAATAAAATAAACCATCAGAAATGTCCATAATAATCATATATGAAGAAATCTTCTTCACATATGATTATTATGGACATTTCTGATGGTTTATTTTATTGTGCGCTTTATTAATCAGATACACAGTGTATATTATTCATTTGAATTTTTTTTATTGTTTCCTTTGCGCCCTTTGTATACACATTTTTGCATTGTTACTAATTTTAGATGCAGCATTGGTACATAATCAGCAAATAGTTTTTTTGTATTTTGGCACCGACAACCAACACTTTCCCCCTAATAGCAAATTAATATTCACTATTGTCTTCTTGCTTCTCCTCCCAGCCAATCAGGAAGCGGGTTTTATGGCCCGATTGGCCGAGAGGAGGAGCGACCGTATTGGCCACCGAGGAGGAAGCTGCCAAGAATGAGGAGATGCAGGGTGGAGCCACCACAGAGAAGGAGAAGCATGGGAAGCCACGACCTAGATGGGGAAAGTGTGCAGGGCTGGCAGCTGGACGGGTGAGCAATGGAGGTGGGGGGTTTGACTGCCGGACTGACCGACCGGGGGGGTGGTTAGTTTGCCACCCCCTATAAAAATCGAGCATCAGCCGCCACTGGTCCTGCATCATTTTGTGGTTTGTATGGCTGAATTTGCATCGCATGTGAGCTGAATCACATGCAATGTCTGTGTTCGCAATAGTTTGACCCCAGCCTAAAACCCCTGTCAGTTTTTATTGCTGTCTGTGCCCCTGTTAGGGAGATTCACCCTCTCTATTTGTCCTGTTTACCATTATCATTGAAAGTTAAAGTAAAAAAAATCCAAAATTTTCTCCCCAGAAAAGTAATAGAGGGGAAATCTTCCAATGGAGACGCTAGTCCTGGGGATCCCCAAGGGATTGCCTTAATTTGCACTGATTTCCTCTCACTTCCAGCTTTGGCTATGGGACAGGAAGTGGAGGGAAATCTCCCCAATGGGACACAGATGAGAAAAAAATAAACTGACAGGGGTTATAACCCTCCATTACTCTTTCCAAAATGAAAAAAAAAGTTTTGCCGATAGTTCTATTTTAACTTTTACTTGTCTGCTTGTGCCTAAGAGCTGCACAAACCCTGCCATATGGGTACTTACCAAAGGCTCCAACGGAGTGGCAGGGGAGCATGGGGGAGTTATGTATTAGTGAGTGGGTGGGGGGAAGGGGCTTAACAAGAGCACCTGTCACTTTTACCTGAACTGGAATTGATGGGTTACAGACTGTTTCTAATAATTATTATTGTAGGTCTCATTAACCGCTTGCTGACCGTCCGCCGCAGTTATACTGTGGCAGAATGGCACAGGCATGCGAATCGCTGTCATGGTACGTCGTTACCATAGATGGCCACTAGAGGGCACGTGCGCCCCCTGCTCGCCCACGCAGCCGGTGTGAATGCCCGACGGTCTCGATCACCGCTGGGCTCCCACGATCGCTCCGAGCACATGGAGAACCGGCAGCTGTGTGTGTAAACACACAGTTTCTGGTTCTCTGAGGGGAGAACTGACAGATCCTCTGTTCATACAGAGTATGAACAGGCAATCAGTTAGTTTCCCTGCACAGTCCCCTCCCCCTTTCAGTTAGAACACACATTAACCCCTTCACTGCCCCAGTGTTAACCTTCATCTAAAAATAGATTTAAGCACCATACACACTATTAGATTTTCTGCAGAGTTTTGTCTTCAGATTTACCAAAACCATATAGTGCAAGGGCCTGCCTGATTGCATACAAATTGAAACTCTAATGCCTTGTACACATGGTCCGGCAACAACAAAATCCGTTGCATTTTTTCCAACGGATTTTGTCCTAAACGGGTGTTGCATACACACGGTCGGACAAAGTTGTCGAAAAATCCGATCGTTCGGAATGTGATGACGTTCGTTCGTTACGACGGGACTACGTTGAGGCTAGTAGCCAATAGCTTTGGTCTCGTAATTTGATCTGCGCATGCGTGGCACTTTGTCCGATCGGAATTCTCTACAAAGGATCGGAAAAAGTCTGATCGCATTTTTTTGTCAAAAAATGTGAGATCCTGCGCTCAAATTTTTACCATCGGAAATTTCCGATGGAAAAAGTCCGATAGAGCCCACACGATTGGATCTTCTGACAATATAATCCGATTGGACCTTTTCCGTCGGAATTTCCGACCGTGTGTACAGGGCATTAGGGTACTTTCACACGTGACGGATTTGTGATGATCCGCCCCGTGAACATCCACTTGCTCAGTAGAGATCGCTCTGTTGACCCCCGCTGAGCTGGCGGATGAGACACACTGTGCAGGGACCGCCCTGTCAGATCTCCTCTCTCCCCTATGGGGGGATCGGATGAACACGGACCGTCTGTCCGTGTTCATCCAATCCGTTCTGCAGACAGATAGAAAAAATAGGATTTTCCTCCGTCTGCAGAATCGGACCATAGCGCAGACGGATGAACATCCGCTGACACCCGCTATCCCATAGGGATGCATGTATGTCCATATTTCATCCAAAAATGGATGGATGAAATACGGACATACTCTCCGCACGTGTGAAAAGGGCCTTAAGGTTTGACCTCATATTATATTGTTTTGGTAAATCTAAAGACGAAAATCTAATAGTGTGTATGGGCCTTAAGCCCAGGTTCACATTGCTGCAGGTTAGAAATCGTGCAAGTTCAGCTGAACTCACATGATTTCAACCCGGCAATGCAGTCCGACTTCAGGGGTGATTTGACAGACATCTGTGTGAGTTGTCTATACAAATGGCCGCCCCACAGTCGCCAAAAGTAGTACAGGAACTACTTTTGTGAATCGGTACGGCGCCACAAAGTCGTCACCACACCGATTCGGACTGTGCCATTGCCGGCAATAGCCGCCGATTTGGCAAGCGAAAACGCATGCCAAATCATACCCATGTGAACCTAGGCTAAAGCTGTGAATCAAAATGGAAACTAGTCGATCTTCAGTGAGTACAATTTTCCAGTTATTATAAGGTTAAGACCTCCTTCATTTAGCTGCATACACCAGATTCAAGTAGCCACTGGAATGAAGGGTGCATGCGAATAGTGGTGGCTGCTTCACCCTAAACTCCCTCAATCTAAGCTGCTGTATAAATATTGGAGTGATATTAAACTACTCATCCCCAAACACATTTAAAAAAATGTCTGAATCCTGATGTCAGCTGGGACTAGAGCAAGGATTGAGAGCCAGCAGCTGCTCTCATAGGGGAAAATGTAGTAATGGAAGAATAATGGGGAGTAATGGATGCAACTCATGTTGCTGATGGGGGCAATTGATGTAAGGGGGCGCTCTAATAGGATAAGCTGTAGGGGCACTCTGATGGGGGGCAATAGATGTAAAAGTGCACTCTGATGGGAACATTTGATGCAAGAGGGCACTTTAGTCAGGATATTTAATGTAAGGGGGCACGCTGATGGGGGGCAATAGATGTAAAAGTGCACTCTGATGGGAACATTTGACGCAAGGGGGCACTTTAGTCAGGATAATTAATGTAAGGGGGCACTCTGATGGGGGAAATCCAAGCAGAAAATTGATGTAAGTGTTCAGCAGCACTTCCCACTAGGGAAGGGACAGGGAAATAGGGAGGCCTCCATCGCAAGTCTCCTTTTGAAATAGCTAGATTCCTGCCTGTGTCTAATTTATGTAATTGCAATTGAATGACAGCCAGGGAACTAACTTTTTACCTGATGTGTGTGACAATGGCAGCCTACATTATTCTCTTGTGAAAATGTCCCTTAAAGGATTGTGTTGTTGTTGTTGTTGTTTTAACCCCCTAAATCCTGGAATACTGTGCCTCATGCATTGTGCATGGTTGCAGGGTGGTGGCAGCACTGGAATGAATGGGGCATGTTTAGTGGGCAATAGTGTCCACCGAGAGCGACAGGGGGCATAATTCCCACTGTGGTCGTGAAGCAATGCATTGCAGCCATGACATGTGTGCATCCCCGGCTACTGCCTTCCCAGCTAAAGGAGAGCAGTTGAGAGGCAACTGCAGGGTTTTTCTCCATTCCATCAAACACAAGTGTAAACAAGCCCTAATAGTGTTACTTGCACAAGTATTTACAAAATTACCAGTGGTGCTGATCGGACCATGTTGTCGGATAAACCGTCCGGGTGTGGGCCTCATCTGACTTTTTCCGTCGGAATTTCCAACCAACAAAGTTTGAGAGCTGGATATAAAAAATTTCCGACAACATGATCTGATCGCATTTTGTCCGATCTTTTGTAGAAAATTTCCGATCGGACAAAGTGCCATGCATGCTCAGATCAAATTCCTAGACCAAAGCTATTGGCTACTAGCCTGAACGTTGTCCCGTCGTAACTAAAAAACGGCATCACGTTACAAACGATCGGATTTTCCGTCAACTTTGTCCGACCGTGTGTATGCAACACCAGTTTTGGACAAAATCCGTCGGATTTTGTGGTCGGAATGTCCGACCGTGTATACAAGGGCTAAGAGCCTTCTTGTCAGTGCTTTTAGCGCATTTAGATTAAGCACAACTGTTCAATCGGAAAGTATTCTTTTAATTTTCCTTCAAAGTTAGACTAAAGCCTCTTGTTACATGACTCTGTGCTGTGTGACACAGAGGTGGCAGTGTTCATAATCAGGGAACTTAAAGTGGTTGTAAACCCTTACAAACCACTTTGACCTACAGGTAAGCCTAGATTAAGGCTTACCTGTAGGTCCAAGAAATATCTCCTAAACCTATACGGTTTAGGAGATATTTGCCCGAAGACAGGCACCGCTGTTTACGGCACATGTGCCGTAGACAGCGGTGCACAGGCGCACTGAGCACGGCATCGTCAAGGACGAAGATGCCGCGCGTGTCGGCTCCCGTGCGCATGCGCGGGAGTGACGTCATCGTGGCTTCGCCGAATGACAGCGGCGGAGCTGCGAGACCCACCGAAAAGATGGATGCTCCAGACTAAAGGGGACAGCGGCGACTTTGCTGGCTCCTGTGTCAGGTAAGTGACACATAATGGACTACTATGCGATGCATAGTAGTCCATTATGCTTTGCCTTTGCAGGGAATGAAAGAGGAAGTAAACCCATCAGGGTTTACTTCCTCTTTAATGGGGTTGATTTACTAACGGCAAATAGACTATGCACTCTGCAAGAGCAGTTGCTCCAGAGCTTAGCAAACGAGCCACCATCCAATCATGTGTGAACAAAAATGCTGTGTGATTCTTTTCCAAGTGAAGATTTACCTAATTTACTAAGCTTTGGAGCAACTGCACAGTCTATTTGCTTTTAGTATATCAACTCCATTGTCCCATGTTTTCTCAGGACACAAATTATTGCCAATAAGTATACCCCAATTCATAGAGATTTAACAAGCAGGGTAGAATGTCTATGTGTGTTTGGCAGGATTATGCCTACCCTGTAGGCTCTAATGTATCAGAATTTCACAATAATATGATTCACGTTGTTCCTGTTGTCTCTTTTAGAAATCTAGCTAAGCCCCAAAGCCAAAGGATCTTTAGGTAAATGGTTAAAAATGACAATGATAAGATAAAGTGCCACCTGGATTATTGTTGTCATTGCATCTCTAGCGTGAGAGGTGTAAGAAGATTAAAGCCATGTCAAGCCGTAGGCTCAGAATGTACCCATGAACAAGACTCAGCATCTGTGCACAAAAGGTGCATAGCCATCCAGTGTACAGGCAACTCGCCTGTACAATAGGAAGCTCATTAACTTAAAGATAGACGTTCCCATAATACTCTTCACCCTGTCCACCTACGCCATGTTGTAGGCTTTTGAGAAACCATACTCCCACCACCCATCACTTAACACAGCAGCTGGAGTTGTTTACTGAACTCGTTAATGAACTCCACTGAACTACATTGGAGATGCTCAAGGTCCATTCATGAAAGAGCACACGGGGCCATGTGAAGGACGTGGGAGGTCTGACATCAGTCACCATAAATGTTTTAAATGACACATGCTTTTCATTTTGTAAGGGTGCAGTTATGCTGAGCTTGGTATAGACAAATGCAGACTAGATTAACCTGTCCTTTGCTAAACCAACTGTGCCCCTTTTTAAAGAACTGCACACCTAACATGGACAGTGACTTTGACTTTGGACTTGATAAAACACAGTGGACCAACACCATCAGATGACACGGCTCCCCAAATCATCATGAACTGTGGAAACTTTTGCATTTCATTTGGAAATCAAGCTCCCAGAGTCTGGAGGAAGAGTGGAGAGGCCCAAAATCCAAGTTGTATGAGGTCCAGTGTGAAGTTTCTGTAGTCAGTGATGATTTGGGGAGCCGTGTCACCTGCTGGTGTTGGTCCACTGTGTTTGATCGAGTCAAAAGTAAGCGCAGCCTTCTACCAGGACATTCTAGAGCACTTCATGCTTCCCTCTGCTGACCAGCTTCATGGAGATGCTGATTTTGTTTTCCAGCAGGACTTGGCACCTGTCCACACTGCCAAAAGTACAAATACCTGGTTTAATGATCATGGTATTACTGTGCTTGATTGGCCAGCAAACTCCTTTGATCTAAACCCCATAGAGGATCTGTGGAGTATTGTCAAGAGGAAGATGAGAGACACCAAACCCAACAATGCAGATGAGCTGAAAGCCTCCATCAAAGAAACCTGGGCTTCCATAACACCTCAGCAGTGCCACAGGCTGATCGCCTCCATGCCACGCCGCATTGATACAGTAATTCATGCAAAGGGAGCCCCCACCAAGTATTGAGTTCATACTATACTGTACATGGACTTTTTTATTCAAAATCTTTTTTTTTTTTTTTTTATTGGTCTTATGTAATATTCTAATTTTCTGAGATATTGCATTTTGGGTTTTCACTAGCTGTAATCCATAATCATCAAAATTAAAAGAAAGAAATGATTAAAATGTATCACTCTGTGTGTAACGCATCTATATAAAATTGAATTGGAATTGAATTACTGAAATAAACTTTTTGATGATATCCAAATTTTATATGTATATGTGTATGTATTGTATCCTATTCATATTTTGCTCAGTCAAATAAGACCAGACCCACAGTTGTGTATTGCTTAAATAGTTTTACAATTAAAATTTTGTAGCTTAACCTTCCTGTTGGTATGATTATTTCAGATTTTAGTTGCTGAAAGCGGTACCGTTATTTTGCATGGAAATTTGGCGTTTTATATTGTAGGCCTGTCATTCTTAGAAATAATTCACTTAAATCTGTCCAAACAAGAGTCTAATAGACATCCTGGGTATGATAAAATTTGAAATATGAAATCATAAATTATAATATATATATATATATATATATATATATATATATATATATATAAATAAAATAACTATAAATAATTATAACAAATAATAATATAATAATAATAAAAATTATTCAGTAATGTAATAAAATCAAAACACTGAAATGTGCTGAGTTGCAGAATTGTCATTGTCATTACTTTTAGTGTTTGATGATGAATTTCCCCACAAACTACTATCGCTCAATTCTGCGAGTGATTCTAATTTATTATCACTGTTTTCTAACTGGTCTACAAGCACTTTTGATGTAAACGGACATTTTTTGGTTGCTATGGACAATGTCCAGTTTCCAGGCATAAAGAACAGTATTTATAATATAAAACTGTATGCAGGACACTGGACAAACCACTAGGGACAAAGGGGATGTGTAATTATTTTATACAGTACTGTAATCTGTAAGATTACAGTATACTGTATCTATACTGTGTTTTTTACTCTTTGAATTTGGCGCCGAACTCCGTCACCATGCGTCGCAACGCTCACAGAGAACGGAGCTCGGCACTGTGACAGATCGAGCGGAGTACGGCTCGCAGGTCACAGTGTGGGGAGACATCGCTGGATCCAGGGGACAAGGTAATTAACCCTATCCATGGATCCAGCGATGTGGTCCCGAGTCTGGCTCGGGAATACCGCTTATGGTATTTAAATCTTACCCCGAGCCAGACTCGGGAATACCGCCGGGGAGACTACTGTACTTTTACAACAACTTATTACAATTCAATAGAGCTGGTTGAGTACACTGGGCTAGGAACTGTTAATGCATTCCATTCAACATGATCTGTCTTGAGCTGGTTTTTATAGTGGGTGTGGGGTGTAAAATGTGTTAGTTTACTATTACTGGCCACTACAAACATAAGATTTAACTCTGAACATTTTTATTATCGAAAAATTATCGAATATTGTGCAAAAGTTCATTTATTTCACTAATGCAACTTAAGAGGCGAAACTAATATTTGAGATAGTTCAAGCCGTGATTTGTCATAATTGTGATGATGATTATGGATTACAGCTCATGAAAACCCCAAATCCAAAATCTCAGAAAATTAGAATATTGTGCAAAGGTGCAATATTCTAGACTCAAAGTTTCCGACTCTAATCACATAATTAAGCCATAACACCTGCAAAGGGTTCCTGAGCCTTTAAATGGTCTCTCAGTCTGGTTCAGTAGGAATCACAATCATGGGAAAGACTGCTGACCTGACAGTTGTGCAGAAAACCATGATTGACACCCTTCATGAGGCGGGAAAGCCTCAAAAGGTAACTGCAAAAGAAATTGGATGTTCCCAAAGTGCTATATCAAAGCCCATTAATATAAAGTTATGCGGAGGGGAAAAGTGTGGAAGAAAAAGGTGCACAAGCAGCAGGGATGACTGCAGCCTGGAGAGGATTGTCAGGAAAAGGCCATTCAAAAGTGTTGGGGACTTTCACATGGAGTGGACTGAGGCTGGAGTCAGTGCATCAAGAGCCACCACACACAGACGGATCCTGGACATGGGCTTCAAATGTCGTATTCCTTTTATCAAGCCACTCCTGAACAACAAACAACCTGGGCTAAAGAAAACAGACCTGATCTTTTGCTCAGTGGTCCTCTTTTCTGATGAGAGCAAATTTTGCATCTCATTTGGAAATCAAGGACCCAGAGTATGGAGGAGGAATGGAGAGGCACACGCTGCAAGATGCTTGAAGTCCAGTGTGAAGTTTCCACAGTCTGTGTTGATTTGGGGAGCCATGTCATCTGCTAGTGTTGGTCCACTGTGCTTCATTAAGTCCAGGGTCAATGCAGCCGTCTACCAGGAGATTTTAGAGCACTTCATGCTTCCTTCCAAAGCACCAAAACCTGGTTTAATGACCGTGGGATTACTGTGCTTGATTGGCCAGCAAACTCGCCTGACCTGAATCTCATAAAGAATCTATAGGGCATTGCTAAGAGAAAGATGAGATGCATGAGACCGAACAATGCAGAAGAGTTGAAGGCCGCTATTGAAGCATCCTGGTCTTCCATAACACGCCGCATTGAAGCAGTAATTGCTGCAAAAGGGGCCCAAACCAAGTACTGAGTACATATGCATGCTTATACTTTTCAGAGGTCCGATATTGTTCTATGTACAATCCTTGTTTTATTGATTGCATGTAATATTCTAATTTTCTGAGATTGTGGATTTGGGGTTTTCATGAGCTGTAAGCCATAATCATCACAATTATGACAAATCGCGGCTTGAATTATCTTGCTTTGCATGTAATGAGTCTATCTCATATATTAGTTTTACCTTTTATTATTATTATTATTCACGATTTATATAGCGCCAACAGTTTACGCAGCGTTTTACAATGTATAGGGGGGACAACACAATTACAGTACAATACAAAAGGTACAGGAGGGCCCTGCTCGTAGAGCTTACATTCTAAAGGATTTTAAGTTGCATTAGTGAAATAAATGAACTTTTGCACGATATTCTAATGTTTCACCTGTATAATCACAATGACAACCAGATGTAATCTCTCTGATGTGTGATATTACATGGTGACAATTACCCGCCTGCCTGGCACTGCACCCTCCCTCACAGAGAGATCACTCCAAAGTAGGAGTCAGGACACTACTAGAGTGGGCCGCGCCACACCCTGGCCGGACACAGGCAGCCCTTAGAAAAGGGAGACTGAGAGAAGAGCAGTGACACGTGGAGTCCTCATCAACTGCATAAAAAAAAAAATCTGCGGTGGCCGTGGAGGACACTCCTGGCGTGCCCACAGAGAGGGCTCTGCGTGCCAGCTGTGGCACCCGTGCCATAGGTTCACCATTACTGGATTAGGCAGTGAAGGGCCAAAAGGGTACCACATCCCAAATAATAGGTTTGTAGTAAACAGTAGAAGATTTCTGGACTTTAAAGGTGGCAAAAACAACTATCACACATTACATATGGGAAGTATAAAAATGAATTTTATTACAAACCAGATAATACAAGACATAATAAAAACCATCACATAAGATACATTTATGTGCAGCAGATACAGCAGATTTCGCTCTATATGTTTTGCCATATTGGCTTGCTCAGGAGACTCATGAATTCTGCATAATTCTGATACTATATGTAGCATTAACCCCCGAAGGAGTTTCTGAATTTTTCTGGGCTTACCGATTACCTCCTCCAGCTCGTACTCGTTGTCCTTGTCTAGGGGTTCCCAGGGTTGATATCCCAGTAACAGTAGAGACCGACACTTGAATTCCTTGTTAGGATTTTTATTTTGCATAAAACAATTGAACAAACTCAGTCTCTAAGTTGGGAATAGAGGGTATCAGGGTAGAGTTTAGCTCAGGTGCTTGGAACTGCTGACTTCAATAAAAGTCTCTCTCTATGTACACAATGCAGAGAACAGCAGCTCGCAAATGGATTCTTTAACTGTTGGATAAATCCTTAAGTTTTGGGTTTAGCAGCCAACAGGTAATTCTAGCTTTTCAAAGTCTCTCACACAGACTTGGTTGGAAACTTAGTTACAACTGGAAGGGTAGAAGTAGGAACTTTTCTTACTGTACCAGAATCTTTCAGCCGGTCCGGCGATACTGTAAGAATTGTGGATTCAGTCAATGCCCATGGCATCTCAGCTTCCAAGCTCTTACCGAGCAGCCAGCCTTGTGCATGGCTCTCTTACTGAAAAGTCCTCCCTTGGTCGCATGTAGAATTGCTGGGCCTCTCCAAACCCGAGACGGCACTGGAACACCTCAGAATCCTCCTTCCAGTTACTGCGCCTCGAACTAGCCAGTTCTGAGGCTTGGAAACGGATGGATCCCAGGCCCTGAGGGCCCCTGGGTGCGTGGTCAGGAGGACCAGAACCACGGAGTCAGCAACAACTTCTGGACCGGATCCCAGAACTACGTGACTTTGGCACCTTAAGTACCCTTTCCCCGATTACGTAGTGAGACAAACGCACCCACTGATTGGCTCCGAGGTAAAGCTGGTACCCAATGTGTCCAACCAGACTGTGTTCTATAGCCTCCCACAGGTGTGCAACCCCACCTATGACCAGGCAGAACTTCTATACAGCCCAGCCAAACTGATGCCAAAGTACAATTTAACATAATTAACCCCAAAACTCACTACAATTTTGGGCAAAAACAAAATTTAAACACACATCGCATACTCGTTAGGAGTATCGGTGCTACATATAGGTAAAAAAACAAATATTCCATAAATGAGATGTAATCACACAGTGACATATATCATTCAACAGTAGGCGTATGGCATATACACTTAAGTAAACCATCTACCATTTAATATGTAATATTATCAAATTCAAGAGACTGTCATACCAGAATGCTCCAGAGACCAACAAATGGTGAATCGTTTGACTGTTAGATTCCCGGAAATGGACCAAGAACAAGGAGGCAACAACGTGACTATAGGAAGAACACAAAAAGATTACCTATAGAAAAAATATTGTTTGTATGATTTATAACTAGAATGGTTTGCAAGCTGATTAATCCCAACAAAAGGAGAGTTTTTTTGTTGTTACATTGAAAAATACTAGAGAAGATGTCAATCAACTGTGGAGGTGGAGAAGTGGAAATTAAACAGGATATCTATAGACCTACTTTTGTGGTGTGTCTGAATTTTGATTATATTAAATTGAATTGTATACACTTTTAATAGGTATATATCTTTACTCCACTGCTTGTATTGCTCCTATACCCACCAGGTAGACATTTGGTTCTGGCATTGTCCCAATCGCTGATTCCTTTTTGGGTGTGGGTAAGCCATTATACTTTTCCTTTTGGCCAGATTGATCCTCTCAATATACATATATACTGTATGTTTTTTGATATTGTATACATGTATTTATGGTGTAACTATTTTGTTTTGTAGATACTCTACTCTCTAAAAATACTCCTGAGAAGCGGACAGAACCGCAAAACATGTTGAGAAGAACTGGATGAACTTTCAATTGTAGATTCTATCATCAGTCTATGGCAGTGATGGGGAACCTTGCCACCCCAGATGTTTTGGAACTACATTTCCCATGATGCTCAGTGCACTGCAGAGTGAATGAGCATCATAGGAAATGTAGTTCCAAAACATCTGGGGAGCCAAGGTTTGCCATCGCTGGTCTATGGTATTGATACATTATATACCAATCCAGTTAAGAGAGAGTTTTTGGTGCCCTTTTTTTGTTGGCACAGTTGTGCGTTTTATACTGAATATAATTGATGTAATAAAGCTTTCTACTTAAACATTTTCATATGGTTTCATGCAGTTTCATCTTGATTTGATTAAAATTATAGTGTTCATATCTTATTAATTGCTTGACTTTGGAGGTTATGTGTTATTCATTGTAGTAGGTTATGTGTTATTCATTGTAGTACAGTATGTAAAGTAGGATGATCTTTCTTTCTTACAAATGTAATTTGTATTTGGTGAAAGTGGGCATACACAGTCTAGACTTTGTATTGTGTTGTGTTCAAAAATGTGAATACCCTGGAAGAAATTGTTAAATTTTGGCCAATGCCACAAAAAAGCCTGGCTACAATATGCCCAACAACACCTTGACCCCCAAATCCCCAAATTTTCCACTTCTTAAAAACAGTAGTGACTGACAAATTTAAGGCTTTGGATATTTTTTTAGATCCTTTTCCATCTTTATAAAGTGCCATTACCTGGTTACACAGGTCTTTAGACCGTTCTTTTCTGCTCTCCATTGCTCAGTATCGGGCCCGCTCAGTGCATCCACATGAGAGCTAACAAACTCGCTGACAATTGTTACACAGACACTAATTGCAATTTAAAAAGTCACAGATATAGGAAATTAACCTTTTAATTGCCATTTTGACTTGTGTTTATCACCTTGTGTGTCTGTATCAAGGCCGAACATTCCAGGATCTGAAAACTTTTGGTCAGGGCCATTTGGGTGCTTTCTGTTATCATTATGATTTAAAAAGAAGCCAAACAACATGATAATAAATGGCTTCATATGATCACTATCCTTAAAGTGATACTAAAGTTTTTTATTTTTTTGTTAGGAATAACAAACATGTCATACTTACCTGCTCTGTGCAGTGGTTTTGCACAGAGCAGCCCAGATCCTCCTCTTCTCAGGTTCCTCATCAGTGCTCATGGCCCCTCCCTCCTGTTTAGTGCCCCCACAGTAAGCAGCTTGCTATGAGGGCACCCGAGCCGAGCCGCAGCTTCCCGTGTCCATTCAGACACAGAGCCGCTGCCCGGCCCTGACCCTCTCTCCGCTCATTGGCTCACTGATTTTTATTGACAGCAGCAGGAGCCAATAGCACCGCTGTTGTGACTCAGCCAATCAGAAAGGAGAGTCCCAGACATCTGAGTCTCTTGTGCAACATTGCTGGATCGAGATGGGGCTCAGGTAAGTATTAGGGGGGCTGCAGCACACAGAAGGCTTTTTATCTTAATGCATTAAGATAAAAAAAAATTCTGCCATTGCAACCACTTTAAATGAAAGATTTTTGAGTTTTTTAGCATGATCAGTCATATTTTCAATACAGGCGGTCCTCAGGTTACAAACAAGATAGGGTCTGTAGGTTTCTTCTTAAATTGAAACTGTTTGTAAGTCGGAACAGGTACATTTTTTAAGTGTAGCTCCAGCCCAAAAAATTATGTTTAAGCTTTTTGGATCGCATAGGGAAGGGTTATCACCCCTGTAATGTTTGTTTTGCTGTCTATGCCCCTGTTCAGAAGATTTCACCTCACTTTCTGTCCCTGTGACAATTGGATTTTGGGTTGTTGTGGAAACAAGCCTTGGTGATAAAGCATCAGTGGAGACACCTTTTTCCCATAAAACTCTTATGCCATTTACACATGACCGGACTTTCCGGCAGACTAGGTCCAATGGCCTTCCCGACGGACTTTCAGCGGACTTTCGACAGACTTTCCGAACAAACGGACTTGGCCACACACAATCACACCAAAGTCCGACGGATTCTATCGTGATGACGTATGACCGGACTAGAATAAGGAAGTTCATAGCCAGTAGCCAATAGTTGCCCTAGCATCGGTTTTTGTCCGTCGGACTAGCACACAGACAAACGGATTTTTCGACCGGACTGGAGTCCATCGGAAAGATGTGAAACATGTTCTAAATCTAAAGTCCGTCTGATTTTTTGACAGCAAAGGTCCGATGAAGCCCACACACGATCGAATTGTCCAACGGATTCATTCCGTCGGCCTTTGCTGTCGAAAAGTCAGGCTGTGTGTATGGCATAACAGGAGTGAATTTCCCTTCCTAGGGGTAGATTTCCTCTCATTTCCTGTTGTCTCCCTCTGTTTGTAATTTGGAGTCGTTTCTAAGTGAGATGTTTGTAATTAGGGGACTGCCTGTATTAATGCCAAAATGTAATGATTCCTACCAGGGTATGCAAACTTTTGAGCACAACTGCATGGCAAAATGAAAGAGACCAAAACTTGTGATGCAATGTTTAAACCACATATATCCTTACATAGTTGAAAAAAGTCCACATAGTTTAACCAATGGAAAAGAAAAGATCTGAATTGCGTTCATGGTTATGCAGTGTGTATAAATACAAATTTTTTTGTATTTACCTGTTCGCTAGAAGTCCTTTGTTTTCTAATATAATGATGGAAATAATCATATTTAATATTGTTATAGTACCTGTGGTGCAAAATGCAACTGGTTCTATTTTGTGACTTTCAAACAACAATATTAGCCACTTTAATAGCGGGCACGTTCACCCCCTTCTTGCCCAAGCCAATTTTCAGCTTTTAGAGCTGTCACATTTTTAATGACAATTGCACGGTCATGCAACACTGTACCCAAATGAAAATTTGTAATATTATGTATACACAAATAGAGCTTTCTTTTGGTGGTATTTGGTCACCACTGGGTTTTTTTATTTTTTGGGCTACAAATGAAAAAATACAGAAAATTTGTAAAACAAAAAGTTTTTCTTAGTTTCTGTTATAAAATTTTGTAAATAAGTAAGTTTTCTCCTTCACTGACAGGCACTGATGGGCACTGATGAGGCTGCACTGATGGACACTTTTGAAGTGGAACTGATGGACACTGATGAGGAGGCACTAATATGCAGCACTGATGGGCACTGATAGGCAGCACTGATGAGGTGGCACTGGCAGGTATTACTGATGGGCACTAATTGGCATCCCTGATGGGCACTGATTGCCATACCTGGTGGGCACTGATTGGCATCAAAGGCAGGCACTGCTGGTCATCACTGGTGGGCATCCATGAAGGGCCTGCACTGATAATCAATGCGTTGATTCTCAGCGCAGATCCCCCCTGTCAGGAGAGCCGCTTATCGGCTCTCCTCTACTTGCGCCCTGTCAAGCACTAATCTCGATCCCATAGATAACGTCTTTTGATGACAAAACACACGTAGGGAGGTGAACGTACTGACGTCATTGCGCACTCTCTGTGACAGGTGTTCACTTGTTTGGCCGGCCGTTTTCTACTATGCTTGTTTTTATACCTCTAAATGTAAGTGCAATCATTTTTTTATATTAAATCAATTGTGTTTCAGTCTACACTATGGAGTTTCCTTTTTTTCTTTCTGGCATCATTCCTTTTAATCCCTAGTGGTTACTTGATCTTTTGAGCCATATTGAAGTGTGGTCCAGGCCTCTCATCTGTCTGTGGTGTGACTCAACTCCCTACAGAAAAGGCCCTGGCTGGGTACTAGCTGCAGACTTCCTTTTAGCTTGCCTCTGGTAAGCGCATATATATATATATATATATATATATATATATATATGTGGTGGAGGTGTACTTTTGATATAAGGGTGTTTTTTCATCAGCACGTTTACACGTGTCGTTTTGTTTTGGATTGTGTCTTCAACATCATCACAGCTTTAATCAACTGTTTTTCTTGGACAATTTATATTGTTTATGGACTTTTTAATTGCATATTTTTCACTTAATTTTATGTTAGCGCTGCTGTTTTTGTTTTATAGTATTAGATCTATGTGTATTTCATCGTTTCAGCAGCAGCTTATTTACTTATTTATGCACTTTAGTGCGGTATTTTTTCCTTATTGCTTATTTTGTTTACTAATAGAGAAAAGCTGATAACCGCCATTTCCTGATTATGATTTGATCAGCTGTAATTAGACACAGCTGATCACATGGTAAAGAGCTCACGTCATAGGCTTTTTACCAAGATCGGTGATGTGGTGTGTCAGAGACTGCAAAAAATAATCACTGCACTGCATGCTCGAGCAGCTTATCCTGCTGGATGTCATGATGGGCAGTCAGGATAACGGAACCCCCGCCTGCCCTTCATTCTGCTATAGGCTGGGTGGGAAGGAGTTAAAAAGCTTAATATAAAAAAAAAGCATAGCACTCCTAAAAATATGTAACCACCTCTATTAGGTTCTCATATACCTTTACATACAATTCAAATACATAAAAAGTGCAATCAATGCCAAAAAGTGCAATATACTATAAACCATAACATTTATTAAAATGCATGGTCCCTTTAAGAAACCTTCATGTAGTTTTCCAATATATTATACTTAAAAAAAAAAAAAGTGCTTTTAAACCAAAAGGTTTTTTTTTTTTTTACCTGAGATGGAATCCCCTGAAGCGATCCTTGTCATCCTCCTCCGACGCCACCATGATACCCAGAGTGTCTTCCGGGTATCGCGGCTCCGGCCAGTCACAGCGCCGGAGCCATGATACCTGGAAAGACACTCCGGGTGTCATGGTGGCTTCGGAGGAGGATGACAAGGATCGCTTCAGGGGATTCCATCTCAGGTAAAAAAAAAACTGACATCACCACGCATGCGCCGTAGACAGTGGTGCCTGTCATTTGCAAATATCTCCTAAGCCATGTAGGTTTATAAGATATTTCTTGGACCTACAGATAAGCCTTAATCTAGGCTTACCTGTAGGTCAAAGGGGTCTGTAAGGGTTTACAACCACTTTAAAGTTCTATGCATTAAGGTGAAAAACCTTCTGTGCTGCCGTTCCCCCCAGAGCCCCTTTTTTTCTTACCAGAACCTGTTCATTCCAGTGACGAGCACGAGCCCAGCGGCTCCAGCCACTGTCTCTGTCCTCATTGGATAGATTAATAGCAGCATGAGCCATTGGTTCCCGCTGCTGTCAATCAATTCCAGTGACATGAGAGCAGGGGGCGGAGTTGAGTCCTACTGTCTGTCAATGGACGCAGCAGTGGGATTCGTGAGCGCGCCCTCATGGGTGCCCCCATGAGGGCGTGCTCCATGGGGGCAACCAATGAAGAGGAGGAGCCAGGAGCGCTGCCGGGGCACCCCAGAAGAAGATGATCGGGGCTGCTCTGTGCAAAACCCTTGCACAGAGCAGGTAAGTATAAAATGTTTGTTATTTAAAAAAAAAAAAAAAAAAACGAACATTTACAATTGCACTTTTTATGTATTTGAATTGTATATCAAGGTGTATGAAAATGTATTAAAGTGGTTGAAAACCCTTACAACCAACTTTGACCTACAGGTAAGCCTAGATTAAGGCTTACCTGTAGGTCCAAGAAATATCTCCTAAACCTACACGGTTTAGGAGATATTTGCCGACAGACAGGCACCGCTGTCTACGGCGCATGCGCTGTAGACAGCAGGGCGCAGGCGCAGTGAGTGCGCCGCGGTCAACGGCGATATGCCGCAAGTGGCGGCTCCCGTGCGCATGCGCAGGAGTGACGTCAGCGCGGCTTCGCCGAATGACAGCGGCGGAGCAGCGAGACCCACCGAGAAGATGGATGCTGCGGACTACAGGGGACAGCGGTGACTTTGCTGGCTCCTGTGTCAGGTAAGTGACACATAATGGACTACTATGCGATGCACAGTAGTCCATTATGCTTTACCTTTGCAGGGAATCAAAGAGGAAGTAAACTCATCAGGGTTTACTTCCTGTTTAAGGGTGGTTAGATATTTTAGAAGCACTACACTATTGTTTTATATAAATGTATTCATTTGTGTGTGCAGTGAGTTCGCAGAAGTGTTTGAGCCCCTCTTTAACCACTTGCTGTTGTACTGTGGCAGAATGGCACGGCTGGGCGAAGCTACGTTATGTTACCCCTGGAGCCGATGCGAGTGCCCGGGAAACGCACAGTTTCCAGTTCTCTGATCACTGCCATTACTAGTAAAAAATAAAAATGTATAATAAAAATGCCATAAAACTATCCCCTATATTGTAGACGCTATAACTTTTGCGCAAACCAATTAATGTACGCTTATTGCGATTTTTTATTTATTTTTTTTACCAAAAATATGTAGAATAATACATATCGGCCTAAACTGAGGAAAAAACATTTTTTTATATATTTTTGGAGGATATTTATTATAGCAAAAAGTAAAAAATATTGAATTTTTTTCAAAATTTTCGCTTTTTTTTGTGTTTATAACCAAAAAATAAAAACTGCAGAGGTGATCAAATACCACCAAAAGAAAGCTCTATTTGTGGTAGTGACATTTTTACAGTAACCAGTGCATTTTTATAGCAATGATCCCTGTATAATTGTCAGTCATCCCAAAAATGTGTCAAAAGTGTCCGATGTGTCCGCCATAATGTCGCAGTCACAATAAAAATTGCAGATCCCCGCCATTACTAGTAAAAAAAATAAATAAAAATGCCATAAATCTATCTTCTATTTTGTAGACATAATAACTTTTGCGCGAACCAATCAACATACACTTATTGCGATTTTTATTATCAAAAATAAGTAGAAGAATACATATCGGCCTAAACTGAGAAAAAAATTGGGGATATTTATTATAGCAAAAAGTACAAAATATTGTGTTTTTCTTTTCAAAATTGTCACTTTTTTTGTTTATAACGCAAAAAATAAAAACCGCAGAGATGATCAAATACCAGCAAAAGAAAGCTCTATTTGTGGGAAAAAAGGATGTCAATTTTGTTTGGGTACAGCGTCGCACGACCGCACAATTGTCAGTTAAAGCGACACAGTGCCGAATCACAAAAAGTGATCTGGTCAGGAAGGGGGTAAAATTTTCCAGGGCTGAAGCGGTTAAAGAAACACTTATTTTATTTATATTATTGATTTTGGTGAATTGAACTGCTGGTGAGATAGCGCAGGGGGTATTTTTTCATTTATATATATATTATTAAAAAGCTATCTTTATTGTCTGAATGGTTTTCCAGGAACACAGCTTCACCCTGTCATTGTGTGTCCTGGAGGGCAATGTAATTATTATAAAGTATTGTAGTATTTTGTGTCCTGACAGGTGGAAATTTGAGAATGTTACAGCAGAACTGTACTGCAACACACGACCTAAGGAGATGGAAAGCTAAAAACTGAACAAGATCACTGCTAAATCCTCCTTACCTGGCCGTTATCCAGCTCAGATCAAGAATACACATTGTACAAAATGTGCCTTTTTTTGACACAAGGATCTAGGTTGTTTAATTATAGTTCAGCTGACTCACTAGAGAGCCATGTGAGTATTTTAAACCTAAACTCCTGACAGATAATAAATGATCACAATTAATCTGTTTATATAATATTAATAATATTGAAAGTATTTTAAATTTTTTTTTTTTTTTATTTAATAGGTATGCATCGAAATAACATTACAGTACGAGATATAATGAATCGGACCATGAAAAAGCATCAATAGTAGTACAGAGAATTTTGTTGCTGAGGAAATTAGTCCTCAACACCACACTGATATAATTCACAATTTAAGTTCTCATGAAGATAGAAAAGTATGGAATCTCATAGATCCTCCAAGTATATACAGTGGTGTGAAAAAGTGTTTGCCCCCTTCCTCATTTCCTGTTCCTTTGCATGTTTGTCACACTTAAGTGTTTCGGAACATCAAACCAATTTAAACAATAGTCAAGGACAACACAAGTAAACACAAAATGCAATTTGTAAATGAAGGTGTTTATTATTAAAGGTGAAAAAAAATCCAAACCATCATGGCCCTGTGTGAAAAAGTGATTGCCCCCTAAACCTAATAACTGGTTGGGCCACCCTTAGCAGCAACAACTGCAACCAAGCGTTTGCGATAACGTGCAATGAGGCTTTTACAGCGTCCTGGAGGAATTTTGGCCCACTCATCTTTGCAGAATTGTCCTAATTCAGTTACATTAGAGGGTTTTCGAGCATGAACGGCCTTTTTAAGGTCATACCACAACATCTCAATAGGATTCAGGTCAGGACTTTGGCTAGGCCACTCCAAAGTCTTCATTTTGTTTTTCTTCAGCCATTCGGTGGTGGACTTGCTGGTGTGTTTAGGATCATTGTCCTGCTGCAGAACCCAAGTTCGTTTCAGCTTGAGTACACGAACAGATGGTCGGACATTCTCCTTCAGGATCTCTTGGTAGACAGCAGAATTCATAGTTCCTTTTATCACGGCAAGTCTTCCAGGTCCTGAAGCAGCAAAACAGCCCCAGACCATCACACTACCACCACCATATTTTACTGTTGGTATAATGTTCCTTTTATGAAATGCAGTGTTCCTTCTACGCCAGATATACTTGGACACACACCTTCCAAAGAGTTCCACTTTTGTCTCATCGGTCCACAGAATGTTGTCCCAAAAGTCTTGGGGATCATCAAGATGTGTTGTGGAGAAATTGAGACGAGCTTTGATGTTCTTTTTGCTCAGCAGTGGTTTTCTCCTTGGAACTCTGCCATGCAGGCCATTTTTGCCCAGTCTTTTCCTGATGGTGGAGGCATGAACGCTGACCTTAACTGAGGCAAGTGAGGCCTGCAGTTCCTTGGACGTTGTTGTGGGGTCTTTTGTGACCTCTTGGATGAGTCGTCGCTGCGCTCTTGGGGTAATTTTGGGCGGCCGGCCACTCCTGGGAAGGTTCACCACTGTTCCATGTCTTCGCCATTTGGGGATAATGGCTCTCACTGTGGTTCGCTGGATTCCCAAAGCTTTGGAAATGGCTTTATAACCCTTTCCAGACTGATAGATCTCAATTACTTTCTTTCTCAATTGTTCCTGAATTTCTTTGGGTCTCGGCATGATGTGTAGCTTTTAAGGATCTTCTGGTGGACCTTACTGTGTCAAGCAGCTCCTATTTAAGTGATGCCTTGATTGTGAACAGGTGTGGCAATAATCAGGCCTGGGTGTGGCTAGAGAAATTGAACTCAGGTGTGGACAACCACAGTTATAGTATGTTTTAACAAGGGGGGCAATCACTTTTTCACACAGGGCCATGATGGTTTGTATTTTTTTTCACCTTTAATAATAAACACCTTAATTTACAAATTGCATTTTGTGTTTACTTGTGTTGTCCTTGACTATTGTTTAAATTGGTTTGATGTTCCGAAACACTTAAGTGTGACAAACATGCAAAGGAACAGGAAATGAGGGGCAAACACTTTTTCACACCACTGTAAAATAAAGTAGTGACTACTGAAAGAACAAAACAGGATCAGGTACACACAGGAGCAGACTGACAACTCATGGGGCCCCCGGGCAATAGGAGATTATGGGGCCCCCAGGCAATCAGAGATTATGGGGCCATACAGTATACACAAACACACACACACACAGTATACAATCACACAGTATACACAGACATGTTTCTATTGGCTGAGAAGGTACTGGAGAGGTCGGGCAGCTATAGTCTCTGGATTTTTAGACCAAAAGGATGTCAGTAAGGGACATTTCAGAGACAGATGTAAAAAAACACACATTTTTACATACTGTCCCTGGTTTTACTGAGGCTGGCAACCCTGATGGGGCCCCCTGGTGGCATGGGGCCCTCGGGCAGTGCCTGAGTGGCCCAATGGTCAGTCCGCCCCTGGGTACACAGGAATTAGAGTCTGTGCTCATGGCTTCCTGACGTTCATACCCTAATGCCATGTACACACGACCGGACTTTCCGGCAGACTAGGTCCGACGGTCTTCCCAACCAACTTTCGGCGGAGTCCTGATGGACTTTCCGTTTGTAAGTCCATTCATTTTGAACGTGATGACGTAAACGGGACTAATCAAGGAAGTTCAATAGAAAGTAGCCAATAGCTTCCCTTGTGTCGTATTTGGTCCGTCGGACGAGCAAACAGATGAACGATTTTAGTCCGTTGGAATTGAGTCCATCGGATAGAGTTGAAACATGTTCTATTTCTAGGTCCGTCTGATTTTTTTTCCGAAAAATTATCAGATTAGCCCACACACAATTGGATTGTCCGACAACAATATTAACCACTTTAATTCCCGGGCACTTTCACCCTCTTCCTGCCCACATTTTGAATGATAATTGAGCGGTCATGCTACACTGTACCCAAATAAAATTTTTAATATTATGTTTACATAAATAGAGCTTTCTTTTAGTGGTATTTGATCACCACTAGGTTTTTTATTTTTTGGGCTACGAATTAAAATATACTGAAAATTTGGAAAACAACATTTTTTTCTTAGTTTCTGTTATAAAATTTTGTAAACAAGCATGTTTTCTCCTTCACTGATGGGGAATGATGAGGCAGCACTGACGGGCACTGAAGAGATGGCTCCGATGGACACTGATGAGGCTGCACTGATGGGCACTTATGAGGTGGAACTGATGGACACTGATATAGAGGCACTAATATGCAGCACTGATGGGCACTGATAGGCAGCACTGATGAGGTGGCACTGACAGGCATTACTGATGGGCACTGATTGGCATCCCTGATGGGCACTGATTGCCATACCTGGTGGGCACTGATTGGCATCAAAGGCAGGCACTGCTGGCCATCACTGGTGGGCATCCATGAAGGGCCCACACTGATAATCAATGCGCTGATTCTCAGCGCAGATTGCTCCTGTCAGGAGAGCCGCTTATTGGCTCTCCTCTACTTGCGCCCTGTCAAGCACTAATCTTGATCCTCGAGATTACGTCTTTTAATGACGAAACATGCATAGGTAGGTGGACGTACTGATGTCATGGCGCACTCTCTGTGACAGGCATTCACTTGTTTGGCCAGCCGTTTTCTACTATGCTTGATTTTATATTTCTTAATGTAATTGAAACCTTTTTTTTATATTAAATCAATTGTGGTTCAGTCTACACTATGGACTTTCCCTTTTTTTTCTTTTGGGCATAATTCCTTTTAATCACTGGTCGTTAATTGATCTTTTGAGCCATATTGAAGTGTGGTCCAGGCCTCTCATCTGTCTGTGGTGTGACTCAACGCCCTACAGAAAAGGTTGCCTCTGGTAAGCGCATATATATATATATGGTAGCGGTGTACTTTTGATATAAGGGTGTTTTTTCGTCAGCACGTTCACACATGTCGTTTTGGATTGTGTCTTCAACATCATCACAGCTTTAATCAACTGTTTTCCTTGGACAATTTATAATGTTTATGGACTTTTTAATTGCATATTTTTCGCTTCTTTTTTGGTAGCGCTGCTGTTTTTGCTTTATAATATTATATCTATGTGTATTTCATAGTTTCAGCAGCAGCTTATTTACTTATTTATGCACTTTAGCGCGATATTTTTTCCTTATTGCTTCTTTTAAAAAAAATTAAAAATAAATGCTTTTAAACCAAAAGTTTTTTTTTTTTTTTTTACCTGAGATGGAATCCCCCAAAGCGATCCTTGTCATCCTCCTCCGATGCCACCATGATACCCAGAGTGTCTTCCGGGTATCGCGGCTCCGGCCAGTCACAGCCGGAGCCATGATACCTGGAAAGACACTCCGGGTATCATGGTGGCGTCGGAGGAGGATGACAAGGATCGCTTTTGGGGGATTCCATCTCAGGTAAAAAAAAAAACTGACATCACCACGCATGCGTCGTAGATAGTGGTGCCTGTCATTTGCAAATATCTCCTAAGCCGTGTAGGTTTATAAGATATTTCTTGGACCTACAGATAAGCCTTAAAGCGGGAGTCCGCCGTGACTCCGCATTTTTTTGTTTTTTTTAAAAGCCAGCAGCTACAAATACTGTGCTTTTAAAATAGTGACACTTACCTGTCCAGCGCGCCCGCGATGTCGGCACCCGAAGCCGATCTCTAGATCGTCTCTCGGGTGCTGCCGCCGCCATCTTGGGTATGGGAATCAGGAAATGGAGCCTTTCGGCTTCATTTCCCGGTTCCCTACTGCGCATGAGCGAGTCGCGCTGCGCAATAAGGACGGTCCCCGCTGCCTCTGGGATCTGTGTGTTTCCCAGCAGGCAGCGGGGCACTTGCGGAAAGGGGCGGGCACTTGCGGAAAGGGGCGTAATCTACGCCCCTTTCCGCAGAGAGCTATCCCGAAAGTGGGTGCAGAATACCTGTACTGTACAGGTATCTGCACCCCCCTCCCCCCTGAAAGGTGCCAATTGTGGCGTCGGAGGGGGGGAGGGTTCCGATGAGCGCAAGGTCCACTTTAGGGTGGACCTCTAGGCTTACCTGTAGGTCAAAGGGGTCTGTAAGGGTTTACAACCACTTTAAAGTTCTATGCATTAAGGTGAAAAACCTTCTGTGCTGCCGTTCACCCCAGAGCCCCTTTTTTCTTACCTGAACCCATTCATTCCAGTGACAAGCACGAGCCCAGCGGCTCCAGCCACTTTCTCTCTCCTCATTGGATAGATTAATAGCAGCATGAGCCATTGGCTCCCGCTGCTGTCAATCAATTCCAGTGACATGAGAGCAGGGGGCTGAGTTGAGTCCTTTCGTGAGCGCGCCCTCATGGGTGCCCCCATGAGGGCGTGCTCCATGGGGGCAACCAATGAAGAGGAGGAGCCAGGAGGCTGCTGCCTGGGCACCCCAGAAGAAGATGTTTGGGGCTGCTCTGTGCAAAACCCTTGCACAGAGCAGGTAAGTATAAAATGTTTGTTATTTAAAAAAAAAAAAAATGAACATTTACAATTGCACTTTTTATGTATTTGAATTGTATATCAAGGTGTATGAAAACGTATTAAAGTGGTTGTAAACCCTTACAACCAACTTTGACCTACAGGTAAGCCTAGATTAAGGCTTACCTATAGGTCCAAGAGATATTTGCCGACAGACAGACATCGCTGTCTACGGCGCATGCACCGTAGACAGCAGGGCGCAGATGCAGTCAACGGCGATACGCCACAAGTGGCGGCTCCCATGCGCATGTGCGGGAGTGACGTCAGCGCGGCTTCGCCGAATGACAGCGGCGGAGCAGCGAGACCCACCGAGAAGATGAATGCGCCGGACTACAGGGGACAGCGGTGACTTCGCTGGCTCCTGTGTCAGGTAAGTGACACATAATGGACTACTATGTGATGCATAGTAGTCCATTATGCTTTACCTTTGCAGGGAATCAAAGAGGAAGTAAACTCATCAGGGTTTACTTCCTCTTTAAGGGTGGTTAGATATTTTAGAAGCACTACACTATTGTTTTATATGAATTTATTCATGTGTGTGTGCAGTGAGTTCGCAGAAGTGTTTGAGCCCCTCTTTAACCACTTGCTGTTGTACTGTGGCAGAATGGCACGGCTGGGCGAAGCTACGTTATGTTATGTCGCTTCGCCCTGTGGCCACTAGGGGCATGCGTGCTCCCGCTGCTCGCCCCCTGGAGCCGATGCGAGTGCCCGGGAAACGCACAGTTTCCGGTTCTCTGAGGGAAGAAGAGACAGATCATCTGTTCATGCAGAGTATGAACAGCAATCTGTCATCTCCCCTACACAGTCCCCTCCCCCTTCAGTTAGAGTCCCCTCCTAGGGAACACAATTAACCCCTTGATTGCCCCCTAGTGTTAACCCCTTCCCAGCCACTGACATTTTTACAGTAATCAATGCATTTTTATAGCACTGATCGCTGTATAAATGCCAATGGTCCCAAAAAATGTGTCAAGATTGTCCGATGTGTCCCCCCTAATGTCGCAGTCCCAATAAAAATCACAGATCACTGCCATTACTAGTAAAAAATAAAAATTTATAATAAAAATGCCATAAAACTATCCCCTATATTGTAGACGCTATAACTTTTGCGCAAACCAATTAATATACGCTTATTGCGATTTTTTTTTTTACCAAAAATATGTAGAATAATACATATCGGCCTAAACTGAGGAAAAACTTTTTTTATATATTTTTGGAGGATATTTATTATAGCAAAAAGTAAAAAATATTGAATTTTTTTCAAAATTTTCGCTCTTTTTTGTGTTTATAACCAAAAAATAAAAACTGCAGAGGTGATCAAATACCACCAAAAGAAAGCTCTATTTGTGGTAGTGACATTTTTACAGTAACCAGTGCATTTTTATAGCAATGATCGCTGTATAATTGTCAGTCGTCCCAAAAATGTGTCAAAAGTGTCCGATGTGTCCGCCATAATGTCGCAGTCATGATAAAAATTGCAGATCCCCGCCATTACTAGTAAAAAAAAAAAAATGACATAAATCTATCTTCTATTTTGTAGACACAATAACTTTTGCGCGAACCAATCAACATACGCTTATTGCGATTTTTATTATCAAAAATATGTAGAAGAATACATATCGGCCTAAACTGAGAAAAAAATTGGGGATATTTATTATAGCAAAAAGTACAAAATATTTTTTATTTTTTTCAAAATTGTCCCTCTTTTTTTGTTTATAGTGCAAAAAATAAAAACCGCAGAGATGATCAAATACCATCAAAAGAAAGCTCTATTTGTGGGAAAAAAAGGATGTCAATTTTGTTTGGGTACAGCGTCGCACGACAGCGCAATTGTCAGTTAAAGCGGCGCAGTGCCGAATCGCAGAAAGTGCTCTGGTCAGGAAGGGGGTAAAATCTTCCAGGGCTGAAGCGGTTAAAGAAACACTTATTTTATTTATTTTATTGATTTTGGTGAATTGAACTGCTGGTGAGATAGCGCAGGGGGTATTTTTTCATTTATATTTATATTATTAAAAAGCTATCTTTATTGTCTGAATGGTTTTCCAGGAACACAGCTTCACCTTGTCATTGTGTGTCCTGGAGGGCAATGTAATTATTATAAAGTATTGTAGTATTTTGTGTCCTGACAGGTGGAAATTTGAGAATGTTACAGCAGAACTGTACTGCAACACACGACCTAAGGAGATGGAAAGATACGCTAAAAACTGAACAAGATCACTGCTAAATCCTCCTACCTGGCCGTTATCCAGCTCAGATCAAGAATACACTTTGTACAAAATGTGCCTTTTTTTTGACACAAGGATCTAGGTTGTTTAATTATAGTTCAGCTGACTCACTAGAGAGCCATGTGAGTATTTTAATCCTAAACTCCTGACAGATAATAAATGATCACAATTAATCTGTTTATATAATATTAATAATATTGAAAGTATTTTAAATTTTTTTATTTTTATTTAATAGGTATGCATCGAAATAACATTACAGTACGAGATATAATGAATCGGACCATGAAAAACCATCAATAGTAGTACAGAGAATTTTGTTGCTGAGGAAATTAGTCCTCAATACCACACTGATATAATTAACAATTTAAGTTCTCATGAAGATAGAAAAGTATGGAATCTCATAGATCCTCCAAGTATATAAAATAAAGTAGTGACTACTGAAAGAACAAAACAGGATCAGGTACACACAGGAGTGGACTGAAAACTCATGGGGCCCCCGGGCAATAGGAGATTATGAAGCACCCAGGCAATCGGATTATGGGGCCACACAGTATACAATCACACAGTATACATAGACCTGTTTCTATTGCCTGAGAAGGTACTGGAGAGGTGGGGCAGCTATAATCTCTGGATTTTTAGACCAAAAGGTAAGGAACATTTCAGAGACAGAAAAAAAACACACATTTTTACATACTGTCCCTGGTTTTACTGAGGCTGGCAACCCTGATGGGGCCCCCTGGTGGAATGAGGCCCCCGGGCAGTGCCCGAGTGGCCCAATGGTCAGTCCACCCCTGGGTACACAGGAATTAGAGTCTGTGCTCATGGCTTCCTGACGTTCATACCGTAATGCCATGTACACACGACCGGACTTTCCGTCAGACTAGGTCCGACGTTCTTCCCAACCAACTTTCGGCGGAGTCCTGATGGACTTTCCGTTTGTAAGTCCATTCATTTTGAACGTGATGACGTAAACGGGACTAATCAATGAAGTTCAATAGAAAGTAGCCAATAGCTTCCCTTGTGTCGTATTTGGTCCGTCAGATGAGCACGCAGATGAACGATTTTAGTCCGTCGGAATTGAGTCCGTCGGATAGAGTTGAAACATGTTCTATTTCTAGGTCCGTCTGATTTTTTTTCCGAAAAATTATCAGATTAGCCCACACACAATTGGATTGTCTGACAACAATATTAATCACTTTAATTCCCGGGCACTTTCACCCCCTTCCTGCCCAAGCCAATTTTCAGCTTTTAGCGCTGTCACATTTTGAATGATAATTGAGTGGTCATGCTACACTGTACCCAAATAAAATTTTTAATATTATGTTTACATAAATAGAGCTTTCTTTTAGTGGTATTTGATCACCACTAGGTTTTTTATTTTTTGGGCTACGAATTAAAATATACTGAAAATTTGGAAAACAACATTTTTTTCTTAGTTTCTGTTATAAAATTTTGTAAACAAGCATGTTTTCTCCTTCACTGATGGGGAATGATGAGGCAGCACTAACGGGCACTGAAGAGATGGCTCCGATGGACACTGATGAGGCTGCACTGATGGGCACTTATGAGGTGGAACTGATGAACACTGATATAGAGTCACTAATATGGGGCACTGATAGGCAGCACTGATGAGGTGGCACTGACAGGCATTACTGATGGGCACTGATTGGCATCCCTGATGGGCACTGAGTGCCATACCTGGTGGGCACTGATTGCTCCTGTCAGGAGAGCTGCTTATCGGCTCTCCTCCACTTGCGCCCTGTCAAGCACTAATCTTGATCCCCGAGATTACGTCTTTTGATGACGAAACATGCATAGGTAGGTGGATGTACTGATGTCATGGCGCACTCTCTGTGACAGGCATTCGCTTGTTTGGCAGGCCGTTTTCTACTATGCTTGTTTTTATACTTCTAAATGTAAGTGAAATCATTTTTTTTATATTAAATCAATTGTGGTTCAGTCTACACTATGGACTTTCCCTTTTTTTTCTTTTGGGCATAATTCCTTTTAATCACTGGTCGTTAATTGATCTTTTGAGCCATATTGAAGTGTGGTCCAGGCCTCTCATCTGTCTGTGGTGTGACTCAACTCCCTACAGAAAAGGTTGCCTCTGGTAAGCGCATATATATATATATATATATATATATATATATATATATATATATATATATATATATATATATATATATATGTGGTAGCGGTGTACTTTTGATATAAGGGTGTTTTTTCGTCAGCACGTTTACACGTGTCGTTTTGGATTGTGTCTTCAACATCATCACAGCTTGAATCAGCTGTTTTCCTTGGACAATTTATAATGTTTATGGACTTTTTAATTGCATATTTTTCGCTTCTTTTTTGGTAGCGCTGCTGTTTTTGCTGTATAATATTATATCTATGTGTATTTCATAGTTTCAGCAGCAGCTTATTTACTTATTTATGCACTTTAGCGCGGTATTTTTTCCTTATTGCTTCTTTTATTTACCAATAGAGGAAAGCTGATAACCACCATTTCCTGATTATGATGTGATCAGCTGTGATTGGACACAGCTGATCACATGGTAAAGAGCTCACGTCATAGGCTTTTTACCAAGATCGGTGATGTGGTGTGTCAGAGACTGCAAAAAATAATCACTGCACTGCATGCTCGAGCAGCTTATCCTGCTGGATGTCATGATGGGCAGTCAGGATAATGGAACCCCCGCCTGCCCTTCATTCTGCTATAGGCTGGGTGGGAAGGAGTTAAAAAGCTTAATATAAAAAAAAGCATAGCACTCCTAAAAATATGTAACCACCACTATTAGGTTCTCATATACCTTTACATACAATTCAAATACATAAAAAGTGCAATCAACGCCAAAAAGTGCAATATTCTATATACCATAACATTTATTAAAATGCATGGTCCCTTTAAGAAACCTTCATGTAGTTTTCCAATATATTATACTTAAAAAAAAAAAGTGCTTTTAAACCAAAAGGTTTTTTTTTTTTTTTACCTGAGATGGAATCCCCTGAAGCGATCCTTGTCATCCTCCTCCGACGCCACCATGATACCCAGAGTGTCTTCCGGGTATCGCGGCTCCGGCCAGTCACAGCGCCGGAGCCATGATACCTGGAAAGACATTCCGGGTGTCATGGTGGCTTCGGAGGAGGATGACAAGGATCGCTTCAGGGGATTCCATCTCAGGTAAAAAAAAACTGACATCACCACGCATGCGCCGTAGACAATAAATATCTCCTATGCCGTGTAGGTTTATAAGATATTTCTTGGACCTACAGATACGCCTTAATCTAGGCTTACCTGTAGGTCAAAGGGGTCTGTAAGGGTTTACAAGCACTTTAAAGTTCTATGCATTAAGGTGAAAAACCTTCTGTGCTGCCGTTCCCCCCAGAGCCCCTTTTTTTCTTACCTGAACCCGTTCATTCCAGTGACGAGCACGAGCCCAGCGGCTCCAGCCACTGTCTCTGTCCTCATTGGATAGATTAATAGCAGCATGAGCCATTGGTTCCCGCTGCTGTCAATCAATTCCAGTGACATGAGAGCAGGGGGCGGAGTTGAGTCCTACTGTCTGTCAATGGACGCAGCAGCAGGATTCGTGATTCGTGAGCGTGCCCTCGTGGGTGCCCCCATGAGGGCGCGCTCCGTGGGGGCAACCAATGAAGAGGAGGAGCCAGGAGCGCTGCCGGGGCACCCCAGAAGAAGATGATCGGGGCTGCTCTGTGCAAAACCCTTGCACAGAGCAGGTAAGTATAAAATGTTTGTTATTTAAAAAAAAAAACCCAAAAAAACGAACATTTACAATTGCACTTTTTATGTATTTGAATTTTATATCAAGGTGTATGAAAACGTATTAAAGTGGTTGTAAACCCTTACAACCAACTTTGACCTACAGGTAAGCCTAGATTAAGGCTTACCTGTAGGTCCAAGAAATATCTCCTAAACCTACACGGTTTAGGAGATATTTGCCGGCAGACAGGCACCGCTGTCTATGGCGCATGCGCTGTAGACAGCAGGGCGCAGGCGCAGTGAGCGCGCCGCGGTCAACGGCGATATGCCGCAAGTGGTGGCTCCCGTGCGCATGCGTGGGAGTGATGTCAGCGCGGCTTCGCCGAATGACAGCGGCGGAGCAGCGAGACCCCCCGAGAAGATGGATGCGCCGGACTACAGGGGACAGCAGTGACTTCACTGGCTCCTGTGTCAGGTAAGTGACACATAATGGGCTACTATGCGATGCATAGTAGTCCATTATGCTTTACCTTTGCAGGGAATCAAAGAGGAAGTAAACTCATCTAGGTTTACTTCCTGTTTAAGGGTGGTTAGATATTTTAGAAGCACTACACTATTGTTTTATATAAATGTATTCATTTGTGTGTGCAGTGAGTTCGCAGAAGTGTTTGAGCCCCTCTTTAACCACTTGCTGTTGTACTGTGGCAGAATGGCATGGCTGGGCGAAGCTACGTTATGTTACCCCTGGAGCCGATGCGAGTGCCCGGGAAACGCACAGTTTCCGGTTCTCTGAGGGAAGAAGAGACTGATCATCTGTTCATGCAGAGTATGAACAGCAATCCGTCATCTCCCCTACACAGTCCCCTCCCCCTTCAGTTAGAGTCACCTCCTAGGGAACACAATTAACCCCTTGATTGCCCCCTAGTGTTAATCCCTTCCCTGCCACTGACATTTTTACAGTAATCAATGCATTTTTATAGCACTGATCGCTGTATAAATGCCAATGGTCCCAAAAAATTTGTCAAAATTGTCCGATGTGTCCCCCATAATGTCGCAGTCCCAATAAAAATCACAGATCACTGCCATTACTAGTAAAAAATAAAAATTTATAATAAAAATGCCATAAAACTATCCCCTATATTGTAGACGCTATAACTTTTGCGCAAACCAATTAATGTACGCTTATTGCGATTTTTTTTTTTTTTTTTTTTTTTTACCAAAAATATGTAGAATAATACATATCGGCCTAAACTGAGGAAAAAACATTTTTTTATATATTTTTGGAGGATATTTATTATAGCAAAAAGTAAAAAATATTGAATTTTTTTCAAAATTTTCGCTCTTTTTTGTGTTTATAACCAAAAAATAAAAACTGCAGAGGTGATCAAATACCACCAAAAGAAAGCTCTATTTGTGGTAGTGACATTTTTACAGTAACCAGTGCATTTTTATAGCAATGATCCCTGTATAATTGTCAGTCATCCCAAAAATGTGTCAAAAGTGTCCAATGTGTCCGCCATAATGTCGCAGTCACGATAAAAAAAATTGCAGATCCCCGCCATTACTAGTAAAAAAAATAAATAAAAATGCCATAAATCTATCTTCTATTTTGTAGACATAATAACTTTTGCGCGAACCAATCAACATACACTTATTGCGATTTTTATTATCAAAAATATGTAGAAGAATACATATCGGCCTAAACTGAGAAAAAAATTGGGGATATTTATTATAGCAAAAAGTACAAAATATTGTGTTTTTCTTTTCAAAATTGTCACTTTTTTTGTTTATAGTGCAAAAAATAAAAACCGCAGAGATGATCAAATACCAGCAAAAGAAAGCTCTATTTGTGGGAAAAAAAGGATGTCAATTTTGTTTGGGTACAGCGTCGTACGACTGCGCAATTGTCAGTTAAAACGACATAGTGCCGAATCGCAAAAAGTGATCTGGTCAGGAAGGGAGTAAAATCATCCAGGGCTGAAGCGGTTAAAGAAACACTTATTTTATTTATATTATTGATTTTGGTGAATTGAACTGCTGGTGAGATAGCGCAGGGGGTATTTTTTCATTTATATATATATATATATATATATATATATATTATTAAAAAGCTATCTTTATTGTCTGAATGGTTTTCCAGGAACACAGCTTCACCTTGTCATTGTGTGTCCTGGAGGGCAATGTAATTATTATAAAGTATTGTAGTATTTTGTGTCCTGACAGGTGGAAATTTGAGAATGTTACAGCAGAACTGTACTGCAACACACGACCTAAGGAGATGGAAAGATACGCTAAAAACTGAACAAGATCACTGCTAAATCCTCCTACCTGGCCGTTATCCAGCTCAGATCAAGAATACACTTTGTACAAAATGTGCCTTTTTTTTGACACAAGGATCTAGGTTGTTAATTATAGTTCAGCTGACTCACTAGAGAGCCATGTGAGTATTTTAATCCTAAACTCCTGACAGATAATAAATGATCACAATTAATCTGTTTATATAATATTAATAATATTGAAAGTATTTAAAAAAAAATTATTTTTATGTAATAGGTATGCATCAAAATAACATTACAGTACGAGATATAATGAATCGGACCATGAAAAACCATCAATAGTAGTACAGAGAATTTTGTTGCTGAGGAAATTAGTCCTCAACACCACAATGATATAATTCACAATTTAAGTTCTCATGAAGATAGAAAAGTATGGAATCTCATAGATCCTCCAAGTATATAAAATAAAGTAGTGACTACTGAAAGAACAAAACAGGATCAGGAACACAGGAATTAGAGTCTGTGCTCATGGCTTCCTGACGTTCATACCGTAATGCCATGTACACACGACCGGACTTTCCGTCAGACTAGGTCCGACGTTCTTCCCAACCAACTTTCGGCGGAGTCCTGATGGACTTTCCGTTTGTAAGTCCATTCATTTTGAACGTGATGACGTAAACGGGACTAATCAAGGAAGCTCAATAGAAAGTAGCCAATAGCTTCCCTTGTGTGGTATTTGGTCCGTCAGACCAGCACACAGATGAACAGTTTTCTCGATTTTAGTCCGTCGGAAATGAGTCCGTCGGATAGAGTTGAAACATGTTCTATTTCTATGTCCGTCTGATTTTGTTTCCGAAAAATTATCCGATTAGCCCACACACGATTGGATTGTCCGATGGGCTAATCCCTTCGTACCTAGTCTGCCGGAAAGTCCGGTTGTGTGTATGTGGCAATAATGTCAACGCACACCCAAAACTTTTTCACAATTTTTTTTAGTAAAATAATATTTTGAGAAAGGGAGGAGAAGCCCCGTAGGGTGTCTAGTGGGAGAGAGAAAACAGAGAAAGAAAAGAAAGCGATAAAGTAAAAAATGTCTGGGTGAGAGTCCACAACTAGCTCAATGCAGTATTGAAAATTAGGAAAAGGTCTGGTGTCACCAGTAACCCACCTCCATCCCTGTAATATGCAGCAAAAAATAGATTCGCCCTTGGGACTTGAAATGATGTGGGCACCATTTGGCCAAAAAGCATCATAACAGTAATTGAAGTATAAAGTATATGCGTTTATTCAAGTAGAAGTCATGCATAAATTAGTATCATCAGCAATGGCCAATTGTAGAATAACATACATATGAATTGAACAATAGGTACATAAATGAGTAACAGACATGTAATACATGGGCATCTAATGTAAAAAACATGTGATACACGGGCATCTAAGGTACCCGGCGCGTTTCACGAGACCCAGCTCGCTCTTCAGGGGTTGATGCGTGTATGGATGTACCTAAGATGGAAAAATATAAATGGGTAGATGGTATAATAATGATAAAGTAGTTGCAGGGCATGGAAGCCATGATGTAGGAGCCCATACTCACCACTAAATGAGGCCAAAACGGCAGGTGTGCATTTCCCAGAGGCAGCAGCAAGTGTCTCATGCAGAAGCTGAGGAGGCAGAGCCAAACAGGACCCCAATGGGACAAACCAGAGGACAGACATGGTGCGCATGTGAGAGTGTATCCCTAAGAAGTGGTCCCCTACCGGTCACCCATAAAGGACAAATTGTTTTGGACTATGGACTATCTCGGTACCAGCTTAAACTTTGTAGACAATGTTTGATAAAAATGAACAATGCTTTATTATACATGGATGTCCAAATGATAAATGACAAACATCAATAAAATATAGAGCAACAATCCAGGTATATCACCAATATTCATGTACCCCATGATTCATGTACCCCACTTGGGGGGACAGGAGTTTGATGGATTCCCATAGATGTCATTGTTCTCAACATGTTTCACGGATTTTACTACTTAATCAGGATCTGTGGTAAGACATTTGTATAATTGAAAAAAAAAATCAATACTACAGAAAAAATATAAGAAAATAAACAAAGTACATGGGCATATGGAGCAGTGTCACTTACCCAGTACCCCGACCTAACCAGAGTTGGGGCACCAGTAGGGGACCTCTCTCCCAATCTCTTGTTTTTACCCTGGTGAGCCAATGAGAGATTGTAAGTGGAGATTGGTTCTTCCACATACTGGGGACACAGGCAGTGAGTGCTTTAGTAGAGACTTACGGTATTTCTTACTGGAACGTAGGTGTTAAGTTTAGAAGCACCACCGCCGGGTTGTCAAATAAGGAGACATCCGTTATTTTGTGAACAATCTGCAAGACTTGTTGCCAAAAAGGTTGGATATTTGGGTAGCCCAAAAGAAATGAAATATTTTACCAACCTGGTTTCCGAATCTCCAATAAGAGGAGCTGTGTTCTGGGAGGATAGATGCTAACACAGAGGGAGTCCGGTACCACCGCGACATCATTTTGTATGTGGTCTGGTATTTACCGCACAAGGAGGATTGTGAAGCAAAGAAAAGTATGCGTCGCTTTTGATCACTGGTAAATGTGGTATTCAGGTCCTTTTCCCATTCAGATAAATATGGAGGATCCTGCTGAGAAAACGAGTCAAGCAGTATACAATATGAGGAAGAAAGTGATTTAGGAATGGGGCCTTTACCGAGGCAGAGAGCTTCAAATGCAATGAGGTGCCTGTCAAAGCGCTCTGGTTCCGGTAGAGAATGTAAAAATCTACCCAATGCTCAGCGGGTGAGGGAGTCAAAAAGATCTGAACTTTGAATCTGTTTGGATTCGAAAGACCTTGCCTGCAAAGCATGGGGCAACGTCTGGGTGGCCTATAATGGGTGACATGGGTGAAGAAAAACTAGTTATGCCTACTAATTTAAAGTACCTTTTTAAGTTCTAATAGCATTGGTTCTTTTAGAGGGTGGGATTGATGAAGACAAGCAGAGCTTTTTTTCTCAGAGAAAAGGTTCAGGAACTTACCCCCTCCCCTAGGTCACAGTTCCGGGAACAAAAAAAGCCCTGGAGACGAGAGAGGTGGGTGCCTGCCCAGGGGAAACCAGCTAAGGGAAATGGTACCGACTCTTGTTCTAAGGAGACCCAAAGTTTATGGGAAGAGTGCCTGGGTGCCTGCACCAGTCAATCACTCTAATCATATGTATCGCAGTGCCATTTAAGGCAGCATCTGGGAGGCCTATTCCTTCTGTTATCTTTGGTCTCTGTAGAAGGGTCCTCTGTTGATGGGATGACTTCCCTTTCCAGACATTTCACGAGGGCTGAACGGAAAAAACTTTTGTGGTATTGATGGATAAAGCCTGCAGAATGTATAGGAGTCTTGGCATGATGTTCATTTTAAGGACATTGCACCTACCTAAGCAGGAGATAGCTAAAGGTTTCCATTTCTCTAAATCAGATGGTAGGGTAGATAATAAAGAGTAAATGACACCAAGTTAAATTTAAAAATATGTTGGGGTAAAAAAAAAAGTATTTTTAAAAGCAGCTAGGTAGCTTAAATGTCTTCATAGTAGCTTCCTTTGCACAGCTGGAAAAAGAGTGAAGGGGGCAGCACAATCCCCTGGACAGCAGAAATGGGTGAAGGAGGTGCACACACAGAGTCAAGCAGGGCTTTAAAAAACAAAAATGATTTCTGTGTCTTAATTTAGTGTTAGACATTATTCCATTCTAGTTTTTCAAAAAATGTAAAAAAGAATTTTCCCATAGCAATTATTTGGTGATATGAATTATAGGGATTGCTAGTGATTAACCATTTTTATCTCACCAATACAAAATACTCTATAAAAAAACTCTATAAAAATGCATAAATAAATATGAAAATATATATAAAATTTATAAATATAGCAATAACAATTCATGAATCTTGTGATACAAATCAACGTGTGTCAAAAGTAAAAAAATAGTGATTAAAAATCTATAAGTTACAGATGCTGTCAATTAAACCTATCGTAAATTTTGTGACACAACGAACCAGTGAGTGCCACCAAACACTGTACAAAAACCAGTCCAAGAGAATTGTCCAAGAAGCAAATAAAGTCCATAAACCACTTCCAGTCTGGGGCTTTTTTTCCACACTGTGCTATGACACCCAGTGAAATATATAAGTTCTAAACATTTACCAGACCACCAGTGACCACTTAATTAAAAGTGGTCAATATGTGCTTAATTTCACTCCTCACATAATCAGGAAAACTGACTTTGGATGATATAAAATTTTCCTCCTATGGGTCTCTCGTATGTATCAAAATATGCTTAGGAGCTATATACAGTATATATATATATATATATATATATATATATATATATATATATATATATATATATATATATATATATATATATATATATATATAACCTCATTAAGGTAGCTCTGTCTGACAGTGACAGCCTGCTCCAGTCCAAAATCTTCTCAGGTGCTTACTATGTCTGTGCAGTGACTTCACATAGATTTGAATGGGCTGTACTACTACACTAGAGGGGCAGGGTTAGGCAACTTCAGCACTCCATCTATGGTGAAACTATGAAACCCATAAGACATTGCAAGACTTATAGCCATAGACATGACTTCTATAGGCAGAGGCATGATGGGATTTGTAGTTTCACTACAGTTAGAGTGTCAAAGTTGCCTAACTCTGTGCTAGGGATATGGCACCTATTGAAGTCCATGGAGACCCACTGTGCTGGTGTAGGCACAGGCAGTGCTGGAGAAGATTTCGGACCTCTGGCATCAAAGTCGGACCAAAGTAGTGCAGGAATACTTTGAAGTCGCTGCCACTTGAAGTCGCACAGATATGAAAGGTACTCATTGGAAATCATGGGGTATGACTTGTCATGCAACTTTGCAGTCCCAAATCGCAAGATAAGTTGCCCAACTGGAAACGGAGCCTTAGTCATCTATTCTTGGTTTAAGGGAAGACTGATCAAAGGTCATTTGTTTCGTTTTCTAGGCCAGGGGCCAGTTTAATGTCTTTTAGACTTAGGGGGCCGGATTGTGGCCACTGAGGTGGAAAATGTCCTGGATTCAGTGGCAATACACATGTCCCAGGCTTGGTGGTCAGTGGGAATAAATAAATTACACAGCGCCTGTGGTCAGTACGAGGAGGAATAGTGCCACACCACAGAAATAGTACCCCAGTAATTGGTATTAGTGGGAGGAAAAATGCTCCCTCTTTGGTATCAATGGGAGGAATAGTGCCCCATTGTTGAAGTCAATGGGAGTAATATTGCCTCATTGTCGGTGTCAATGGCAGGTTTTATGCTCCACTGTTGGGGTCATCAGACATATGGCCAGCACTAAATGGAAGGAACACAGCACATAGTTTTCCCCTGTAAAGAAAAACATTTTCTTGATCATACATCACGGGACACAGGAGCTTCATTACATAGTGGGTTATATAGGCACCTCTGGTGATTGGACACTGGTTGACCCTAATTAAGGAGAATTCCTCCCCTATATAACCCCTCCCATCCGGGAGGCACCTCAGTTTTTTCGCCAGTGTCTGGTCGATGGTCACGTAAAACTTAGCTCTATGCGGGTCCCGGCGAGGGCCGAAGGGCTACAACAAACCGGATCCATACCTCGGGCCGATATTTGACTCCCAAGATGGTATGGTACCCGGGCCTCGTCTGCCGAAGACACGAGGTTTTGCCTGTAAGTCCTCTCCATTGGAAGACTGGACTCTGGGACAACCAGACTTGGGGTACTGTTGACTCAGGGCGCCCGTAAGTTTCTGGCAGAGTTTTTTACAAGGCCCAGGTAGGAGGATCTTTTCATAAGAACCCCAGATACGCCTGAAGGTTGGCTAACAATACCCGCCGTGATGGGTGAAGGCTGGAATTGGTCTGAACACAGCAATTCCTGCGGCGGGGAACAGGTATGGGAAGTCATCCTATATATTTAATATATGAATGGATTTCTTCATTGTGAGTAGTTGTATGTCTTACCTGGTTTCCACCACTAGATGGAGTAAGAGCAGCCTGATGCATACTTACATGCCTTTCAATACAAACACGCTCAGTGAAATGCCTGGTTCTCCAGCTACTCACGTCTCCTTGCAGTCCCTGCCACAATAAAGGTAAAAGAGGGGTCCCACGCAGATCAGGGGGTCCCAGGTCACTCCTTTTGGGTTCTCCTCCCCCCCCCCGGATCCCGCGGTCCTCGTGCACGCGCGCGGGCGCGTGCACGCGCGCCGGGCGCGCTCCCGGCCTAATGGGGAAAGGGGGGGGGGTGTGGTTGCCAGCTGTGCACAATCAGGTGCTCTATGCTGTAATGCAGGCGCCAAAACGGCCGATTTAAAAGCCCAGAGCGTCAGGGGACTGTAAGGTGAGACACAGGAGCTGTGGGCTGTAAGCATCCGTGGGATTGGATCCAGGCAAACCCTAAGACACCTACTCGGCATCATATTGTGCAGTTAAGCTAATATTGATTTATTGTGAGACTTTAAGCACAAACAAGTGATTGCATTTTACATTAGTAACTCTGCTTTGTAGCTCAGTACTATGTCTCCTCGTAAGAGGGTTTCAGGGGCAGGTAACAAAGGCACTGGCAAATCACCGCCTAGGTCCAGGGGTTCCAAAAGTGCATGCAGATTACCATCCCCCTCTGCAAGAGTGGAGCCTGCATCTCAAGACGAGTCAGTGCCCCTTTCAGGCTTTGCAGCCTCTCCTAATGTCACAGCCCCGGTCTATGTCACTGAGGACTCCCTTAGGGCTTCATTGGAGAGTTTTGAAGGGAGGATAATGAATTTTATTTCTGCTTCCCTAAAAGATAGCAGAAAAAGGGGTAGATCCCCTCCCTCTGCTGAAATCCCTCTCTCAGACAGTTGCTCTGAAAATGAGGAGAGATCCCTATCTTTAGAAAGGGATCATGAGCAGTCGGATCAGTCAGAGGATGAGGAGCTAGTCCCCTCCTCCCAGGCACTCAGAAAGCAGGTGCAGTATTATACTGAATTGGTGCGTACCACGTTCAGAATGCCGCCTGCTGAAGTCGCTACATCCTCTGTCTCTTCCCTGGGAGTCAGGAAAGCCCCACAGACTGCTTGTTCCTTCCCAATTCATCCTTTAATGGCTGACTTGATGTATGAGGACTGGGGACATCCCAATAAACTGTTTACTCCTCCCAAGAGGTTTTCTATGAATTATCCCGTGGAGGAAAGTTTCACCAAGAAATGGGGGGCCCCATCTGTTGATGCGGCTATCTCTTGTGTGAATAAAAACCTAACTTGTCCTTTGGATAATGCGCAGGTATTTAAGGATCCAGCTGACAAAAGGCTGGAAACCTTGTTAAAAGCCTCCTTTTCCATGGCCGGCGCTGTGGTGCAACCTACAGTCGCAGCCGTGGGGTTGTGTCAGTTCCTTAAGGAACAGGTCAAACAAATGTTTGAACTCCTCCCCAGCGAGGAAGTAGAGAAATATGCAGAGATGCCTCACATCTTATGTTTCATAATTGATGCGATTTTGGATTCTGTCCAACAAGCATCCCGTTTGTCCCTCATGTTGGTACACATGCGTAGGGCTCTATGGCTAAAAAATTGGGCCGCTGAGATGTCATGCAAGAAGCATTTGGCTGGGTTCCCATTTAAAGGGGAACGTTTGTTTGGAGAAGAACTAGATAAATTCGTCCAAAATATCTCAGGAGGTAAATCTACACTCCTTCCATTCAAGAAGAGTAAGCGTCCCTCATTCAGGCGTACTCTTTCTCCCGAAGCGTGAAGCTCTAAACAGTGGCGACGGCCTTCCCAGCCCTCCGCTGCTAGAAAGCCTCAGGGCCGAGCCCAGGGACAGAAGAAGACTTGGGGGCGGAAGCCTGCCAAGCAAACCTCCAAGACCTCCTTGTGAAGGGGCGCCCCCGCTCGGCCGAGTGGGGGGAAGGCTCCTGCGGTTTGCAGGCGCCTGGCGGGAGGAGATTCAGGACAAATGGGTGATCTCTTCGGTATCTCTGGGCTACAGGCTAGAATTTCAGAAGATTCCACCCTCTCGTTTTCTAAGGTCAAGGATCCCCAAAGATCCGATAGAGCGGAAATCGCTACTCCTGGCCTTAGATCTGTTACTATCCCAAGGAGTGATAGTAGAGGTGAGCCCGAAAGATCAGGGTTCAGGTTTTTATTCGAATCTCTTCACCGTCCCAAAACCAAACGGAAGTGTCAGACCTATCTTGGATCTGAGAGACTTGAACCGGTTTCTACACATCCAGACCTTCCGGATGCAGTCTATACGCACTGTGGTTTCCTCCCTGCAGGGAGGAGAATTCATGGCATCAATAGATATCAGCGATGCATATCTCCATGTGCCAATATTTCCCGCGCACCAGAAGTTCCTAAGGTTCGCGGTAGAGCAACGCCACTTTCAATTTGTGGCCCTGCCATTCGGCCTAGCCACGGCCCCCCGAGTCTTCACGAAGATTCTAGACCCTCTCTTAGCAACTTTAAGAGTTCAGGGCATAGCCGTCATGGCTTACCTAGACGACTTGCTTCTCGTAGAGAGAACTATAACGAGCCTAAGTCGCAGCGTCACCAAAACGCTAGAACATCTGGGCCGCCTAGGTTGGATTATAAACCTAGAAAAGTCGTCTCTGCAACCGACCACCAGGTTGGATTACCTGGGTCTCATTATCGACACCGCTCAGGGCAGGGTGTTCCTTCCAAGGCCAAAGGCCTTGGCCATTGGAGATCTGGTGCGCCTAGTTCTGGGCAGAAGATCTCCCTCTATTCGCCTATGTATGAGACTATTGGGAAAGATGGTCGCCTCATTCGAGGCCGTCCCATTTGCCCAGTTCCACTCAAGGCCCCTGCAAAAATGCATCCTTGCGATTTGGAACAGGAAGCCCCAATTTCTGGATCTTCCTATGCGTTTATCCCCCCGGGCACGCAAGAGTCTTGTCTGGTGGTTACAAACCAGAAATTTGCTAAAAGGCAAAACCTTTCTTCCCCTCTCATGGAAGATTGTCACAACGGATGCCAGCCTGACAGGCTGGGGAGCCGTATTAGAGGGAACGTGCTCGCAGGGAAAATGGTCTGCGACCGAAAGTCTGTTGCCCATAAATATCCTAGAGATTCGGGCAGTTTACATGGCACTCAGAGAGTGGTCTCACAGACTGCGAGGCTTCCCGGTTCGGATTCAGTCCGACAATGCCACCGCGGTGGCTTATATCAATCACCAGGGCGGTACCAGAAGTCTGGTGGCCCAAAACGAGGTGAATCGCATACTTGTCTGGGCAGAAGAGCATGTTCCGTGCCTCTCTGCAGTCTTCATCCCAGGAGTGGAGAATTGGCAGGCGGATTATATCAGCCGCCAGCAGTTGTGCCCAGGAGAATGGGCTCTGCACCCCGATGTGTTTCGAGACATATGTTACAAATGGGGCACTCCAGACGTGGATCTTTTTGCGTCCAGATTCAACAGGAAACTGGACAACTGGACAACTTTGTGTCAAGGACAAGAGATGCACTTGCTCAGGGGTCAGATGCTCTGACGGTTCCCTGGAATCAGTACAATCTGATCTATGCCTTCCCCCCGAACCCGCTACTGTCACGGTTCCTGGGAAGGGTCAAGAGGGAGGCGAAGTCGGTCCTTCTAGTGGAAATCATGAAGCTAGCAGTGGGCAGGCCATGGACCCTCCCCCTCCGGCCAGATCTGCTCTCGCAGGGCCCAATTTACCATCCTGCTTTACGCAGTCTGAATTTGACGGTCTGGCTGCTGAGACCCACATTTTAAAAGACCGTGGTCTTTCGGGGCCAGTCCTTTCCACTCTGGTCAATGCCAGAAAGCCGGCCTCCAGGCGTATCTATTACAAGATCTGGAGGGCATATGTTTCCTGGTGTGAACCCAGGAGATGGCATCCCAGAAGGTATGTCATTAACAGAATCTTGGCCTTTCTCCAATCAGGCCTTGAATTGAATTTGGCCATAAGCACCATCAAGGTGCAGATTTCGGCCCTGTCGGTCTTTTTTCAAAGACCGCTTGCATCACATTCCCTGGTACGGGCCTTTATCCAGGGGGCTATGCGGATGAGACCGCCAGTCAGACCTCCGGTATGCCCATGGGATCTGAATTTGGTTCTCTCGGCCTTAGTAGCCCAACCATTTGAACCTTTGCATCTTGCTTCGTTAGTCCTCTTGACAAAGAAGCTAGCCTTCCTAGTAGCCATATCTACGGCTAGAAGGGTATCTGAATTGGCAGCTCTTTCTTGTAAAGAGCCCTATTTAATTATCCATAAGGACCGGGTGGTTATGCGTCCCAATAGGTCCTTCCTACCTAAGGTGGTTTCAGGTTTTCATCTGAATCAAGATATAATCCTACCATCCTTTTTTCCAAATCCTCAGTCCATAGAGGAAGAGTCCTTACACACTTTAGATGTGGTTAGAGCAATCAGTCTTTATCTTCAAGCTACTGCTCAGATAAGAAAAACTGACTGCTTATTTATTCTGCCAGAAGGCCCTAGAAGGGGTCAGGCAGCGTCAAAGTCCACTCTCTCGAGATGGATCAGACAGGTTATTTCTCAGGCCTATAGCTTAAAGGGGAAGACTCCTCCTTTTCAGGTGAAAGCGCACTCTACTAGGGCTGTCAGCGCTTCTTGGGCAGTGCATCACCAGGCCTCCCTGGCTCAGATCTGTAAGGCTGCGACTTGGTCTTCAATCCACACATTCACCAGATTCTATCAGGTGGATGTCAGAGGGCAAGAGGATATCGCCTTCGGGCGCAGTGTACTGCAAGCTGCAGTTTAGGTCCTCAGGTCCCTAGCGGTCTAAAATTATGATCTGTGTCTCCCTCCCCTCAACCTGAGCATTGCTATGGGACATCCCACTATGTAATGAAGCTCCTGTGTCCCGTGATGTATGATCAAGAAAATGGGATTTTTATATACAGCTTACCTGTAAAATCCTTTTCTTGAGAGTACATCACGGGACACAGGGCTCCCGCCCCTCTTGGGTTTTACGTGGTTCTTATTGCTTTGCTACAAAACTGAGGTGCCTCCCGGATGGGAGGGGTTATATAGGGGAGGAATTCTCCTTAATTAGGGTCAACCAGTGTCCAATCACCAGAGGTGCCTATATAACCCACTATGTAATGAAGCTCCTGTGTCCCGTGATGTACTCTCAAGAAAAGGATTTTACAGGTAAGCTGTATATAAAAATCCCATTTTCTCAAATCTAGTTCCCTTTAAGACATTTCTGTTATTATATGCTGTATATGACGTTTTTGTGATTATAGCTCTGTTTGCTCAGAGATATCTCAAAGAGCCATTTGACATCAGTAACCTAAAGATGACTGTACAATATAAACACTATCGCTGTATCACATTCCAGATTTGATACGCAATTTTTATGACAGAAAAGGAAATTCACTAAAAATACAAATGGCTTTTCTTCAAAGTCATGATTGGTCTCTATTACTCATTGCACATCTGATTTATATACAGTATAGGGAAGTCTTGAAGAAAGTAGGGACAGGGCAGCTGTTTCTTGTTTATGTCCTTGTTTAAATAGTTTTTATAGATAAAAAAATCTTACATACTTTGCAAAACAATCTGCAAGTCATTCGTAAAAATACAAAACATTATACACATACACATAAAAAATACATATAGGTACATGAATGGATCTATCTTCTAACATGCACCTGATTGCAAAAATGAATCTATACCGCAGCATATACTCTTAATTCTCCTGAGCTGTCTAAATAACAAACAAGAAAAAAGAGAAGAAGGGAAGAATAGGAACAGGCCCATTCCCCATCCCCCACCCCCCCAAAAAAGAAAAAAAATAATATACATAAATATATATATATATATATATATATATATATATATATATATATACGCATAAGTGCATACACATATATACACACATACATACACCTTTATGCGTGAAACATGACCCCAAATCTATACCCCCTCTTGCCCATGTCTATTTGTCTTTACTTTCAAGGGGAGGAGAGATTCCCATCTCTCTGTCCCCATTACTATCTTCCTTCCAAATTGTGCAAAAGAAAAGAGGGGGACGGAGAGGAGGGGGAAGAGGGAGTTTCCCTCCCTCCCCCTCCCCCCCCCTTATATCTATATGTGAACTACATTACCCCAATATGAAGAAATATATACCTCTCTTACCCGTGTTGATTTATCTTACTTTCGAGGGGAAGAGAAGAGATATTATCATTTCTCTATCTCCATTACTATCCTCCTTCAAATTGTGCAAAAAAGAAAAAAAAAGGGGGAGGCATCACCTTCCCCTCTCCTTTAAAAGGAGAGGGGGGGCACGGAGGGCGGGCATCAGGGGACAAGCCCCTAAGTACTCCCTCCACTCCCTATAATTCCCAGATAAATCAGGGACTGTTTAAATTCGAAACATTTCTTCCAAAGTAGCCTGAAATCTTGTTTCTGCGTCCCTTTGGAAACATATTAATTCTTCCATTATCCTTGTTCTATCTATTTCTCTAAGCCAATCCTTTATCATTGGTATTTCCTTTGTTTTCTAATGTTTTGGGATCAGTGCTTTCGCTGCATTCAACAGAAATGGAGTAAGTGCTGTTCTATACTTCTTCCTAGAACCCTCAATCGCATGGAACAACCATTTACAGGGATCTAATTCTATTTTCGTCCCGTCAATATTTTTAATTAGATCCAATACTTCCATCCAGTATGGCTGGATCAAACTACACTGCCAGCATATATGAGCATGGGTTACTTTCTTCCCACATTCCCTCCAACATAAAGGTGATAGATCATGATTAATTTTATGCATTTTGGATGGAACATGGTACCACTTAGTCAATAGTTTATAATTAAATTTCTTTTATCCTTGTGTCCATTGAGGTGGAATGGACATAGTCTATAACCCTGGTTGGTTCAGTTCCATTACCCACCTCCCCAAGGGACACCTTAACCCGTCGTCCATAGAAGTTATCAGCATCCTATATATTCTAGAAATCCCCTGTCTACTTACCCCCCTTGGTCAACTAATATTTCCCATGGATTTAACCTACTAGCTGAACAAAGGGGTTTTGGGAGGGATTCTATGAAATGTTGGAGCTGTCTGTATCTCCAGCCATCCCATGGTGTTGTACCATATTTTTCTCGTAACTCCACTAATGAATACTAGGCATTTGCTTTTAGGGCCTCTCTTAATCTTAATCAGTCCAAATGGGTCCATTTTACAGCACAATAGAGTTAATTATCTTTCCCTGGGGGGAAAAATTTTTTTCAAAGGGGCTATTGTATTGCTCTGTTGTGCCCTTGAATACCATTAGGGATGAGCCGAACACCCACCGGTTCGGTTCGCACCAGAACTTTCGAACGGACCCTAAATTCGTACGTACTTTAGAACCCCATTGAAGTCTATGGGACTCGAACGTTCGAAATTAAAAGTGCTAATTTTAACGGCTAATATGCAAGATACTGTCCTAAAAAGGGTTTGGGGACCTGGCTCCTGCCCCAGTGGACATGGGTCAATGCCTAAAATGTTTTTAAAAATGACCGTTTTGGCGGGAGCACTGATTTTAATGACGATTAAAGTGAAAAAAAAGTGAAATATTCCTTTAAATATGGTGCCTGGGGGGTGTCTGTAGTATGCCTGTGAAGTGCCACGTGTTTGCAAGTAAGAGATGTTTGTAAGTTGGATGTTTGAAAGTAGGGGCCTGCCCTATATGCTCTGCAGAAATGGCGGAACAAGGTGTTGGTTTTGCCACAACATTGTAAGCCCTGAAAGTGACTCTTGGTGGGCGCTGGAGCGCCCTGCTGTGAATGATTATATCAAGAATTGTAATTACATGCCATTGTTGAACAGTGGTAGAAAAATTGATCTTTGGTGGTTGTGGTGCTGGTGCCACAACACTATAAGTCCTCACAGTTACTCTGGGTGGACACAGGAACGGGCCCTCCTGTGAAATATTATATCAATAATTGTAATTACATGTCCCTGTTAAACAGGGGCAGAAAAATTGGGCTGATGGCATCACCCAGAACCAGAAATGTTCTTCCAACATATCAGCGGAGGAGGAAGAGGATAGACAATAAACATAACAGGACAGTCACTCAGCATCAGCATAGGCAGTCTTGAAGGGATGTGATATTTCAAAAAAAATTATTCGGTTACATCAGCTTCAGGTGCTTGGTAGCTGTGGGTGATCCAAGACTGATTCATCTTGATGAAGGTCAGTCGATCAACTGATTCGGTGGACAGGCGCACACTGTGATCGGTAACAAAGCCACCAGCAGCACTGAAGGTGCGTTCTGAACGAACGCTGGATGCAGGACAGGCCAGTAGCTCAATTGCATACTGTGCAAGCTCTGGCCAGTGATCCATCCTCAAGACCCAATAAGCCAGAGGATTTTCGGTGGGAAAGGTGTCCAAGTCTGACCTTGCCCCTAGGTATTCATGCACCATGTAAATCAGACGCTGGCGATGGTTGCTGGAACCGATCATACCTTGGGGCTGCGGACTAAAAAATTGTCTGAAAGCATCAGTCAGACGGCCACCTTCTCCACCGCTCCTTCTGACCGATGCCTCAGCAATACGTTGTCCAGGACCAGGAGTTTGTAACCTCACAGTCTCTGGGAACACGTTGCACAGACCTTTCTGCAAGGCCTCCCGGAGATGTCTCATCCTCTGCTCCCTCTGCGATGGCAAGATAAGGTCGGCAACCTTACCCTTGTACCGTGGATCAAGGAGAGTGGCCAGCCAGTAATGGTCCCTCTCCTTGATCCGAAGAATACGAGGATCCTTCCGCAGGCTTTGCAGGATCAGGGAGGCCATGCAGCATAGGTTAGCTGAGGCATTCGGTCCGGAGTCCTCTGGGTCACTAAGGGCAACATGATCCGCAGCTACCTCCTCCCAGCCACGTACAAGTCCACGTGTTTCTTGGGACTGTAAATCATCCCTACAAGACTGCTGCTGCTGATGCTGAGTGCCAGCCTCCACCTCCATGCTGACACAATCATCCTCCTCCTCCTCTTCCTCCTCCTCATCCTCTTCCTGTGTGATGGGTGGCACAGTAGGAACACTGTCTGGATAAAGGGGGCCTTGAGAGGCAAGGAAGTCCTCCTCTTCCTGCCTCTGTTCTGCCTCAAGTGCCCTGTCCATTATTCCACGCAGCGTATGCTCCAAGAGGTGGACAAGAGGTACAGTGTCACTGATGCATGCACTGTCACTGCTCACCATCCTTGTGGCCTCCTCAAACGGTGACAGGACAGTGCATGCATCCCTGATCATGCCCCACTGGCGTGGTGAGAAAAAAACTGAGCTCCCCTGACCCTGTCCTGGTGCCGTAGTCACACAGGTACTCATTGATGGCCCTCTGCTGCGTGTGCAGCCGCTGCAGCATGGCCAACGTTGAGTTCCACCTGGTGGGCATGTCACATATAAGGCGGTTCTTGGGCAGGTTCAACTCCTTTTGGAGCTCAGCCAGTCGAGCACAGGCATTAAAGGATCGGCGGAAATGCCCACAGACTTTCCTGGCCTGCTTCAGGACATCCTGTAAGCCGGGGTACCTGCCCAAGAACCGCTGCACCACCAGGTTAAGGACGTGAGCTACACAGGGCACATGGGTCAGTTGTCCCTGTCGGAGGGCGGAGAGGAGGTTGGTGCCATTGTCACAAACCACCATTCCTGGCTTAAGCTGGCGTGGCGTCAACCACCTCTCGGCCTGCCCCTGCAGAGCTGACAAAACATCCACCCCAGTGTGGCTCCTGTCCCCCAAACAAACCAGCGCAAGCACGGCATGGCATCGTTTTGCCTGCGTACTTGCGTAGCCCCTGGAACGCCTACGGAGCACCGCTGGTTCGGAGGACAGAGCACTGGAAGAGGCCATGGAGGAAGAAGAAGAGGAGGGGGTGGAGGAGAGAGGTGTGTCACAACCAATAGTAGCATTTTGGAGGCGTGGCGGAACAACCTCCAACACTACTGCACCTTGTCCTGCATCCTTCCCAGCTGCCAGAAGAGTGACCCAATGGGCCGTGAAAGACAGGTAACGTCCCTGTCCATGCCTGCTGTACCATGAGTCAGCGGTAATATGCACCTTACCGCTGACCGCCCTGTCCAGCGAGGCAAGGACATTGCCTTCCACATGCCGGTAGAGAGCCAGAATCGCCTTCTGTGAGAAAAAGTGGCGTTTGGGGACCTGCCACTGAGGAACCGCACATTGTACAAACTCACGGAAGGGGGCCGAGTCTACCAACTGAAAAGGCAGCAGTTGAAGTGCTAGCAATTTAGCCAAGCTAGCATTCAACCGCTGGGCATGTGGATGGCTGGGAGTAAACTTCTTCCGCCGGTCCAGCAGCTGGGGCAGGGACATTTGCCTGCTATAATCGGATGTGGATGTACCACTAGCAGAGTTCCCGGAAGCACTTGGCTGTGACACACCTAATTCTACACCTTTATTCCTCTCAGAGCAGGTTTCAGAGAGGACTGAAGGTCTAGTGGGGTTAGAGATGCCAGCTGATGAGGAGCAAGGAGAGGTCCGCTTTGTTCTTTGGTGTGGGTCTTTCAGGTACGCTTGCCAACGAGCTGCATGGCAGGTCAACATATGTCTGGTCAAGCATGTGGTGCCCAAGCGGCTGATGTTTTGGCCACGTGAGATACGCTTGAGACATATGTTGCAAATAGCAGCGGTGCGATCTGATGCACTCGTCTCAAAAAAGGCCCACACCAAAGAACTTTTAGAATAACGCGCAGAGGAAGCGCTCTGCGCAGGCGGAGCTCTGCGGTGTGATTCCGTCGGTGTGCTGCCCCTAAGCTGGCCCCCGGAGGGCATCCTGCCTCGTTGGACATGTGCCTCCTCCTCCTCCTCCTCCTCCTCCCTCCTTCCAGGCACCCACGTGGAGTCAGTGCCCTCATCATCCCCTCCCTCTTCATCGCTGTAGCAAACCTGGCAGTATGCTGCAGCTTGTGGAACATGACTGCCAGATTGCTGTGCTTCTTGAGCATCCTCTCTCTCTGCGCTCACGCTACTGCCTTCCTCTAGCTGAGTGTCATCATCAGAGCCCACCAAACACTGGGCATCCTCCTGGAGCATGTACCCAACACTGTGCTCAAAGAGTTCAGGAGACTCCTCAGGAGGACGTGGTGGGTCTAGGGAAGGAGTCACTGATGATGACATTGAGAGGAGGGACGACGATGTGTTGGCAGCTGCTTTTCTACTACCCTGAGACTGGGTGAGAGAGGATGAGGAGGATGAAGAGGGCTTGGTCATCCACTCTACCAAGTCGTTGGCATGTTGCGGTTCAACATGTCCAGCTGCAGAAAAGAAGGACAAGCATGTCCCATGGCCACGTGCTGATGACAATGCACCGCGTCCACGACCAGCACTGTTGTCTCTAGACACAGAGCCTGCTTGCCCTCTTTTATCGGCTCGCGCCTGTCTGCCTCTCCTTGCTGGCCTTCCAGACATGGTAATGGCCTGAAGGGAGTTGGGTAAAACAGTGGTTGGGTAGTTTATATTGTGCTGGAGGCACACAACACCCACTAACTCCTGCAGATGCCTTTTTTATAGAACAGCAGAGTTAAAGGGGTATATACAGATGTATACTGTGCTGTGCTGGAGGCACACACAACTTCCAATAACTCCCGCAGATGACAATCGGGCCCAAATAGAGAACAGCTATGTAGGTGGATAATAGCGGTATGTACTGGGTACAGAGCACGCACACAGCACGCACTATCTCCTGAGTGACACTACTGACTGCAAGCTCTATTGTTAAAGATGGACCACTAGCTATATAGGTGAGGTGAATATCACGGTGTATACTGCGGTCAGGGCACGCAGACAATAACCAGAAAACAGCAGAGTTAAAGGGGTATATACAGATGTATACTGTGCTGTGCTGGAGGCACACACAACTTCCAATAACTCCCGCAGATGACAATCGGGCCCAAATAGAGAACAGCTATGTAGGTGGATAATAGCGGTATGTACTGGGTACAGAGCACGCACACAGCACGCACTATCTCCTGAGTGACACTACTGACTGCAAGCTCTATTGTTAAAGATGGACCACTAGCTATATAGGTGAGGTGAATATCACGGTGTATACTGCGGTCAGGGCACGCAGACAATAACCAGAAAACAGCAGAGTTAAAGGGGTATATACAGATGTATACTGTGCTGTGCTGGAAGCACAGCACAACTTCCAATAACTCCAGCAGATGACAATCGGGCTCAAATAGAGAACAGCTATGTAGGTGTATATAGTGGTATGTACTGGGTACAGAGCACGCAGACAGCACGCACTAACACTACTGACTGCAAGCTCTATTATTAAAGCTAGATCACTAGCTATATAGGTGAGGTGAATATAGTGGTGTATACTGCGGTCAGGGCACAGACAGTAACCACTACACAAGAGCAAAATAGTAAATCAGCCAAAAACGATTGGTGTGTAACTGTGTTGAAGGTACACAGAACACCCACTGCTTCAGATGCTAACAAACACTACACGAGGCCGCCTGAAAGGCGGCTTTATATAGTGTGGGGCGTGCACTACACAGGCTGAGCTATGATTGGCCACAGGCAGGATGCCTGTGTCCAACCATTGCTCTCCTCGCTGCTGGCGCTGCGATTGGCCAAGCATGCGGGGTCACAGTGCATGCTTGGCCAATCGTGAGACAGCAATGCATTGCGCCATCGCAGTGCATTGTGGGCCACACGAATTTTGCCGCGAACGGCCCAAACGTTCGGAATTCGGCGAACGCACGAACGACCGATGTTCGAGTCGAACATGCGTTCGACTCGAACACGAAGCTCATCCCTAACCACCAGTAAAAATCTCCATTTGTGTGAAAAAAAATAATAAAAATATCATTTGGATACAGCGTTGCATGACTGAGTAATTATCATTCAAGTTGCAACAGCATTGGAAGCTGAAAATTGGCCAGGCAAGAAGAGGGTGAAAGTGCCCAGTATTGAGGTGGTTAAAATGATGACCTGTGGGGGCTTTTTAAAGCTTTTTTCGACTATAGGAAATATAGAGTATGAAAGTTTGTTGCCGTTTTACAGGCCCATACAATCTTAAGACATGTTGGGTATCTATTTACTCAGTGCAACCTCATCTTTTAGGCTTTATGCCACGTACACACGACCAGACTTTCTGGCAGACTAGGTCCGATGGTCTTCCCGATGGACTTTCGGCAGAGTTCCGACGGACTTTCCGAACGAACTGACTTGGCCACACACGAACGGACTAAGTCCAATCGAAAGTCCGTTCGTTTCGAACGTGATGACGTAAATGGGACTAAACAAGGAAGTTCAAAAGCCAGTAGCCAATAGCTGCCCTTGTGTCATATTTGGTCCGTCGGACTAGAACACAGATGACCGGTTTTCCTGATTTTTTAGTCCGTCGGAATTGAGTCAGTCGGATAGATTTGAAACACGTTCTATTTCTAGGTCCGTCTGATTTTTTTTCGGAAAACGATCGGACTAGCCCACGCACGATCAAATTGTCTGATGAACTGATCCCGTCGGACCTAGTCTGCCTGAAAGTCCGGTCCTGTGTACGCAGCATTACATAAAAATTGATAACTTATTGAGGTTATATGTCCTAAAATTTACTTTAGTGTACTTTTTACTAAAATTTTGCATTTCAGAAACTGTTATGCAAATATTGTGTGACCTAAAAGATTGGAACTACCACTTATTCTCAAACACAAGGCCCAGGGGCCGAATTCTCCCTTAGAATCACTTTAACCTGAAGGCTCTTGTGTTAGTCTTTATATAAATTTCTGTTTGCAAAATGTCACAAAAGCAGAACTAATTTTTTTTACTAATTGGTCCACTTCTATTTTGGGCTGATGGTGATATATTGTATTTTGGGTAGATTTTTTCATCTAGTGTTTTTGTATGTGTGTGTGTTTTTTAATTGTGCACTGTCAGGCTACAAATGTAAAATTAAAAAGAATAAGGCTGAGGATGGGCTGTTTTTTGGTACAACAACAGGTCCAGGATAGGTTATTTTGTTTTTGGAATCCTCAGAAGCCATTTAAAGCCCATTTAACCTTTAAAAACTATAAAACCACCTTAGCTTTGCCCTCAATATTGACTTTGACATCTATAGCCAAACTCTCCAAATTTCTGGTAAAACGTTTGGGAGATGTAAAATCTAAGTTTCACTCACCCCTACCCTTTAATAGTCTTTTTGGATCCAAGCCCCAGACAGCAAGGGCTGCTCGGCTCCAAAGCCCACGACCTGTCATCCAATTGACCTGTCATTCAATTGAAACTCAAGTGGACAGTAATCACAAAGGGTCAAACTAATCCCCAAGAGAGGCCCAATCTTGCTCTCACCATAAACAGAAGTTGAAAGGCACAGGGATCCCCACCTAAAATTATGTCATTGTCCAATAATGGAGTACATGACTACCTTATTAAGGAACTGATGTCCCACAGAGGCATATAGTATGTGCTCATCCCATCAACAGTATCCCTGAGAGATGTCAGACTATGTTAGGTGGTTTAACTCACTAAAGGGAGTTTACCAAAAACCTAAATATGACACAGACTGATGAATTTAAAAGGGAAGTTACACTTTTTAGTGAAAGTTTTTCCACAGCTTAGTGAATGAGGTGAAGCTTTGCTGACGTCTATCATCTAATCATGAGTAAACAAAGATGCTGTTTTTTTTTTTTCCTTGCACGTGGTTGGGTATTCTTTTCAAAGTGAAATTTCACCACATTCACTAAGAACTTGGGATAATTCCCCTGGGTGGTGACCCTTGACAACCAGAAATAAGCAACTGCACTTTCAAATTAAACAGTGTATCCGTATTTAGTAAATCATCCCCTTGGCACGACCTTCCACTTTACCTAACCAACAGTTACCTTTCAGGGCTGGTTTAAAATCGGATTGGTTAGTGTGGGCCCATACAGAAGTTTCTCTTTAACCACTTCAATACCGGGCACTTAAACACCTTCCTGCCCAGACCAATTTTGAGCTTTCAGCGCTGTCGCATTTTGAATGACAATTGCACGGTCATGCTACACTGTACCCAAATGAAATTTGTGTCATTTTTTTCCCACAAATAGAGCTTTCTTTTGGTGGTATTTGATCACCTCTACGGTTTTTATTTTTTGCTAAACAAAAAAAAAAATACCGAAAATTTTGAAAAAAAAAATGTTTTTTTTTTGTTTCAGTTTCAAAACTTTGCAAATAAGTAAGTTTTCTCCTTCACTGATGGGCACTGATGGGGTTACACTGATGGGCAATGATAAGGCGGCACTGATGGGCACCGATGAGGTGGCACCAATGAAGTGGCACTGATGAGGTGGCATTGATGGACACCGATATGTGGCACTGATAGGCGGCACTGATGGGTGGCACTGATGGGCGACACAGATGGGCACTGATAGGTGGCACAAATTGGCATGGATTGGCATGGATGGGCATGGATAAGTGGCACAGGTGGGCATGGGTTAGGCGGCACAGGTGGGCATGGGTAGGCGGCACAGGTGGGCATGGGTAGGCAGCACAGGTGGGCATGGGTAGGCGGCACAGGTGGGCATGGGTAGGCACTGATAGGCGGCACAGATGGGAACTGATAGGCGGCATTGTATTATAATATATTGCACTAATGGATGCCAATCAGTGCCAATCAATAATGCATGCCAATCAGTGATGCCCATTGTGGGCACTGATTGGCATCCATTATGGGCACTGATTGGCATCCATTGTGGCACTGACTAGAATCCCTGGTGGTCTAGGGTGGCATACCTTATCCTTGGCATCCCTGGTGGTCTGGTGGCGTCCCTGGTGGTCCAGTGTGGGCATCCTCGGGGGGGCTGTGCTGATAATCGATCAGCACAGACCCCCCCTGTCAGAGGAGCAGCCGATCGGCTCTCCTCTACTCGTGTCTGACAGACGCGAGTGAGGAAAAGCCGATCACCGGCTTTTCCTATTTACACTGTGATCAGCCGTGATTGGACACGGCTGATCACGTGGTAAAGAGTCTCCGACGGAGACTCTTTACCGAGATCGTAGTTGCCGGGTGTCAGACTGACACCCCGCAAAAACGATTGCCGCGATGCGCGCCCCCGGGGGCGCGCAGCGGCTCATAATCCTGATCACATCATATGACGTCCGGTCAGGATTATGAAACCACTTTGCCGCCGTCCATTTGCTATAGGGCGGGCGGCAAGTGGTTAAAGATGCTACTAAATAAGCCCCGTACACAAATAGACAATCTAAACCAGGGTTTCTCAACCAGGATTCCATGTTTCCATTGTCGATTGAGGGTTCCATGTCCTCCAAACATTACTAGGGGTGCCTTGAGCAATGAGACATTTCTGCCTCTTAGATAAGAACAGTCATAGGCGGAGGAAATTTGTTTCCTGCAACCAGACAGTGTTGACAGGGGAATCCCTCCCGCCAAGCAATTGTCTTCTCCCGATGGGGAAAACCATCCCTGCTGGGACAACACAGTGATTATTACTAGTGGCTATAACAGCCACTAGTGATAACCGCATGTAAAATCTGGCAGTGCCCATACATGGTTCGATTGTCAGCTGGTTCCTGCTTTACCAGTTGAGATTCAACCCATCTATGGCCGGCTTTAGTTCCCATTGGCACCATTGATATTTTTAGCTATCTCTAAGGGAGTAATTCTTCCCAATGACCACAAGTGTAAGGAGCATTCTTCCCACTGACCATCACACAATTGTATCATGAGATGTAGATATAGTCATTTTTAGCAGGGGCTTCGTGAGATCAGAAAGTTATTTTAAGGGTTGTTTAAAATGTTGAGAAGGGCCACTCTAAACTGTCAGTAATTCTAAAACTTTCATATTTGTTAGTATTTTGCTTTTGATATTACTAGTTTATATAATAATTTATATTGGGTACTCCAGCAATGAGATCTCGTAAGAATTCTAACTTCTACTGCAGTGTTTTCCAGTGAAATAAAATAAAGGGAAAGGCAGGCAACTTCACGATGGCTATAGTTGGTGGTACTCTTGAAACTCACTTTCTGGTGTTCTTGAAATCAATCTTTGGGCCAACGCTGTGCTTTCTATAAATGTATAACAATTTTTTAACAATGTATCTGCAGCTACAAATTACTTAATGCCCCCCTCACCAAAAAAAACACCAAATCTGGTAATTTATTTAATATGTACATTTTATTTAAAAATAATCCACAGTTAATGCAGTGTCAGTGCAGCCATTCAAAATTTTCAGTTTTTCACCTTCTATTACACTTCTAGACAGAACAGTAAACTACATAGTAGATCACCAGGAGAACTGCTATCACATTTGGTAAAGTGAACCTGTGCCGTGTATATGCAGTGCAAAGCAACGGGTCCACTTAACTGTTGCCCCTGGAGTTACTTACCTTAATTTTGCCTCTCCCCCAGCATAGCCCTTAAAGCAAAGTGAAATTTATGTTACTTTCCTTTATGAAAACCACGTTACTCACTCCCCTTCCTTCCAGGATGCAGCTCTGTGTGCTTGAGTGACCACCACTGGACACATGAAGGTGGGGAGACAGTCCTTAATCTTGAGTAAACTCCAACCACAGCGAACTGGAGCTTATGCGTGGCTTTTCTAATCACTTCAAGCGGCTAAGAGAGCAACAGGTAGGCAAAGTAAAGGTAAGCATATGCATCTGAAGGGGTGGCAGTTAGGTGAACCTGTTGCTTTGTTGTCAAATGTGTTATTGGCAATGATGAGTAGTAAGATATGTGCTTGTCCTCAACTTTTTGCCCATTTAGGTAATACTCTATCCTCCAACTTGGTAGAATTAAAATAATTGATAGTCTTTTTCCCCAACATCCATAGAAATGCGGATGGTCAACATGGGGTACAACTCACTAGAGATACCCTGAATAGACAGGTAGTCATTGCAAGTCATACCATGGCTGGGCATACCACTTGTAACTCTTAGCCCTTGTGTGGTGACCCTTGACCATCAACATCCTATAAGCAGCAAAAATAAAATCTTACACTGTTTACAACATGACCCCGAACCCTAACGGACTTAAAGTAAAGAACAAAAAAAACAAAAAACGGTAATTCCGTAAACTGCAAGCAAATAAACAAATGTGCGTTATACAAAATACAAAAAGAAGTAACTTTACTAGTCAGTTCACAATACTTCCTGATGCCATAGTATGAATGCTTACAACGTGTAACAGCAATACACAGTATTCACTAAATGTTCAAGTTTCAAGAACAACTCCAGATAACTGGTAAAATCAATTGATTAACTGCTTAATATGTACAGGAGCTTTGCATATACTGTATGCTAATTATAAGAAATTAAAGTGGAAGTATACTCTCCTATCGTTTTCAGCCAAGGAAGCTGCCATCTTTGCCTCTGTTTAATCTTCAACTGCTATGGTGCTGCACATGTGATTCGTTATGACACCAGCCATTGGATGGTTTGATAGTTTGGCTGAGAGCACAGCCAATGTGCAGTTAGCATTCCCGGCATGCCTTTTTTTTTTTTAACTGTTTAAATCCATGGGTTTACTTCCACTTTAAGGGAATCGTGTTTTTTAATACATTTTCCATTTTATGTTTGGGCCTAAAAAATTTTGATTTTTACATTTTAAATCTTATTACTAACAGAAATACAAAAACTGGATATTAATATTTTAATATTTACTACTTACTACCAACAGGTGTTGGTGAAGCTGCAGGTTTTACTACTATGCTGTGAATAGTCAGACAAGCCTGTGTAACTTCATCTCCTGCTATTCATATCAGTTTACAATACACACACAGATGAATGAGTCAGAAGAGGGACACACTTCACGCCTTGTCTACTAGCCCAAAGAAACCTGTATGGATTTTCAGTTAGATAAAGGCAATAAACAAGTTTGCTGACAGTACTGGGCTTTTTATTAGATAGCCCAATATGCCTTGCAACCTAAATGTCATGTATGCCCCCCCCCCCCAGTATTAGGTGTTTTTTTGTATCATAAACAATTTATACAAGCTATAAAAAAAAATCATAAAGATCAGTTTTTACACTTGTAAACATTAAAAATAGCCAAGAGCCATAATACTGTAGCTCCCATTTATAAAATACAAGTACCTTGAGGTTCCTGGACACACCTGCAACCATTTTAACAAGCCACAAGGAGCCCTAAAACATACACATTTGTTCTGCCCCACTTATATGTATTTTTTGTGCTAGTTAGTTCAGTTCTAACTAGACCTGCTCTGTTTCTTCCATGTTCCCTCAGTCAATGTTAGTACTTTGAAGAGACAGGGCTTAGGAAAGTCATTATCTTCTTACACTTCAAAGGATTGGAAAAAACATTATCTGTACTGCAATTAGCTGAAGTTAAAATGCATTGGATTCAGCTTCTGTGTCTTATTGAAGAGTTAAGCTGCCTGTGGATAGCGCCAAGTCTGCAGAGGACATGTCCAGGTAGACTGGGTCTAAGGCGGTATGTCAATGTATAAAGCGACATTTGAAACAGAACAACATTCCTGATGAAGTTTGGTGGGTGGTCGATCAGATTGCCCATCACAGTAATGGAACAGTAGGGAGCAGAAGGGGCAGCTTTTGATTTCTCCAATAAGTGATGGAAGAAGTTTTGAAGGTTTTTTTTATCTGTATAGCAGGTCTGAAAAGCTGTCAGATTTAGATTTTTATCTTACAATTTTGAGCAATCTTGGGCATAAATAGCCCATCTAACAAAGATATTAGTAGGAGTCTTGTCTGTTTTACTCTTACTCAGGACTTTTACTCATAAAAGCTGCAAATGGCCAGAAGTTTTTCTTGGTACTGTAGTTGTTAGAGAAGCAGTGGTCATGGTTGGGCTCCCTGTTTAGTAGAGCGAGTTATGAAAAATGTTACCTACTTGTTCATGTATAGCATGGGTGCCCAACCAGTGGCCCGCGGAGCCCTCTGATGTGGCCCTCGACCTCCTTCTGTGGGATGGTAGATTGGCAAGCCCAGATCATGGGTTACAGACCCGCCATCCCAGAGCATCTGTGTTGTTAATGAAGCCGGCAAAGTAAGCAGCTGTGGAAAAATGCTGTATAAGCTGATGCTTCCTGTATAGCGCCGTCTCTTGCCACAGGCGGAGCAATGCCAAATGCACTCCGCCGGGGACAGCAACAGCAGGCGATACCTGAATGGAAGACTGTTATTAAAGGTCACTTTATTACTAAAATTGCATTGTATATATGGGCATATCTTCGCAGTGGTTACTGGGCTGTTTTCAAACTGATCTGCAGGTGCAGTGCACCTCCAGGTTACCTGCACTGAGGCATAGACTTCTGTTATTACCTGCGGGTTTGGTGAGCTTTCAGTAAGTGCACCGCACCTGCAGGATATAATAGAAGTATATGGCAAATTGTAACTAACACACAGATGCCCTGCGCTGCAGGCCCCATTCACACAATCGGTCCAACTAATCGGACCCTCCATTCACCTCTATGAAACGGCAGATGTAAACAGATTTGTGTCCTTTTACACCTGCCTACCTCCAATCTGATTCACAAAAAAAAAAAAAAACTGAAGGGGATCAATCCCCTTCCATCAGAGCGGATCGGAGGACCCATAGAGTAGAGTTGGCTTTGTCCGCTCTGCACAGACCTGTCATCTGCCTGCTTCATTGTGGCCCGCGACCAGTTACCAAGTCGCTTAAGTGGCCCTCGCTCTTCAAAAGGTTGGGCACCCCTGATGTATAGTGTTCCCTTTTTAATAAAAGCATTTTTTTCATTTTACATTTTGTACCCTACTTATTAATTTTCATTTTACTACTGGAGTTTGTAGTTTTTTAGTGCATTATTTGTACCAGTGCATTGCAAGTAACAGCATGTTTTAGGTCATTGTGGGTTTAGAAAAAAATCTCCACCCTTGGGTAAATCTGGAGCTCAAAAAGTCTTCTCTGCGGGTCCTGAATGAGCGGTAGACGTTGTTATTATTGTTGAACACGTGGGTTGGGGACTCAGGTTGGTAGCTTCTCTGGAAGTAGTTTAGTTGGTAGTTGGTTGGCGTTGGAGGAGTTCGAAGAGAGGAGTAGCCATGGAAAGAATTAATGCGCTGCAAAGGGGATGTCACTGGGGATGTCACTGGAGATAGCACAGGGGATTGAACTGGAGTGATGGATGTAGGCGACAAAGGTGGTTGTGATGTGTGGGAAATGCTGGATGACCCACTAAGAGGTTCTGAAGTTGTGTTTTTACTCTCCTGGGTGCTGGTGTCTGACATTGCCCGTTTCTCATTATCCTTTTTTAAGACTGGCGCCATTGGAGCTGGAGACTTCAATCCCATCACTGGTTTGGATGTGGCATATAGATGTCTAAACTCTTCATCAAATAACTCCACCACATGTCCAGAAAACTTGCACAAAAAGTTTCTGTGGACTTGCCCAGAAAGCCACGTGAAGCTGAAAAGACAAGAAGAGTATTGTTAGAAAGTATAACCTTGATTTATAGACTTTCCCGAAACAACAAAACTTTTCAAAACAAGTCCAGAGTTCATTTGAGAATATTTCAATTATTACAATAGCCAGAATTCCTTTTTGTCATTCTTAAGACCCGTACACACGATCGGACTTTTTGACAACAAACATGCAAATTAGCTGTTTTTGAGCAACATCCGACCGTGTGTACGCTCCATCGGACAAACTTTTTCCATTTCCATCAGAGTTTTGTTGGCTGTGCGAACAGACAAACTTTTTGACAACATAAGTCCAATGGAGCAAAGTCCGATCGTGTGTACGCAAAACCATCGGACTTTTGTACAAAGTAAAAACACGCATGCTCAGAACCAATGCAAAAGATCAGACAACAATACAGAAGTTGACCAAAGGTGGCGCTGGAGTAATTGAACGTCCTCTTTTGAAGTGTCATCAGTACGTTGAAACGTCACTACGTTCGTGTTTGTTGCCTAAAAAGTCCGATTGTGTGTATGCAATACAAACTTGTGGACTACGCCCTTTGTACAAAAGTCCACGGGAAAGTTTGTACAAAGTCCGATCGTGTGTATGAGGCTTTAGATAGATTTCATTCTCACTAGAAAAGTTGTTTTCTCTAAGTGCTCCTCAGTGTTTCTTCTAAATGAAAAAGACCATTACAACGAGAAACGGATACGTTTAGCAGGTTACCCAGCCCTCAAGAAAGACAGCAATGAGGGGCTATTCAGATAAAACTGCAAAAGAAATACAGGATTCTATTCAGCACTATCAAACAACGATGAATCCAGAAATTCACGAGCAATTAAGCTAAACATGTTATATAAAAAAACAAAACCTCATATAAAAATAGTCAGCAGATCCAGAGAAATAAGTAGGTAAAATTGCACAGAAATGTAAAATTTTCTTCAGAAGGTCATGTTTGACTTTTTACCTCCTAAGGCTACCGATTACTTAGTAAAGCACAAATGTGGAGACTTGGAAGGCAGGAGAGGGCTAGGCCAAACCTAAAAAGCCAAGCTTTGCATGTATAATGTGGATGCCTGTATCTCTGCATCTACTGATGTTTTTGATATTTCATTTGCACCAAAATTAACCCCTGTTCCTTCATATTTTATCAATATTTCAGTTGTATTACCCATGCTTGTTACAGGTTTACTTTAAGGCCTATTTAGATCATTTTGTTTAGCTGAGTATATATAAATGTTTGTAATTTTCTATTCAACTCCATTCAACTTACTACTGTACTTATTATAAATAAGAAACGTGTTTATCAGGCTCAAAAATTACCTTACACAAGTAAATGTGTCGGAGCAGAAAAGGTAATCCAAAAGGACGTGCTTTCCCTTTAGATAGCTCATAGTGCTCTAAAAATCTGTTGCCATGTATGAAAGGTCTATGTGCAAAAAAGTATTGTACACATATAGCAAATAAATAGATATAAAACTTAAAACATATCAAGTGTATAAATGTAAAAAAAAAATCAAACAAATTAAGTGAAAGTTTAGCTGGAAAAAAAAGCCCTTTGAGGTCATGGCATTCCACTGCAATTGCTAAAAAAATTCTAAATTATTGGTTGGTAGAGTTTTATTTAAGCCGTAGCATAAATGGTTGTGGTGGTGATGAGACTTTAAGAGAGTTACATGTGTAGCGCCGGCTCCTGAAGAGCACGCACTATGTGTTTTTGTCATTTAATATTCCTGGAACTTCAGTTTGGTTTTGGGTTCAATTACACAAAATTTTGGTCTCAGTACCAGTGTAGCTGGGTTGCATTGTGTTCTGCTTGACCATAGGTGGCGCTGTCATCTCTGGTAGGTGCTAGAACACAGTCCAGTTAGGTGCATTGAGTGCTAGTTCTCTCTCTAAACCAGCCCAGTGGGAGTGTCACTTTTGCTGTGCATTCTGGGAGGGGGTACTTAAGGTGCTGACATCACGTGCTTCAGGGTTCCGGTCTAGAAGTGCTTTCTGGCTGTTTGGTCCTGGTCCTCCTGACCAGCCCCCCTGGTCATTTGCACCAAAATTAACCCCTGTTCCTTCATATTTTATCAATATTTCAGTTGTATTACCCATGCTTGTTACAGGTTTACTTTAAGGCCTATTTAGATCATTTTGTTTAGCTGAGTATATATAAATGTTTGTAATTTTCTATTCAACTCCATTCAACTTACTACTGTACTTATTATAAATAAGAAACGTGTTTATCAGGCTCAAAAATTACCTTACACAAGTAAATGTGTCGGAGCAGAAAAGGTAATCCAAAAGGACGTGCTTTCCCTTTAGATAGCTCATAGTGCTCTAAAAATCTGTTGCCATGTATGAAAGGTCTATGTGCAAAAAAGTATTGTACACATATAGCAAATAAATAGATATAAAACTTAAAACATATCAAGTGTATAAATGTAAAAAAAAATCAAACAAATTAAGTGAAAGTTTAGCTGGAAAAAAAAGCCCTTTGAGGTCATGGCATTCCACTGCAATTGCTAAAAAAATTCTAAATTATTGGTTGGTAGAGATTTATTTAAGCCGTAGCATAAATGGTTGTGGTGGTCATGAGACTTTAAGAGAGTTACATGTGTAGCGCCGGCTCCTGAAGAGCACGCACTATGTGTTTTTGTCATTTAATATTCCTGGAACTTCAGTTTGGTTTTGGGTTCAATTACACAAAATTTTGGTCTCAGTACCAGTGTAGCTGGGTTGCATTGTGTTCTGCTTGACCATAGGTGGCGCTGTCATCTCTGGTAGGTGCTAGAACACAGTCCAGTTAGGTGCATTGAGTGCTAGTTCTCTCTCTAAACCAGCCCAGTGGGAGTGTCACTTTTGCTGTGCATTCTGGGAGGGGGTACTTAAGGTGCTGACATCACGTGCTTCAGGGTTCCGGTCCAGAAGTGCTTTCTGGCTGTTTGGTCCTGGTCCTCCTGACCAGCCCCCCTGGGCTCTCATGGCCTTGTGTGCGGATCCCCCTGACTCCAAGTCTCGGGGCTGGCTGGCCCGAGACAAAGTAACTGAAGGAAGGATTCAGAGGTGGTTCGGTGCCATCTTGGTTTGTGGAGAGGCCCAGCAACTGTAGAAGCATCCAGGGGAGGACTCTTCGGGAGAAGGCCACGCAAAGGTTGGCTTCTCAGAAGGAGCCTGAAGGCTAAGTTGAAGGACCCCAAGCAAATATGATCTTGTATGGTATCGCCGGACCGGCTGCAAGATACTGGTACCGTACGGGGGTTCTCTGAGTTGTCTACATCATGGGTCTTCAAACTATGGCCCTCCAGTTGTTCAGGAACTACAATTCCCATTATGCCTAGTCATGTCTGTGAATGTCAGAGTTTTACAATGCCTCATGGGATGTGTAGTTTCGCAACAGCGGGAGGGCCGTAGTTTGAGGATCCCTGGTCTACATCTTTCAGTTATTCAAGTGTTCTACAACAAGTCTGTGGCAGAGACTTTATTCAAGGGTTCTACAACAAGTTTGTGGCAGAGACTTCATTTTATTTAACCCCCCTGTTGGATGCCAGACCTGGTCAGATAAGGACTATCCGATAAGGGTGAGGATCCAGCTGTGAATGGCTTTTCTCTGGATTTCCTAATGCGAGAGACTCTTTTTTTCTATTTGACTAAGTTACAAGAGTACCTGGACTTTCCTACCTAAACCCTCTAACCCTACTTTGAGAGACTGTGTTCGTTTACTCTTTTGCAAATAAAAATCCCTTAAGCGGAACTGGTCTCAGTCTCTGCAGTTCTTGGGCCATCAACCTCAGGAAACCCCTAGAAATACACGAGGTGAAGAAGGTAATGGTAAGCCCAATTAAATCAGTCGCTCCTTCGGGGGTCGGTGCTACACATAAATATGCTCTGTATTGTAATAAAAAAACTCTGCATCCCAGAAATCCCCCTATCTCTGTGTCTGAACCAAAGATGAAACTCTGAGTGCAGTAATCCTAAGAACATTCCCAGGAAGGCTGTATTTCATGCAAAATATTGCCTGTAGACTGAATTAAATCTCAGTGCAGTTTTCTGGGTGAAGCATTGCCCTCCAATTGGTGCCTAGGTATATGTCACATGATCTTAAATGGGAGGATCAGTCTAGTCAGAATAGTCAGTATCGACGGCCGATGAAATTTTTTTTGGTGGGTGGCAAACAGTATACCACCAATCAAGGCCGCCCCCCCCCCCCCCTCCCCGGTTGGTCGGTAGCACTTACGACATCACCTGTGGCTTCCCCTGCTCGGCAGCGGCAGCCTACCATTCTCCTGCTCTCCACAGGTCATTACGGCGGCGGTGGCTTCCCTTTCCTCCCTCCTCCTCAGTGACCAATCGGGAGTCTTCTCTTTTTGGCCAATCGAAAAAAAAGGTGTCTCACACTTGCTTCCGCTTCTGATTAAGGATCAGTGTTTTTAACAGCAAATGTTCATTCGCTGTTATAACACACCTGGGGGAGATCAGAGAGTATTCTCTGCAACCCGAGCCCACCCTATTTTGAAACCTATTAGAGCCTTTGGCTCTAATCAGGTGCTTCACAAAAAAAAACCTGGCTGCTGTAATTGATGCACCCGGTGCCCTGAAAGCCCTGAGGGTGGCCGCGGCAGCCATGGATAGAACCATTGCATATATAAGGTGGCATGGAGAGAGGGGGCAGCGACCGGGTGGCCCTAATATATGGGCTGCCACTGCTAGTTAGTGATCAATTTTTTCAACAGAAATGACATGACCCAATGTATAGACTTTGAGCTATGCAGCACACATTAGTTGTGGTTATGTACACTGCTCTATGCACACTACAAATCCCATAGTCCATTGTCCATCTCAGGAGCGAGCAAGAGAGGGTGGCTACATTCTTACATAAAGTGTGACCATAGAGAAAGAATGTAGCCACCCTCTAACAGGAAGTCAGATCACACAGCAAACAAAAAAAAAAGGAATTTGGAGGAGGGTGAGAGCAATAGAAGGGACCTTTTTTTTTTTGGTTGGGAATGCACACTTGAATAGATTTTTTTTTTTATTCTTTAACTAAAAAAACAATAAGGATACAGGAAACATATTGAACAATCACAAATATTTTGAGATTAGTATCAATTTAAGATTTCCCAATGCTTAAAAACTGCTTTTGAAATACAATAAAAAAAAAAAAAATTCCCAGCATGATCATGACAGCAGTCCCCCACACTGCTGGCGACTCTGCAAACACTGACTACTAACAACAAGAATGCACTTCAGAAGGCATACGTCCTGACAGCAATCGGTAATTATCAACAAGTAGAGACACGGCTGGAGTTCGGATTATTATATCGACACTTCACTTGGCTTTTTCACCAATTCGCCCTTGAGGGTAAACAACATCATTATTCCATAGTGCCTTTATTGACGGCTAATATTTCAGCTAAAAAAAAAAAAAAACATGATGAGGCTGGAGCTGTCCATACTAGCACTGGAGAGGGCCCCTTGTCAGCAAAATATTTTTAACCACTTCAGCCTCGGAACATTTGGCTGCTCAATGACCAGGCCATTTTTTGCGATACAGCACTGCGTCGCTTTAACTGACAATTGCGCGGTCGTGCGATGCTGTACCCAAACAATTGACTTCCTTTTTTTTCCACAAATAGAGCTTTCTTTTGCTGGTATTTGATCGCCTCTGCGGTTTTTATTTTTTGCGCTATAAACAAAAAAATAGCGACGATTTTGAAAAAAACACAAGATTTTGTACTTTTTTGCTATAATAAATACCCCCAATTTTTTTCTCAGTTTAGGCCGATATGTATTCTTCTACATATTTTTGGTAATAAAAAAATGGCAATAAGCGTATATTGATTGGTTCGCGCAAAAGTTTTTGTGTCTACAAAATAGGGGATAGATTTATGGCATTTTTTTTTTTTACTAGTAATGGTGGCGATCGATCTGCCATTTTTATCATGACTGCGACGTTATGGCGGACACATCGGACACTTTTGACACATTTTTGGGACAACTGACAATTATACAGCGATCATTGCTATAAAAATGCACTGATTACAATATATATATGCTATATGCTATGTATAAATGTCACTGGCAGGGAAGGGGTTAACACTAGGGGGTGATCAAGGGGTCCCTGACTGTGTGTTTTAACTGTAGGGGGAGAGGATGACAGATCGTGGTTCCTAGCTATTAGGAACTCATGATCTGCATCTCCTCTCCTCACAGAACAGGGATTTGTGTGTTTACACACATGTCCCTGTTCTGCCTCTCGTGCCCGCAATCGCACATGGCTGGTGATCATTGCGACCGCCAGTCACGAGCATCGGCACCCCTACAGTACAGCGGTGCGCGCTCGCCTGCTATCCCGCTTAAAGGAACTGACATACAGCTACAATGGTTTGCGGGATCGTGCCGACCTGCCGCAGTATAATGACGGTGACTGGACGGCAAGTGGTTAAAGTGATTCTATTTAAATTTTTTGCAAATAGCAAACATGTTATACTTACCTGCTCTGTGCAATGGTTTTTCACAGAGCCTCTCCGATCCTCCTCTTCTGGGGTTCCCTGCTGGCGCTCCTCGCATTCCCCCCCTGCCAAGTGCCCTTGTGCGTGCTCGCTCCTGAGCTGGCTCTGTGTTTCCATTGATACACAGAGCGCATCCCATCCACACCCCCCTCTCTCTGCTCACTGGCTGTGATTGACAGCAGTAGGAGCCAATGGCTTCCACTGCTGCACTTCTGTTAAATGAGGAAAGAGAGAGCCAAGAGAGCTGCTGCTCTTGTGCACAGCACTGACCCGAGATCAGGCTCAAGCAAGTAGCATGCAATAAGGCAGCCTTTCTCAACCTTTTCAACACAGAGGAACCCTTAAAATAGTTCTCTGGTCTCGGGGAACCCCTGCTAAAAATTAGAAATCTACAATTCATGATACATTAGTGTGATGGTCAGTGGGAAGAATGATCCTTACACTTGTGTTCATTGGGAAGAATCACCTCCTTACAGATAGCTAAAAAGATCAATGGTGTAGATGGGAACTTATCCGAGAGGCAGAAATGGCCCAATACTGAAGGAACCCCTAGCAACCTCTGGAGGAACCCTAGTTGAGAATCACTGCAGTAAGGTAAAAAAACCTTCTGCCTTTAGAACTACTTTATTTATTTTTTGAATTCTTTATTTAAGGAAGGCAACAAGACAATGTAGCATGAAATTGCCGTGGAATCCACAGTAAATATAACTTGCATTGTGGTGGGAGTCATATAGGAGAATATGAATGGAATATGAGTGCAGCAGGTAGAGGGACAGAGGGGCAACAACAGTCCCTTTAAGTTTCCAGGAGCCCTAGATCCAGCACCACCTCGTCATCGGACTCCTAAGGTAAGGCCATCTTCCCATCAATCTCCCGTGGTTATAGTGTGAGGGAGGGGGCCAGATTTGTTTGTCCCCCTCCCAAAAAAAATATTGGGCACCAGCCACCACTGAGAAACACCTTTTAAGGGTTTATTTAATAAAACTGAAGAGTACAAAATCTCTCTGCCTAGAAAAATCAACTTCCAGGTTTTTTGTCAAAGCTTTCCAAACAAGCTCCAAGTAAGTCTTTAGGCAAGCAGATGTAAACAGACATGTGTCATGTGTCTGTTTACATCCACTTTTCTGTGAGTCCATCCAGGTCTGGAAAAAGAAATGGTAAAAGACTGGGCCCTTATTCATATTTCCAGGCCTAAACGTGATGGATTGGAGGTAACCTGATGTACTCAGACACAAGTCTGTTTTCTTCCGACCACCCATAGATCAAACATGGGTCCGCAAAAAGGTTCCAACATGGAGGAAAAAAAAAAAATCAATGGTAATTTTTTACAAAAATGACATTTGTCCTGTTCTGTTCCAGTTCAGTCGGGAATTAGTAGGCCCTAAAGCTGAATGAACTTTGCCGCCTGGGTTGTGCGTTGAATGCTCCGTGCACCTGTGTGCATACATTAGATGAGGTTTTATGTGAGAGTGATAGATAATGATGGCAGCTGTGCAGGCAGCACCCAGTTCTGGCACCGAGGCTTCTGCTTTGTTCCAAGATACACATGAGAAAACAGAGCCAATCCAAAATTCTTCTATTCTGTGACAGCAATAATGTAAATCAGAACACAGAGGAATAAATCAATGTGAATGAAGTCAGATTAAACATACTAGATTGAATGGTGATGGAAAGAGGAAAACAAATTGAGAGCTATTATTATCTTTTAGACTGGAATATGAAATAAAGTGTAAGCAGATTTATGTATGGAAGGGAATGAATCGGCAGTATGACATAAAACACCCTGTATTTGCTTAAAGTGATTGTAAGGGTTCGTTTTTTTTAAATAACAAACATATCATACTTACCTCCACTGTGCAGCTCATTTGCACAGAGTGGCCCCTGAACCGACTCTTCTGGGGCCCTTCGGCGGCTCTCCTGGCTCCTCCCCACATCAGATAACCCCCTGGGAGAAGCGCTCTCCCGGGGGAGGGTTACATTGTGGGCACGCTCCCAAGTCCAGCATTTGGCGTCCACAGAGGACGAATGCAGGACTCGGTCTGCCCCCCCCCCCCCCCCCCCCCCCCAGCGCCTGTGTCATTGGATTTGATTGACAGCAGTGGGAGCCAATGACTGCTCTGCTATCAATCTATCTAATCAAGAGCCGAGAACCCTGGGCAGAGAGATAGCGCATCCCTGTGGGTCAAGGTCTAGGGCTCAGGTAAGTAAAACAGGGGGCTGGGGGTCACCGCCAGGTGTTTTTTCACCTTAATGCATAGGATACATTAAGGTGAGAAAACACGAGGGTTTACAACCTCTTTAATATTAGTTCTCTAAAGTACGGAACACTGTACATTACGCAACACCAAAACAAGACAATTAGGGCAATTTCTTGCATAAATCAATCTTCAGTTGGAAAAAAAAAAAGATCTGTATAATGCGATGTTGAGACTTGTCGGTTAAAGGGGGGGCTGGAGCCATTCTTGTTATCGTTGTGGAATCCGGTTTAGGCAGCTGACTCCAGATGCCAAGCGTAAAATGACATTGTTTTGGAAACTAGAAATGTTCTCAACACAAAGAACTGTAAAAATCTCAGTGGAAGATGAAGTTTGCTGGTCCGGAATGAGAAAGCGCAAAGCTTTTCGGAGAGATGGAAAGGGTTTAACCATGCTGATATATACACTCACTGGCTGCTTTATTAGGTACACCTATTCAATTGCTGGGTAAAGCCGCGTACACACGGGCGGACTGTCTGACCAACTAAGTCCGTCAGACAATCCGACGGACAGTCCGTCCTACTTTCGAATGAACGGACTTGACCACACACGATGAACAAACAGTCCGTTGAAAGCTTGCGCGATGACGTGTACAGCACGTACGACGGGACTAGAAATAGGAAGTCGAATACACAGCAATGCAACCTTTCGCCGTGTAAATCCTTTCTGAGCATGCGCCATACTTAGTCCGTCCAACTAGCCTACTCACGAGCGGACTGTCCGCTGAAACCAAAGTTGGACGGACAATATTACGGAAATTCCGAAATACTTAGTCTGCCAGACTGCACGCTGAAAAAGTCCGCTGAAGCCCACACACGAGCGGACTGTCCGCTGAAATGTGTTTCGGCGGACTAAGTTGGACAGACAGTCCGCCCGTGTGTACGCGGCTTAACAAAAATTTATAATTACCTAATCACATGGCAGCAACTCAATGTATTTAGACATCTAGACCAGTGTTAACCACTTCACCCCCGGAAGATTTGGCTGCTGAATGACCAGGACATTTTTTGCGATTCGGGACTGCGTTGCTTTAACTGACAATTGCGTGGACGTGCGATGTTGCACCCAAACAAAATTGGCGTCCTTTTTTCCCCACAAATAGAGCTTTCTTTTGGTGGTATTTAATCGTCTCATGCGGTTATTAATTTTTCCTATATAAACAAAGAGCGACAATTTTGAAATAAACTCAATATTTTATATTTTTGCTATAATAAATATCCCCATATTTTTTTAAAAAGGCTATTTTTTTCTCAGTTTAGGCCGATATGTATTCTTCTACATATTTTTGGTAAAAAAATAATCGCAATAAGCGTATATTGATTGGTTTGCGCAAAAGTTATAGCATCTACAAAATAGGGGATTGCTTTATAGCACTTTTATTATTATTTTTTCTTTTTTTTTACTAGTAATGGTGACAATCTGCGATTTTTATCAGGACTGCGACATTATGGCAGACACATCGGACACTTTTGACACATTTTTGGGACCATTGGCATTTATACAGCGATCAGTGCTATAAAAATGCACTGATTACTGTAAAATTGTCACTGGCAGAGGAGGGGTTAAGACTAGGGGGCGATCAAGGGGTTAACTGTGTTCCCTGTGTGTGTTTGTAACTGTAGTGGGAGGGAATTGACCTAGAGGAAGTGACAGATCATGGTTCCTAGCTAATAGGAAATCACAATCTGTCACGCCTCTCAGAACAGAACAGGGATTTGCGTGTTTACACACACACTCGCCCCTGTTCTGCCTCTGGTGCCCGCGATTGCTTGTGGCCAGCGGTCATCGCGACCGTTGGCCATGAGCATCAGCAACCCCACTGTGCAACGGGCACAGGCGTGCCTGCTATCCCGATCCTGCCATATAATTACGACGGCTCGCAGGATCGTGCCGACCTGCCACAGTAAAATGACGCCGGCTGGCCAGCAAGCCGTTAATTCCGTCGGCTAAAATAACACTGTTTTAGTTGACTAAAATATGACTAAAACTAAAACAATTCAAATGAATAAAATACGACTAAAGCTAAGATGGCATTTTAGTCAAAAGAATATGAATAAAACTAAAATCGAAAATTTAACACTACGGCCAAAAGTTTTGAGAATGACACAAATATTAATTTTCACAAAGTCTGTTTTTAGATCTTTCTGTCAGATGTTACTATGGTATACTGAAGTATAATTACAAGTATTTTAAGAGTCAAAGGCTTTTATTGACAATTACATTAGGTTTACGCAAAGAGTCAATATTTGTTGGCCTTTCTTTTTTAAGTCCTCTGCAATGCACCCTGGCATGCTGTCATTCAACTTCTGGGCCACATCCTGACTGATGGCAGCCCATTCTTGCATAATCAATGCTTTGAGTTTGTTACAATTTGTGGGTTTTTTGTTCACTTGCCTCTTGAGGATTGACCACAAGTTCTCAATGGGATTAAGGTCTGGGGAGTTTCCTGGCCTTGTTTATTAAACAAGTTTCTAGTTGCAGGACTAGTGGCGGGTAAATTTAGCCAGGTCTGTGTTTCTATTCCAGGCCTGGTTATTTCGATTTGAGAATGGGAGTGATCCTCATCTCTGCAGAGTGCATCAGGTTTCTGTGACCGGGGAACACAGTGCTTGACTGTAAAGAGGATCAAGTGGAGGTAGTAGAAGTAAAGCGGCGGAAGTAGACCTGCTATCGGATTTCTGTGTGACCGGGGAACACAGGACTTTAATACAAAGGAAAAGGTCAGTGTAACGTTGAAGAAGCAGAAGTGCTGGAGAGTGTAGCGCAGCATGCTGTGTGGCCGAGGAACATAGTATGAACAGAAGTGGATGGGCTGGAGCAATAGTCTGTCGTTTAACATGTGCCAAGGTCAAATTTGCAACAACTTCCAGAGACTGTGGGTCTGTTAGTCCTTTGAGCTATGGAAGACAGGAGGTAGAGGGCTTTGGCTCTCTATTTGTAGCAGGAACCCCACATCAGTCTAATCAGGGCCATCTTTAATGTTGATTGGACCCTGGGAAAACATTTTATTGGGCCCCCACACCCCCCCCCCCATTCAAATTCATTCTCCACCTGCTCTGAGACATACAATAAATAGCAGCTAGACCTAAAATCAGTTTACTATGGCAGATCAGGCAGCAATTGCAATTGGTTGCCAGAGGTTACAGCATATCATTACTGCTTACTGACTGGTTGCTAGAGGTTACAGCACACATCACGGCTCAGTGATTAGTTGCTAGAGGTTACAGCAAATGATTTCTGCTTGTTAATTGATTGCTAGAGATTACTGTACAGTATTACTGCTCACTGACTGGCTGCTAAAGGTTACAGCACATCATCTCCTCACTGCAGGGGGCATGATATACATATGAATGCCCCCTTTATTTACATATCTATGCCGCCGGCCGCAGCTATTTACTTATGAATGCCGCCGCTATTTACATATAAATGCCGGTTATTTACATGTAAACACAGGGTCTGCCCATATCCATTTTGCTTGGGGCCCCCAAATTCCTTCAAATGGCCCTGAATACAGGGTAATTATTCCGAGTGATTCACCTTCTTTAACTGGAAGCTGTGAGTTGTAAATCTTCAGTCAGTCAGATAAAAGAAGAGACAATAGTCTGCAGTATGAACTCTACAGGGGAAATCCATTAACAGAGCCAAGGCCATGGATGATAACATCAGAACCAATGCAAAAGATCAGACAACAATACAGAAGTTGACCAAAGGGTGGCGCCGGAGTAATTGAATGTCCTCTTTTTAAGTGTCGTCAGTACGTTGAAACGTCACTACGTGTTTGTTGCCTAAAAAGTCCAATCATCTGTATGCAATACAAATTTATGGCCAACACCTTTTGTACAAAAGTCCACAGGAAAGTTTGTACAAAGTCCTATCGTGTGTATGAGGCTTTAGACAGGATATTAAGAAGAGAAGAAAAGATTGATCGCACACTTGGATCCAAAAGCTATCCACATCTCTGTTGTGAACAAGCATGGTTCTTTTCGCGTGAAACGCGTCAACTGATCATCATTATTACAATTTTGTCTGGCTCATGACAATAAAGACATTTCTATAGCATCTTTTGGATCCAAGTGTGCGATCAATCTTTTCTTCTTTTATTGATATTGCCTATGGTGATGAGCCGGGATTAGCACCTTGGACCACCTGGTGTATCAATTTTTTGCTTGAAGCGGTGTGTGCACCCTTGTTCTGTTTCCTGTTAGACGGGATAATTTGGTTGTTTGCAGGCTGGTTGGTGAGTTTAAGCTGGGAACTTTTTTGGTATTGTTTGACATGCATCGCCCTTCCATGTGCTCCTTGCTGCAAAGGCCAGTTATAGGTGGGGCAGTAGCCATTTGTTTGTACTGTTGTAAACATCCATGAAAGCATGGATTCATCCTGCCTTGTATCACCAGTTCAGGCTGGTGGCGGGGGTGTCATGGTGTCACACTTTGGGCCCCTTAGCACCTATTGAGTATCATTTAAACACCACGGTCTACCTGAGTATTGTTGCTGACCATGTCCATCTCTTTATGACTACAGTGTACTCATCTTCTGATGGCTCCTTCCAGCGGGATAATGCACCATGTCACCAAGCTCCAATCATCTCACCACTGGTTTCTTAAATATAACAATGAAGTCACTGTACTCCAATGGCCTCCACAGTCACCAGATCTCAATCCAATAGAGCAGGGCTCAAAATTTCAAGTCCTGAACTACTAGCCAGGCCTCAAAGGTTACTCAGCACTAGTGCCTCAATCAATCCCTACCCTGCCCCGCCCCGAATTCCGCCCTCATAAATAATCCCATGAAATGGCACTTTATGCAAAAATAAGTTACAAAAATATTATAAATATAAACAACAACTTTATTAGTGCAGCCTCACCTGTGCCCCTCAATGCAGCCTCACCTGTACCCACCATTGCAGCCACACTGTGCCCACCATTGCAGCCACACTGTGCCCACCATTGCAGCCACACTGTGCCCATTGCAGCCACACTGTGCCCACCATTGCAGCCACACTGTGCCCACCATTGCAGCCACACTGTGCCCATTGCAGCCACACTGTGCCCATTGCAGCCACACTGTGCCATTTGTAGCCACACTGTGCCCATTGCAGCCACACTGTGCCCATTGCAGCCACACCGTGCCTATTGCAGCCTCGTCTGATCAGAGGAATGCATGGCTGGAGGAAGAGGAGAGCCGCGGGATAGCACGCTGTTACCAGCGCTTACATTATAATTGTCACCGCTCTGCTTGACACAGCCCCACCTCCTCCTGACCTGCGCCTGTGATAGATAGAACGCCTCACAGCATTGGACCGGTGTTCTGTCTATCACAGGCACAGGTCAGGAGGAGGCATGGCTGTCCCGTGGCTCTCCTCTTCCTTCCTGGGGCGATCGCTGGGAGAACGGCCCCCGATCAACCCCGCCGGCGGTGCTCTCCCCCCCCTCTCCCAGGCAGGCAGCCCAGCTCACAAGCCCTCATTTTCCACTCGCAAAATGCGAGTAGGCGAGTGGAAAATTTGAGGGCTGCAAAAGAGCACCTTTGGGATGTGGTGGAACGGGAGATTCACATCATGGATGTGCAGCTGACAAATTTGCAGCAACTGCGTGATGCTATTATGTCAATGTGGACCAAAATCTTTGAGGAACATTTCCAACACCTTGTTGAATCTATGCCACAAAGAATGAAGGCAGCTCTGAAGGTAAAAGGGGGGTCCAACCAGGTAATAGCAAGGTGTACCTAATAAAGTGGCCAGTGCGTGTATATTTTTAATGGTCTCACTGGTTGGAAAAAAGGGAGATAAGCACCTGAATGACCACAACATACAGATAAATAAATGTAGAATATATATTGTGGGATTGCGCCTCCCCAACCAATGTGAATAATTTTAGATATACTAGTGCCAAAACTTACTAAGTGATCACTGTGCCACCTTAGTACCATATAAACTTCCCAAAGTGTATACAAAACAGTATATTATAACAACATATATATTTGCAAAATTATCGTCCTTCCTATGCAATGGTTATTACAACAACTCCAGCTGTATAATTTTAATCCCCGTTCATCCTCTAGCGAAAAATCCACATGTGTCACCAAAGAAAAACCAAGTCTGTGGGATTTCCTTGGGGTGTCTACTTTCCAAAATGGGGTCATTTGGGGGGGTTTTGTGTTATTTTGGCATTTTATGGCCTTCGAAACTGTGATAGGTAGTGAGGAGTGAAATCAAAAATTTGCACCCTTATGCCGCGTACACACGACCAGACTTTTCAACATCAAAAGACAGACGGAATGATTCCGGCAGACTATTCGATCGTGTGTGGGCTGCAGCGGACTTTTGATTTGCAAAAGTCTGACAGACTTTAGAAATGGAACATGTTTCAAATTTTTCCACCAGAACTCCGCCGGACCCAGTTCCTACCGAGAAATCCGCTCGTGTGTGTGCTAGTCTGACGGACTAAAACCGACGCTAGGGCAGCTATTGGCTACTGGCTATGAACTTCCTTATTCTAGTCCAGTCATACGTCATCACGTTCGAATCCGTCGGACTTTGGTGTGATTGTGTGTGGCCAAGTCCGTTCATTCGGAAAGTCCGTCAGAACTCTGTCAAAAGTCTGCCGGACTTAAGTCCTGTCGTGTGTACGCGGCATAAGAAATCCTGAAGGCAGTGATTGGATTTCGGGGTGCCGTACGCAGCTAGACTCCCAAAAAGTCCCACACATGTGGTATCCCCGTACTCAGGAGAAGCAGCAGAATATATTTTGGGGTGCAATTCCACATATAACTATGGCATGTGTGAGCAATATATCATTTAGTGACAACTTTTTGTAAACTTTTTTTTTTTTGTGTCATTATTCAATCACTTGGGACAAAAAAAAAATATTCAATGGGCTCAACATGTCCCTCAGCAATTTCCTTGGGGTGTCTACTTTCCAAAATGGGGTCATTTGGGGGGGTTTGTACTGCCCTGCCATTTTAACACCTCAAGAAATGAGATAGGCAGTCATAAATTAAAAGCTGTGTAAATTCCAGAAAATGTACTCTAGTTTGTAGACGCTATAACTTTTGCGCAAACCAATAAATATACGCTTATTGACATTTTTTTTACTAAAGACATGTGGCTGAATAAATTTTGCCCTAAATGTATGACTAAAATAATAAAAATCGCAGAGGCAATCAAATACCATCAAAAGAAAGCTCTATTTGTGGGAAGAAAAGGACGCAAATTTCGTTTGGGTACAACATTACATGACCACGCAATTACCAGTTAAAGCAGTGCAGTGCGAAATTGTATAAAGACCTCTGGTCCTTAGAATGAAAATTGGTCCGAGGTTGAAGTGGTTAAAGATGAAACGGTTTTACACTATATTGGTTCTATTTAATTTTGTATGAATACACGGACATTGAGGAATTACTAACGAGAGAAGTATATTGAGGATTGGTTATCCGTTGAATGAACCGAAGGCTTATTGATTGGTGACGTCTGGTGAGTGGCCATTCTGCTGGGTGATGGTGGCACAGACTTGGTTTTTCTTTGGTGACACATGCGGATTTTTCACTAGAAGATGAATGGGGATTAAAATTATACAGCTGGAGTTGTTGTAATAACCATTGCATAGGAAGGACGATAATTTTGCAAATATATATGTTGTTATAATATACTGTTTTGTATACACTTTGGGAAGTTTATATGGTACTAAGGTGGCACAGTGATCACTTAATAAGTTTTGGCACTAGTATATCTAAAATTACTCACATTGGTTGGGGAGGCGCAATCCCCCAATATATATTCTACATTTATTTCAGCCCTCAAGGTGGGGGATTTAGATTGGGATTGCAGCGTACCTAAAATAATAAAGGACAGAAGGGGGGTAAATCTGAGTGCCGGTACAATTTGAATTTTTTCTTTATACAGGGATATAGAATGTAATACTGACATATAATCACACATAGGTTGGACTTGATGGACTTGTGTCTTTTTTTCAACCTCACCTACTATGTAACTATGACATTTACAACACATGGCTGTAGAAGAGCAAAAAAGCTCATTCCCCATTAGTACAAGGAATGGAATGTAAACTGTAAGGCCCCTTTCACACTGACGATCCGTTCAGGCCCGCCTGTCAGTTTTTCAGGCGGACCTGAACGGGTGCTCCATAGAGCTCTATGGAGCGTCGGATGTCAGCGGTGACATGTCCGCTGACATCCGACCCGCTCCGATCCGAAAAAGTGTGACGGAGGAAAAAGCTATTTTTCCATCCGTCTGCGGATCGGATCGGGTGACGACGGGCACTGCGGTCCGTCATCATCCGATCTCCCATAGGGGAGAGCGGCGCTGTGACAGGTCCGTCCCTGCGCAGTGTGCAGAGACGGAGCTGTCATCTCCCTGCTCAGCGGGGATCGGCGGAGTGATCCCCGCTGAGCAAACGGACATCCACGGGGCGGATCAGAACTGATCCGCCCCGTGTGAAAGGACCCTAAAAATGATTATTTGCCCCCCAAAAGCAAACCCAATTTTATTTTTTTATCAGGCACAAATAGTACTAAAAAACGAAAGGCGCAAATGAGCCAGTTTGTTTCACTTTAATGTAGCCTATGCATTAGTTAAGAGAAATATATATATATATATATATATATATATATATATATATATATATATATATATATATATATATATACAAACACATACACACACACACACACACATAATATCATAATAAACAAATTAGCAACCACGTTAAGTATTTGTGGCAGATCGTATACTGGCAGGCCATGGTTGTATGTACAAGAAACTGCCTCCTCCCCATTGGTCCGATACTCCGAGCTTTGGGGGAGATCATCAGCAAATATGGGGCTACACGGCAGCTGAACCCAACCCCAGGAAGAGCCACTGCTCCTGAGCATAATCTGGTAACCATTGCTCAAGCGAGCCGCTCAGAGTATACCAATGTGGAGGTGTTAAGCCCCATACACACTATCAGATTTTCTGCTGATTTTTTCCTTCAGATTTACCAAAACCATATAATATGAGGTCCAACCTTAGAAGTTTCAGTTTGTATGCAATCAGGCAGGCCCTTGCACTACATGGTTTTGGTAAATCTGAAGACAAAAATCAGCAGAAAATCTGATAGTGTGTATGGGGCTTTAGTCAAAGATAGAAAATAGCAGACATAACACTAATGCCCCATACACATGATCGAACTTTCTGACAACAAACCCGTGGAATTTTGTTCGAAGGTTGTTGGCTCCAACTTGTCTTGCATACACAGGGTCACACAAATGTTGGCCAACAATTACGAACGTAGTGACGTACAAGACATACGGCGAGCCGATAAAAAGAAAGTTCAATAGTCATGCGTCACCCTTTGGGCTCCTTCTGCTAATGTTGTGTTTGGTGAACGTTGATTCCGAGCATGTGTGTTTGGACAATGTCAGACGGACTTGTGTACACACGCATTTGTTAGCGGAAAATTTGAGAACACGCTAGCCAACATTTGTTGGCGGAAAATTTGAGAACATGCTAGCCAACATTTGTTGGCGGAAAGTCCAACAACAAATGTCCGATGGAGCATACACAAGGTCTGACTTTCTGCCAATAGGCTCACATTCAACATTTGTTGTTGGAAAATCTGATCGTGTGTACGGGGCATTAGTCTGTCAGTAAACGTAAGAAACATGTTATCAATTGTGTCAAATATTGAACCAGGGTAAACTGAAGGTCAAGCCAGAGGACCCCTAGTTCGCAGGCCAAACACACAGTGTTCCCGACGTGTCACCAATTAATAACAATAAAGGTAATTTGACTCTAAGTGCAACAAGAAAAAGGGAAACGTTGAGCTGGATGTATTTTAGTAGTCTGCACATAAAGGATCAGCTGGCCACCTCTTCATTCGGGGGTTGTGAATGGAGGTTACCCGCCAGTCTAGCTTGTGAATGACCACGCAACCACATCGACTATAGCGAGCCCTTCGCGGTCTACCCGGGGGAGCTTGACGCTGAGGATCTTTGGAGACAACAGTCATCAGCCAGCTGGGTACTGGAATTGGATTCATTTTGGCAAAGGCAAACAAGTCTGGAAGCTCCAAGGAGTGACGCAAAGGGAAGGTATCTGGGACTATGAGGTGAAATGGGTGACCCCACTTGTATGTGAGACCTTTCTCATCAAGGCCATCTAGGAGAGGTTTGAGTGAACGTCGCATGAATCTTTCTGGAAACATCAGGTAGGAGGGGGACAGCTGCGCCATCAAATTCTAGGACTCCCACCCGCCATGGCCACTGCAGAATATCCTCCTTAAGGGTAAAAGGGTGTAAACAGCAGAGGACGTCTCTGGGTCTGTCAAATGGATCAGATCGCGGGCCCAGGGTTCTGTGAACTCTGTCAATGATGAACTCAGAGTTCGGTGGGCGGTCTAGGTAATGGTTGAAGACATTAACCACTGTTGTACGTAATTCTGAATGTGGGATAGTTTTGGGCACCCCCTAAAATGTTCTGCCTGTGGCTGTGATTCTCCAAATCACCCTGAGGTAGGTGCAACTGTATTGCCCCATACACGGTTGGACATTCAGACCACAAAATTCGTCAGATTTTTTCCAACGGATTTTGGCCAAAAACATGTGTTGCATACACACGGTCACACAAAGTTTTCGGAAAATCCGATCGTTCTGAACGAGGTGACGTCAAACACGTACGCCGGGACTATAAACGGACCAGAAGCCAATAGCTTTCGTCTCTTTGTTTATTCTGAGCATGCATGGCACTTTGTCCATTGAAATTGTCTACACAAGATCGGAATTTTAGCTGCTGAAAAAAAGCCCACAGCCTTTGTTCGGAGGAAGCATTGAGAGGGAGACCCTGCGGTTGAAGTGGGCTAAAGAGTGTACTCACTGTGATCTGACATGTAGGTGTCAGTCTCTGCCTCTCTATGGCTTGTGGGTTGAATCATATAGCGCTGGATGGAAGGGAAGCTGAAGGAGAAGCTGAGAGCACTGGGCTGAGCAAAACATCCTTTATGTCTGTGGAGGCTGCCAGCGATCTGGGGAGACAGGGAGAGAAGTCACTGGGGAGTGAGAGGGTTGGCATTGTGTGGTCATCTGCTGTCCGTGGAGGAGGATTAGGCACAATGATTACCTCCGCTGTGTCTATAGCTGCATGGCGGGCCGCCTCCATCTTGGCAGATGCTGGTGTGGAGGCTGCCGGCTGAAGTGGCCACAAAAGGCGGTGACCGCAAGAAGCAGTCCGTGTTGGTCTCAGGAGCATGTGGATGACGGTCGGGTTCCCCAGATGTTTGAGGAGACAGACAGGTTCGGGTAATGCTCGGTGATGGATCACTTTATGGCTGCAGGAGAGCCACCAGCCAGGAGCACTGTGAAGATGCGTCTTCATGCTGCCATGCCTAGGCCATGCCCCCTCCTCCCCCTAGCGGATCTGAAGAAACAGCGGGGATGTGAAACGCGTCATCCCATTGGCTACCCATATCACGTGACTTCCGGTTCTCGATGTTTGCATCCCAGGCTGGAATGCACTTCCAACTTCCGGTTTCCGTTTGATGTGCAGGACGTTTGCACGCTGTATCACTGGGCATTCCGGATTGACTCAGAGGCTACACGGCCACATTACCAGCTAATCCACATGCGAACCTGGTGTACTTTTGCATCCGACCAGTTTTTTAGCAATGGACAGCAACCCGGACCGCTAAAGCACCTGCCACTTGGATTATTTTTACATGCCTGTATTCAATCCGCTTTTGTGAGTAGCCATTTGGCTTTGATTTAATTTTTTTTTATTAAACAGTGATTTTAGATACTGCACTTAGTTTGGCGCACCTGGTCTCTTTTTCCTTGTCATTTCAGAGTTCTTGCTTCTACTCCCAAGGTTGCTGCCTACGGTGCCCTTTGTGAACTAATTTGAACCAATTTTAATGATTGGATCTATTTGAATATTTTTATGCATTGTTTATCTCCCCTGTGCTTCCTTTTTTAATTAATTCTGGACACTCAGTTGATTTGTGCGCCATTATCCCCTCCTTTCCATGCCCCCTCCTGTCAGTTTCTATCGCTGCCTGTTCCCCCGTTAGGGAGATCCACCCTCTCTATTTGTCCTGTCTACTATTATCATTGAAAGTGTAAGTAAAAGAAAATCCCAAATTTTGGGTTGTCCCCAGACAAGTAATAGAGGGGGAATCTTCCAATGGGGACACTAGTTCTGGTGACCTGGGGGTCCCTAAGGGATTCTCTTAATTTTCAGAGATTTTCCTCTCACTTCCTGTTTAGCTACGGGACAGGAAGTGAAAGGGAAATCTCCCCCAATGGGACAAAGAGGACAAAAATAAACCTTACAGGGGTTATAACCCTCCCTTACTCTATCTTTAACTGCACACCAATTAATTTTATCAGGATTTATAAAGAAAATATACCATAGCAAAGAAAGAAAAATATGTTCATTCCCCTTAAGAAGTTCAATGGTCTCTGACACATTTTTTCTACCTCTCTGTCCCTTTTTCCCATCATTGATATAATCATCCTGCCTTAATATTGTGACAGCTTAATTACGGAGTCAAGCTATAGATACATGAAGGGAATGATTAGAACACCCTTAATGCAATAGTTGCTTGGTATGTCGATCTTCTCCTGCTGTCATTTCTCACTGAGCTGAGTACATGCACGACAATAGGTGCAGTTTTCTTGTCTTATTGGTGATTTTCCAGCTGTCAGAGAGCAAACAGCCGGAAGGCATGGGTCCAATCACACTCACACTGCATGTGACGGTAACATAAGAGCCTTTCCTATCAGACGATGTGAAGACTCTCTCATAGTTAGATAGTTAATTCAACCAATAAAAGGGGAAAAAAATATATATACAATCTTATATACACAATCCTATACCCATAGTTGATCCAGAGGAAGGCAAAAACCGCCAGTAAAGTATGACCCAATTTGCTCCAGCAAGGGAAAAAAATATTTTCTGATCCCCCAAGAGGCAATTGGATATTCCCTGCATCAACTAATGATCTTTGTGTAGCCGGGAGCGGGCTACAGTTACCTGACATTGCAGACCTGCCCTTTACCTTTCCAGGCTGTCTCTATATTCCCCTAATGCTGGGCTTGGATTACATGCATCATATCATAGTCTTGAGCCAAGAAGAGAGCATTGTGGGAACTGTAGTCTCCTGAGCAGACATCACTGAGCCGCAGAACTATCTATGAACTACACCTTCCAGCAAGCCATCTGTTCCAGGGGGAGATTTATGGGAGAAGCTATAAAAGGATAGGTGGACCAGGCCCAGCTCTCTTGCTTCCCAGGTCCCATCAAGTAAGCATCTATTTGCCACTGTGTGAGGGGACTACCACACGGTATACAGATCCTGCAGTTCCAGCCCAAGTGGGTCAGACATCACCCACTACATGAGGGACACGACTGCAGCATCGATGAAAGCTGAAGAAACGGATGACTCATTCCAGCAGACAAATCGCCATCTCAACCCACCTGCAATAGGAAGAATCTACTTAAATTGCTCTTTAGGAAGTTACTACAAAGTTCCCACGATTGGTGAGAGGGCACCTGCCCAAAAATCCAGTTCCCAGTCACGAACACATCCTGCTGGACACTGTATAAAGACACAATTGCCTTAAGGACTGTTACTGGTCAGACCCAACTGCTTTGCCTTGATTGCATTCCACTGTGCCACACTTAGGAATCCTTGTTTCTTTGAGCTCCAACTACCGGTGAAGATATTGCAAGGCCTTGCATTCTGAACATCGCTATTTTAGTACTCGAAAACAGGACACTACACTAGAATATATATTATTTCTCTCTTATTAGGATTAGGGTATAATAGGCCAGCCTTGGGTCCGTCTTTAGCAGTAGTAATATTTGAAGCCCCTAATAACCTTCTTGAGAAATCCATTCACTTTTTGTCTGTTACTGTGTATATTGATATCATTTTTGTGCTATTTCTAACTATCATTTAATTGCATTTGGGACCATTTCAACCGGGTCTTGACTGTCAATCCAGGGCTTGGTTGAGTAACACCCTCTTTGAGACTCTACTCTTGATTAAGTAAATCTGAGAGAACTAAAACTATTTGTGTTGTGTCAGTGTGTTATTTAAAGGTATACGCAACATGTCTGAACCTAGAGTGTCAGGAGGGCTTGAAAATTCACAGGGTTAAGGCTGCACAGAAGAACATGCTATTCTAAGCTACCCCCAAGGAGGCAATGCTACCTTTGTATTTTTATAGTTTTTACTCAGCCAAAACATTTTTCTTTTTTTGGGTTTGGATAGAGAAGTGAAGGGTTAGGACCTATGTTTCGTTTTTTTTTTTTGCTATCTAGGGCTTAGTTAAAATGTCAAGCAAAAATAAAGTCTAATTAACTTCTAAATAAATATTCTTTATTCTAATAAAGAGATTTCCCATCACTTCCTGCCCTGCTGAACCAGTTTAGCAGACAGAAAGGAAGGGGAACTTTCCAACAGCAACACAGAGAGAAAAAAAATGGCCTTAGTAGAGTAGGAAGAGACTTGAACTCCTATCAGATTTTTATTTTTGAGTAAGCAGAACAGGAAGTAAGGTTAAATTTCTTTAGCGGAGCTCCAAATAGCAGTAGAAACCTGGCAGAGATTTGACTACTTTAACTTATTTAAATCATATAATTTAACTATTCTTTTTTTTTTTTTTGCTTGACATACACTTTAATGGTAAATATGAAATTATTGCATCACATTAACCAGTTGTATCAGACAGGAGTTTAACTTTGGCAAGAACCCTATCCTCCTTTAGCTGTGTTGTAACACCCAAAGCTTGATGACTCAGAGGAGGAACATTTCCAAACTCACTCTTCTAACAGATATATGATCAACTGACTTGTCAGTTATACAAAGTCTGCCAACAATCATACAGCACAAAGTATGCACAAAGTGCTTAAAAAATATACAAAACAATTTAAATAGATTTAGTGTTGTTTCTCTCAGTGGAGCTGAAGGAAAAAATGGGGCAAAAACCATACTACTAATTATACTTTTTTTTAAATTTAGAAAGCTTTAAATAAAAAAATAAAAATAAAAATAGGGAAAGGACACATAATTACTTTTTTGGTTATATTTTTGAGAATCACATCATGCATTAACAGTGACCATGATCATTCATGATGAAAAAAAAAAAAAAAAAAAAAACAAATACAAGTTTGAAAAAACATGAAAAAACTTTTTTTGCCTATTTTGGTGGACTTTGTTGTTATTTTAGTTTTTTTACACATTAGAAAAAAGGCACAAAAAATAGAAACATAAAAATGTATATCAAATAAGTTACCTAGCCCCCCCAAGTTAGCTGTATCCTGGTCATATCTGAATTAATTCAGATGATATGCTCACTTTTGCTAGTAAGTACCTGACTGATCACACCGCTAATGACTAGCATTGGATACGGCTAAAGCTGAATGTGTGCATATATTAGATGAGGGTTTGTTTAAGAGTGATAGATAATGATGACAGCTGTACAGACAGCGCCCAGTTCTGGCACTGAAGCTTCTGTTTGTTCCAAAAAGAACCAGAGCCAATATAAATTCTTCTACTCTATTATTCCATGGCAGCACTAATGTTAATCAAAATACAGAGGAATAAATAAAATGTAAATTAAGTCAAGTTAAATATATACTAGAGATAGAAAGACAAATTGATAGAGGTGACTAAATCTGTGGTGCACCCTGTATTTTCCTAATATCCATTCTCTACCATATTACGAACATTACATGACATCAAAAAAGGGTCATATAGGACAACTTCTTGGATAAAACAACATTCAACATGCATTCTCCAATCCCATTTGCATAAAAACTTTTATGCAGCCCAATTGGCCCAAATTCCCATATTCCATGCGCCACACGAGACACCCCTTTGGGTGGCCTTCAAGTCAATAGAATGCAACCCTCTAAAGTTAACATATTTTGCCTCAACCCTCGATAGACATTTTCTGACTAACCCCATCAATAAACTCACATTACAAATCTGGACACAAGCCTCCAGTCAAGATACAAACCCCTTATGGCCATCACTCATAATCCCAAATTTCTCCCAGATTTCATACCCCTTTGGCCTTCAATGAATGCATCTCCAGGGAACTTGTCCAAGTGTACCACCTAATTACCAAGGGTTGTCTATATTCATAAATAATAATCAATTAATTGTTATTATCATTGTGTGGTGAAAACAGGTGTAGAACACAACCTTCTCAGATCAAATTCCAGGCAACCTTGGTTCTTTCACAGGCAAAGTTGCATTTTTTTGGATCCCAGCAACAGATGAAAAGTCCAACAGAATATTTACAAAATAATAAAATAAGTTTCTTTTTAAGTCCCGTTCAGAATACTAATTTATTTTCAGTTTAACTTAGCAAACATATAAGCACTCCACCCATCCAGCATATATGTCCAGTCTATACAGTAGATGTACCTAATGTATGTGCCTTTTATATATGTGCATGCATTCCTCTGTCCTCTCTCTTATGCCATTCCTTTCATCATCCTCATTCATAGCAGTTAAATCTCTCCCTTGATATGCAGGTTAATACCAGTGACTGAGACATGGTTCATATCTCGGCTGGTTCAGCAGGCCAAGATTCGAACCGTCAATGGGCAGGCTAAGTGTACCAAGTTTATCGATCGATCAACTTGAGTACAACCAGCCTTCCAGATTCTGGATTCTCTTGCGATTATCGGCAGCAGCTAGTGATAATCGCTGTCTTCTCTCGGGAGGGAAGGCTTCCTCTGCCCACCCCTGACCCCCACCCCCCCCCCCCCCCCCCCCCCACACACACACACACCGGGAGCAGACAATTGCTTGGCAGGAGGGATTCCCCTGTCAACACTGTCTGTGTTGATGGGGGAATCGTGCAAATTTCTTTCCTGAAACCACGGGTGGCACCATGTATAGCCTGCCCAATACTGGAGGGGATTCTGACTTGTTGATCTGATGATTGCTTTGATGTCGCATTAATGAAAATAACCAAATGTGTACATGCTCTATCATGGCAAAAACTAAACAGGTTTCTTTTGAAGAAAATTCTCTACAGTGGCTTTCATTGTGTACAGTCAGACAGTGCTTTAGTGCCCTGAGAGCAAACTTATCACAGGCCCAACTGGTCAGGAAGTTTATCACAACGAAGACCTGATGAGCATATGGCTATGATTGGCTTTACAGCTACAGAAATACCACTATTTTCAGTATATATTTCTATGTACAGCCTAAATATATTTGGACACCTACTTCTACTTCCAAAGCAATGCTGGTAGGTTAATTGGCTTCCGTCCAAAAATTGGCCCTAGTATATGAATGTGAGTTGGGGACCTTGGATTGTGGGCTCCTTGAGGGTAGGGACCGATGTGAACTCAGGTTGAACTGGATGGACTGGTGTCTTTATTCAACCTTACTAACTATGTAACTATGTAATTTTACCAATACCACATAACTTACTATTATGACGCGTACACACGACCAAACTTTTCGAGGGACTAGGTCCGACGGTCTTTCCGATGGACTTTCAGCGGAGTTCCGACGGACTTCCCGAATGAACGGACTTGGCCACACACAATCACACCAATGTCCGACGGATTCCAATGTGATGACGTACGACCGGACTAGAATAAGGAAGTTCATGGCCAGTAGCGAATAGCTGCCCTAGCGTCGGTTTTTGTCCATCGGACTAGCATACACACGAACAGATTTCTCGGTCCGGCGGAGTTTCCGGTGGAAAAAATTAAACCATGTTCTATTTCTAAAGTCCGCCAGATTTTTGGCAAGCAAAGGTCCGATGGAGCCCACACAAGATCGAATTGTCCGGTGGACTCGTTCCGTCTGACCTTTGCTGTCAAAAAGTCCGGTTGTGTGTACGCGGCATAAGAAGGGCTAAATCATTTCTGATCCTACTGCAGGAAATGCAACCCAAAAAAGTGTAGCTCTACTCCTGTGATGGCTGTTCAATGATTCCTGTCCTCTTTAACTGCCTTGACCTTGCAAGCAGGTCAAGGCAGCTAAAGTTTAGTCAACATTATTATTAGACTTGTGCACAACGGAAAATTTTGTTTAGTTTTGGTTCGTTGTCATTCGTAAAATACATAATTTAGTTCTGTTATATTCGTTATGTTACGTTAATTCGTTTTCGGATAATTCCTTATTCCTGTGAATATTCGTTATGCTGAATCTCAAATCACGTTGAATTAATTTGTTATATCCGATATAATTTCTTTCATATTCGTTGAAATTCAATATTTATGTATGTAGCTATATTTGTGATGATTTGTAGTTTGGAAAGTCATTTGTTTATTGAATCTATTAACACACACAATGACAATATTGTCAGGTCACCTGAGACCAGGTGACAGATGCACTCCGTAGGAATTGGAAGTGCACCGCTAAGATAGTGGACCCTAGGACTGACTGCTGCGGATTGTACCCAGGGAGGTTCAGGAAGTAGGTCTACTGGATCATTAACACAGATCCCAGTTGGAGCTAGAGCATAGATTCCCCAGAGCGCGGAGTCTAAGGGCCAGCAGGTGTTCACCAGAGCCTCTAGTGGTGAGGATGGACTGCGCTGCAGTCTGGCTCCAGGTCGCGGCCCCTAGGGTCTCACAGCTCATGGTAGACTACAGGAGAAGGAAACAGCAGGCTGGAACAACAAGGAGAGTAAAGGGATAAGGCAGAGGTCAGGGTAACTAGCAGACAGGAACAACAGAGTACACGCCAAACGTTCAGGGTCACAGGCAGACAGGGATAGTCGGGGACATGCCAAGGTCGGTAACAGAGACAAACATAGAGCACACGGCAAGCAGAAAACAGGAAGCTAAACACAGTGAATACACAATGGTTGATTAGCACCGCTGGCTTGCAGTGCACAGGTTAATATAGGGTTCCCTCATAGGGCCTGGGGTGGAGCCATGCTTAGAGGAGAGGTTATAAAAACCACCAGGTGGAAGTGGCTGGCATCTTAGTCTGAACACATGAGGAGAAGTAAGCAGACAGAGGAAGATTATTGTATAACCATGACAAATATTTATTCTCCTCTGCTCAAATACAATACAACACCCTTCTCACTCAGTTCTCAGGAATGCACTTTGCCAGTAATCCAACCCCAAGCACAAAATTAATCACCTAATTGGACTGTAAGATTTACTTTGAGTTGACCTTTTGTTTCATTAGATCTTTAACGAACTACCGAATCATGTCGAATTCATTTGTTATATCTGCTATAATTTCTTTCATATTAGTTAAAATTCGTTATTTTTTTTACTTCGGACATTAGGATGCATCCAAATGTCTGAAAGATGCAAAATTCGGCCAAATTTCGTTTTGTTACGGAACTAATTGCACATGTCTAACTATTATTTTGAACATTTTAAAGCATTTCAGATTAGTAGTGGAAACAATTAATATGCAGCAATACACAGCTAGGTTGAAACAATTTGCAATGAACAACTAGATAGAGCAGCATAGTCTGTAACAGGGGTTTCCAGAATGTGGCTCAGACTATTAACAGAAGATTTGCTGTTAATTCGTACAGGCACCACACAGCCACAGCTGCACACCTGGGACTTCCAAGCCTTGGCTATATAAGGTGCAGTTATTAAACGAGTATTTCTATGCTTAACAAAGCAGAAAAAAGGAGGAAGGCAACCCTGAGTCATTTCTGGATATATGTATTAAGAAGGGTCAGTTCATGTTTGAAGTTGAATATTCTGTCGGCAAACATTGGGACCCTTTAACAGTCAAAATATATGGGACAATGATGAACATAAGTATGATCTAAGTTTAATCTGTTAGCAGTGTCCAAATGAGAGGAATAGAGCAAAATGAGAAAGGGTAAAGATGTCTGTTAGCAGTGTCCCTAAGAGAGGGATAGAATTAATGTTGAGCAACTGCCCTCTCGCTGATACCAGCTGAAAATGAGGCTCCGATGTAGAAGAAGGGAATGAGCAGGTTCGGGAGCAGCAATAGGATGATGTGAAGAGTGCATAGTGAATGCAGTGTTAATAGTGGGAGGCCACAGATGACAATCGATGTGGATGTCTCAGGGTTTCAGACCACTGAAGAAGACTGTGGCACTGGTTATCTAACATTTGAATGGGCGGTGTCACTAAAACTCTAACTGCCTGCGCAGAACCCTTACTGGGGTGCTAGATGCGGCTATGCTGTGTTGCTCTCTCTTGCCACAGTGGCTGGCAGAGTGGCAGCATCCAACTGAACTCTCCTGCGTCCCCAAGGCAAGAGCCCCGAGCCCACCATTAAATTCAAATTTATAGAATTCACTATTACTCTGACTCCCGTGGAAGTTGTAGTTTCTGGACAGCTTCACTCTTCAGTAAGTGTTACCTGGGGGACTACAAGTCCCAAAGTCCTTTGCTTTCAAGGTCAAGAAAAATGGCCTGCCTCTAGAGGCAGGAAGATCATGCAATAGTCTAATCACAAACATTGCAGAGAAAAAAATAAACAGGTTGTGTACTCAATAATGTCCCCTCTCCTCAAACACTTAGTAGCCCGACACTTGGCTACAAAAGCTATTCCACTATCTGCAAATCAAACTTTCCCTGCAAGTGAATATACGCAAGCCAAAAGGTTCCCTTACCCCATTTGAAAAAATATGCCATTCAGATTCCCATGCACCGGAGATGATCACTCTAATTTACAATATACCATGCTAGTAGCTCCCTCCTTCCAACTTTCCCCCGTTTATATTAAAAAATGGTCAGCAGAATTTGGCTAGAATTGGATGCACAACATTGGTCACTAAATATGGGATATAATCAAATCCTGCTCCCACAATACACTGTCAGCGAGAAAAATTATAAAGTTCTAACACGGTATTTTGTACTAACCCAAATTGCATACTATGTACCTGAATAATCACCGCTTTGCTTCAGAGGGTGTGAAAGGATGAAAACCTTTTCTCCAAATACAACGTAGGTGGACCTGTTGTGTAGCACAGCATTTCCTAGAAGAAAAATTTCCAGATGATCCCTGAACTATTGGACTCCATGATCTCTTTTCTAGCTCAACATGAACTTTTACATTTTAAACCCCCAGGCCTTTACTCAAGACTTAGTTCAAATTACGACTACATGTTCTAACAGCAGCCAAGCAAGCAATTGCCAAAAATACCTATCCTCTCCTTGAATGGAAGTAAGTCAAGGATCAATAAAAAGCTAGAAGCTAAACTGACTGGCAAAAAATATAACTATTTGTCCATCTGGCATCCCTGGGTCACCTAATATCTCCAAGCAGGATCTGACCAAGACCTTTTGGTCCTTTGAGAGGGAGCGTGTCCATAGGACTCATCTGTCCGTCCCCAATCTCCCCTCTCAACTGCCCCTACATCCATAATCTATATGGATATGCAATCCTATCAATCCCCTACTCTCCTCTTGATCCTATCCACCTGGTAGCTCAAGGCTTAGGCCACCCCAAATTATTATTTTACAATTGTGACTTACAACCCTATTCTTTCACTATATGATATTGAGATAACTCACTCCAAACTATACTGCTGTATTGTACCCTCCATGCCTAAATTGACGAATTGTAATAACTTTTGTACATCATACTTATTTTTATTATTTCCATCACACCCTGAACCATATTTACATAGCTGTGCCATATTGTGTTTATTCCTTCAAATTTTGTTTTGCCGGGCTCCTGATGAGCACGCACTATTTGTTTTGTAAATTTAAATGTTCCTAAAACCACAGTTGGGTTTTGGGGTTAATTGTTCTAAATTATGGTCTCAGTACCAGTTTGGCTGGATTGCAATGTTCTGCTTGACCATAGGTGTCGGTGTCACCTCTCTGGCAAGCATAAGAACGCTGTCCGGTTGGACGCATTGGGTGCCAATTTCTCTCGGGAACCAACCAGTGAGTGTGTCATCTTGCTGGGCATTCTGGGAGGGGGTACTTAAGGTGCTGAGGTCACGTGATGCAGGGTTCCAGTCCAGAGGATTGTTTTGTCTTCTTGGTCCTGGTCATCCTGACCAGCCCTCAGGGGCCCTCATGACCTGGGGTGCGGATCCATACATTTCCGAGTCTCGGCGCAGTAACTGGAAGGAGGGTTCCAAGGTGGTCCGGTGCCGTCTCGTCTTTGGAGAGGCCCAGCAACTGAGGACTCTTCGGAAGGGGGCAATGCAGGAGGCTGGCTGCTCGGTAAGAGCCTGGAAGCTAAGTTGACAGACACCAGGTGAATCCACACTCGTATGGTATCGCCAGACCGGCTGCAAGATACTGGTACCGTACGAGGGTTCTCTAACTTCAAATATCCTTCAGTTACAACTTTTCATTTACAAGTTCTACAACCAAGTCTGTGGCAGAGACTTCTCTCTATCTGAACCATCTATCGGTTACTAAATCTGCTGAGAGGAGATTTATCCGATGGCTGTAATATCCAGTTGTGAATGGCTATTCTCTGGATGCTATGGTGAGAGATTTATGTAGTACCAAGAGTACCTGAACTTCCTACCTATACCCACTATCCTTTATTGAGAGACGGTGTTTTGTCTACCATTTGCAAATAAAAATCCCTAAAGTGGATCCAGTGTCAGTCTCTACAGTTCTGTGGGCCATCTACCTCGGGAAACCCCTAGACGCATACGAGGTCAAGAAGGTAATGGTAAGCCCAAATTTAACCAGCAGCTCCTTCGGGGGTCAGTGCTACACGTTAATAAACAAAATTAGTTTGAAAACAACATTTCGTGAGGCCCTAAAGTTTAAAGTGGTTGTAAACCCTTTACAACCACTTTTTTCTACAGGTAAGCCTATAATAAGGCTTCCCTGTAGCTACCCCGGATATCTCCTAAACCTGCACGGTTTAGGAGATATCCCCTGTATCTGCATGTGCCGACGTCATCGGCCCATGCGCACTGAAGCAACGTCACATATGTGCCATTGCTTCAGTTAGACTGTGCCGTTACCGATGGCTCCAATGCGCATGCGCGGTAGTGACGTCATCGTGGCTCTGGCCAAAAACAACGCTGGAGCCCGCGATACCAGGAAGTAACTCCGGGAGCGATGTCCCCGGCCAGATCGGTGAACGAGGACTGCTGCGGGGGCTTCGATCTAAGGTAAGTAATACATAATGAGCTAGTTTTTTTTGTTTGTTTTGTTCGTGGGTTTACAACCAATTTAAATTCTAAAGCTGGCCATACACCGGTCGAATTCTGAACAAATCTTCTTTTGAAAAAATACTTGCCAACTATCCTGGTTTAAATTCCCTTGTCCCTTGAGGTTTTAGTCCTGTGCTGTGTCCTGATATCTCAGTGTGAAGTGCTGCTACTAATTCTGCCCAGCTCTGCCCTATTGTTGTGTACAGATGACTCACCTGCAGACCCTGTGTTTACATGTAAATTACCAGCATTTATATGTAAATAGGGGTGGCCGGCGGCATGGATATGTATATCATGCCCCCCTGAGGTCATATCTACAGTAATCTCTAGCAACCAATCAACAAGCAGAAATCATGTGCTGTAACTTCTAGCAACTAATCAGTGAGCCGTAATGTGTGCTGTAACCTCTAGCAACCAGTCAGTGAGCGGTAATGGTACACTGTAACCTCTGGCAACCAATCGCAATAGCTGCCTGATCTGATTCAGTAAACTGATTTTGAGCCTCGCTGCTATTTATTGTATGTCTCAGAGCAGACAGAGAGCAAAACTGCATGGGGGGGGGGAGGCCCAAGAAAAGTTTTGCCCAGGGCCCAATCAATATTAAAGACGGCCCTGAGTACGACCGTGTGTACAGGACATTAGTTGCTAGAATTGTTTACCATGCATGTACTCATTTTGTTATGTCATGTTTTTAATGTATTGAATAAAACATGTCATTGACTCATCTTTGAGCCATATTAAACCTACCTCATTTAAAGTCTCAAACACTCTCTTTCTTGCATATAGATTTAGGGATGGAGATGTGTGATCCCACGCACCTCATTTAAAGTCCCAAGCCCCTCTTTTTGTTTTAAAAAAATATCAAGGGTCTTATTTATCCGGGTCATAGGAAAGCTAGTAGTACTTATTAGTCAGATTCATCTGGAGTGTTTTAAATTGTTGAAGGCACTTTATTATTACTATTACTTTATTATTATTGCATATCCAAGCACAACTCATTTAAAGTCCCAAACCCCTCTTTTTGTTTTAAAAAATCATCATTGTTGCCAAGGGTCTTATTTATCCGGGTCATAGGAAAGCTAGTAGTACTTATTAGTCAGATTCATCTGGAGGGTTTCAAATTAACGAAGGCACTTTATTCTTATTATTACTTTATTATTATTACTTATCCAAGCAGATACTTCAGTTCATTGCTGATTGAGTGCTCTCAAGACTGTGAAGTAGTCAGCATTTATTGATATGACCCGAGTCTGACTCTTCAATCTCTAGGCTTGGTATACTGTTCCATAAAACAAAGGCAGGTGTGTCTACACAACCCAACATCCTTCTTGATCAAACCCAACAGTATTAGTAAGGTGGTTACATAATATTAATGATCACTGACTGATCCATTTTATCGCCTACACCTATCCTTCACTATCCCAGTTTGAAAATGTAACTGTTATCCCCCCCCCCCCCCCAAGCTCCTCAGTCACCCCTAGACTGTTTCGGAGGCCATTTGTCTCTGTCAAGAAGATGTTCTCAGATAACCAGTTTTATAAACTGTAAGCTACAGCCCCAGGTTCCAAGCAAGAGAGAAGAATGCAACTGACAGGATTCCTGTGTAATTCTCAGATTTTGACATTGGCTCTGCTGACCCCTCTGCAGCATATAATAAAGAAATGATCACCTAGTTTACGTAACGTCATTTTCTGAAATGAAAAGATGTATCCTTGAAGCTGTGACAGCCGGAGAAGCTCATGTAGTCTTTATTAGGATTGAAGGACTTGTAGCAAAACTTCACCCGAAAAGAAATCTTGCTATCATTCTCTTCTTCCCCATCCTTTTACATAATTGCAGCATTCTTTTAGGGGGGGGGGGGCAAGTACCTTTTTTTAGTGGTTCTCACTCCCACTCAGTCATTCCTCACCTAGGCATGAATGATGCTCCCTCGGGCCTAGTCGGTTGGTTAGTTAGTAAGGTTGAATAAAGACACCAGTCCAACCTGAGTGAGTGTCTACAATTGTCCCTATCCCTGTACATTGCACACTCACATCGGTCCCTACCCTAAAGGAGCCCACAATCCAAGGTCCCCATTCATATACTAGGGCCAATTTTGGACAGAAGCCAATTAACCTACCTGCATGTCTTTGGAGTGTGGGAGGAAACTGGAATACCCAGAGGAAACCCACACAGGCACAGAGAGAACATGCAAACTCTAGGCATGTAGTGTCATGGTTGGAATTTGAACCAGCGACCCTTTTTACTGCTGGGAGAGAGTGCTACCCACTACACCACTGTGCCGCCCAGTGTGGTTCTCTGAGCACTATCACCATTTTCTGGATATGGAGTGACTCCCCAGCCAGCTCCTTGCTAGAACACTGTGTGCATCCATTTAAACACACAGCCACCGTTAACAAATTCCATGCCCTCTACAATTAGCGCTTGGGAGGCAGCTCAGAGGGCAGAGACTGGTGGATCCCCGCTTACCTTACCCCACACTCCGCTGTGGATGAATCCACATTTTCAAGATTTCTATACTTATATTTATTCTTATTCCTATTCCATACTTATACTTATTCTATATTTATCCTGACTCTGTCATCTGACATTCATTGTGTACAATTGTTATGTGATCTGACGTGATTGGTCACAGCGATCATATGGTACCGGCACCAGCCATTACACTGACCAGTTGTATGCTGTATCCAGTGGACATAGTAGGTGACAGATCACGCCGCAGCAAGGCCTATTGGGCGCCTATATGATGTCCACCCGGAATGACGACTGTCCTGCCCAGCTGTCCGTTGTCTATAGGTCGGATGGGAACTGGTTAAATCAGCCTTTTATTTTAGTTTGGATAGAATAAGGAGTATCCGGAACCCCTGTTAAATTTTCATTGCTGTCTGTGTCTCTAATAGGCAGATTCACCTTCTCTATTTGTTCCACTGACCACAGTCACTGCCCAATATTTTACAGTTGTCACCAGAACAAGAAGTGAGGGGAAAGCTTCCAGTGGGAACACATGACCCTGTGAGAACTGTGTAAGAGGAGAATCTCCCCCCCCTGTTTGAGTTTTTCCAAACAGGAAGGAAAGGAAAATCTTGACAAAGACCACACAAAACAAAACTGACGGTTTCTACCCTTCCCTACTTTATCCATCTCTAAGCCCTTGTACACACGGTCGGACATTCTGACAACTAAATCCGTTGGATTTTGTCAGACGGATTTTGTCCGAAACTGTTGCATACACACAGTCGGACAAAGTTGTCGGAAAATCCGATCGTTCAGAGCGTGGTGACGTTATTTCGTTACGACGGGACTACGTTCCGGCTATTAGCCAATACAATAGCTTTGGTCTAGGAAGTTGATCTGAGCATGCGTGGCACTTTGTCCGATCAGATTTCTCTACACACAATCGGACAAAGTCCGATCGGATCATGTTGTCGGAAAATTTTATAGCCCAGCTGGAAAACTTGGTCCGTCGGATATTCCGATAGAAACAGTCCGATGGAGCCCACACACAGTCGGATTATCCGACAACACGGTCCTATCGGACATTGTCCATCGAAATATCCAACCGTGTGTACAAGGGCTTAGTAATAAAATGGGGCTACATACACTCAAAAAAGTTTACAGTATAGTGGAACCGTATAGCCATTGGAAGACTCTGATTATAAAGAAACAGTATTCAGAAACAAAACATGTGGAAGCCGCAGTCTCTCTGCAGCAGTCCAACATGCCCTCCTGCTAGTCACAGGTAGAGTGTTGCAATCAGAATGTGAGCTTTTCTGATTGGAGAGCTCTAGCTGAGACTTGAAGAGGGGGCATGTGGTACCACTGCAGAGGGACCACTGCTTACACAAAGTGGCCCTTGAACTACAACCTGCTACCTGTGCCATGAAATATGGGCAGGTGCTGGGAGCAATATAACTACTAACTACAGTAAATTCATTATTAATATAACCTTTGTGCACACTATCTACCTGCTTTATTTCAACCTTATTTGGGCTTTAAAGTGGTGTTACACCCAAAAAAAAAAATAATATTAATAAAAAAATTCACGAGTGTACCTCTAAATGGCTGGTGCTAGGGGGTACCTCGTAGTCTGCCTCCTTCAGTGCCTGTGTTCTTGACGTCACTTCCCCTTGGCGCAGAAAGGGCTCAACTCTGCCCCCTCCCTCTTCTCAATTATCTGGGACACGTGACAGGTCCCAGATGATTCCGCGGCCAATCACGGCGTGCGGCGCCGCTCATGCGTATTTGGTGCCCGGCTGTGAAGCCACAGCCAGGCGCCCACAGTTACAATGCCAGTGCCGTCGAACGGAGGGGGAGACTAATGTGGTTTCGATCCCCCACACAAGTGTCCGATTATTAAAAGTCAGCAGCTGCAGTATTTGTAGCTGCTGACTTTTAATTATTATTATTTTTGTAAATGGGAACCCGCTTTAAGGTTCTTTATCCACTTACACTGTTTTACACATTCATTACTCAGTCATTATACAATCTTTTAGATTGTAAGTTTCATGGGCAAGGCCACCTAATTCTTCTGTATTGAACTGTATTGTAACTGTACTGTCTTGCTTTATAGTATATTGTAAAGCACTGCGCAAACTGCTCAAAAATATCAATCCTGTATTGTAATAATAATAATCTCTATACAGTATGTCCTCTCTTGCTATTTGCATTCGATGTCTCACAAACCAGCACTAGCTCACTCCAGGCTATTTCAGCAGAACCTGATTAAGCAACATTAAAGGTGAAATTTTACAGCTTTTCCTAAATTACACCTTAACATGCCAATGTTACACCATCCTGTCATTATATCCATTATGGATCCTTTAATCCATCTCTTTAGGGCTTATGATTATGGAATTCCAAGGTATAATTTTTTTGGATCAGGAAAAAAAAAAAATGTATCTCACATATTAAATACTCGATTGAAGGATATAAACTATAAAGAGCTCCACACTTAAAAAAATAAAAATAAATAAAAAAAGGTTCCCTTGTATGAAAATAGTTTATCGTGTAAAAATGTCCATTAGCTTTAAAGCTAAGCTCCAGCCTTCCCTTACACAGTACAGGCCCCTCTCCTGTACTAGAATTACTTACTCTGATTTCACTGCACACTGTGAGCTTCTTGCAATGTGCATTGTAACCTGCCTACATCACAGAAATACACATCATATGCCTTTGCCCTTCTTCCCCCTATGCTACTATGCTACTACACCCATTCCCCCCCCCCCCCCACTGCTTTTTTCGGCAAATCCTGACTTAAGGACCGCCTGCTCACAATGTCCCTGTACGTCGTTGGTCTCTTCCGGGTACACGGCGTTCACCTCCGCCTGCCAACTCCTGCTGTGATTGGACATAGTGGGATTTTGTCAGCAGGTTTCAGCCAATGTTTCATAGCCGGGACCTGCTAATCGGCTGTGTCCAATCGCAGCCCAGAGCCTTGTGATGAAAAACCGCACAGGGCTCTGTTTAGAGGGAAATAACTGTATCTTCCTTCTCCCTGAAAAGCAGGGAGAAGGAAGAAACTGATATTTTGTTAAAAGCAGAACATTGCACATAGTTAGTAAGGTTGAATAAAGACACCAGTCCATTCAGTTCAACCTGAGTGAGTGTCTACAATTGCCTCTATTTAAAAGGTACCCATATAGCACTGTCAATTTACGTAGCACTCCACACATACATTGAATGCTCATGTCAGTCCCTACCCTCAAGGAGCCCACACTCCAAGGTCCCCAACTTACATGCATATACTAGGGCCAATTTAACTACCAGCATGTCTTTGGAGTGTGGGAGGAAACCAAAGTGCCCGAGGAAACTCACATAGGCACAGGGAGAACATGCAAACTCCAGGCAGGTAGTGTCGTGGTTGGGATTTAAACCAGTGACCCTTTTAATTGCAGTGCTACCCACTACACCACTGTGCTGCACATATTTAGGCGCACAGTTAATCCTTTGATCGCCCCTCGAGGTTAACCCCTTCCCAGCAAGTGCCATTAGTACAGTGTCAGTGTATAGTAGTATTAATGATCACTGTGTTAGTGCCACTGGTGATGCCAGTGTCAGTTAGTCAGTTTCTCCACAGCGTCAGTTATGTCAGATTGCCTGCCTTACTATCACAGTCCCCCTATAAGTCACTGATTACTGCCCTTACAAGAAAGAAAGAATTATACAAACCAATCAATATACACTTATTGGGATTTCTTTTATCAAAGACATGTAGTTTTGGCCTAAATTTATGAAGAAATTTGATTTTTTTTTTTACATTTTTTTATATTGGAAATGTTTTAAAGCAGAAATTTAAAAAATATTGTTTTTTTCTGAAAAAGATTTGGTCTTTTTTTTTTTTTTTTTTACTTATATAAAAACGAAAAAGAGGTGTTCAAATTCCATGAAGCTTTATTTGTTTGGAAAAATAATTGCTATAAAATTGCTATAAATTTTGTTTGGGGTACAGCATTGCAAGACCGCTCAGTTACCAGTTAACCACTTGCCACTCACCCACCGTCAAATGATGGAGGAGCAATGCGGCTCTCGTTCTAGGAGGACCTCCTATGATGGCTCCCCAGAACAGCTGCGGCGATCGTGGCAGCGCCGGGTTACTCGCAAATTAATGCGTAAATGCCAGTGACCGGCTCTCCTCGCCTCACAGTGACAGAGTGCGTGGCGAGGAGAGCCGATCAGTGGCATTTCCTCGCAGGGGAGACCAGGGCAGGTAATCAGTGCACTAATCATCAGTGACCTGATTACTGTAAAGCCCCAGCAGTGCCCATTAGTGTCACCAATCAGTGCCCATCAGTGACATAAATCATTGCCCATTACTGATGCAAGTCAGTGCTGCCTTTTAGTGCCCATCATTGCCTGCTCATCAGTGCTGCCCATCAGTAACGCCCATCAGTGCTCCCTATCCATGCCGCCTATCTGCACCCTCCATTGCCACCTATCAGTGCCCATCAGTGTGGCATATTAGCGCCTCCTCATGAGTGCCCATAAGGGCTGCCTCATTAGTGCCCATAAGTGGCACCTCATCAGTGCTGCCTATCCGTGCCACCTATTGGTACCCACCAGTGCCACGTAAAAGTGCCGCCTATCAGTGCTCATCGGTGCATATTAGTGCCTCCTCATCAGTGTCCATAAGTGCCGCCTCATTAGTGGCCATCAGTGCAACCTCTTCAGTGCCCATCAGTGCAACCTCATCAGTGCCCATCAGTGCAGCCTATCAGTACCCATCAGTGCCGCCTCATCAGCGCACATCAGTGAAGGAGAAAAATTACTAATTTACATAATGTACTGACAGAAACTAAGAAAAATAAATAAATAAATAAATGATTGGTCTTTGTTTTGATAAAAATAAAAAACCCAGCAGTGATTAAATACAACCAAAAGAAAGCTCTATTTGTGTGAAGAAAATGATTAAAATGCATTTGTGTACAGCGTTGCATGATTCGCACAAGTGTCATTCAAAGTGAAGCTGAAAAATGGCCTGGGCAGGAAGGGGATGAAAGTGACCCGTATTGAAGTGGTTAAAGTAGTGCAGCGCTAAATAGCAAAAAATAGCCTGGCCATAAAAGGAGTAAAACCTTCCAGAGCTGAAGTGGAAAAATGAGCAAGCTACAGCCATTGCTGTGTAAAACAAACCCGAATTAGGTTCCAAAACACTTTTCTTTATTTAGAAATACATTATTGTTACATTGTATTTACTCTGTTTTATTCATTTGAAGTTCAAAGGGGTGACCTAAATTTATATGTTAAAACAACTCTGCCAATAAAAAATAAATAAATAAAAATAACAATTTGTTACTATTTAAACCCCCAAGTGACTTATCAACCCTAATTAGTCTACTTCAACTTCTCCCCTTAGTTTTTCTTTATTTTTTAAAGTGGGTTTATAACCACTTTAAGTACGGCCGGCGACATCACTCTCGGGTGTTACTTCTGGGTTTGCGGCTGTGGCGCTGTGATTGGCCGGAGCCACGATGACATCACTGCGTCAATGCACGCGGTAACAACACACTCACTGAAGCAACGGCAAATACGTGCCATTGCTTCAGTTTGTGTCAATGCGCATGTGCCAATGACCTCAGCACATACAAATACAGGGGATATCTCCTAAACCCTGCAGGTTTAGGAGATATCCAGTGCAGCTACAGGTAAACCTAATTATAGGCTTGCCTGTAGTTTAAAGTGGTTGTAAAGTGTTTACAACCACTTTCAGGATTTACATCCACTTTAATGTAATAGTTAAATAATCCTGACGGCTTTCACAACTTTTTTCATATGTCAAAAGAAGGTTTTTAGCAACTTCCAAAATGCGTTTCCCCCCATGAACCAATCAAGCACTGATATGGTACACATGTGCTGCCTCGGAACAGGAGGGGGCGCCAGAGTGAGCAGAGAGATGACCTTAACAGTCTACTGCTGCTCATTAACTGTCCAGCCATAGGCTGGGGAAGTGAGTTGACCAGGATGCATTGCTTTACTACAGTAGAGAAAGGTCAAGTCACTGGGTTGCCTGTGCTATGTGATGAGGATGAGTAAATCTGAGGAGTGGCTGGACTTAGCCAAGTAAAACAACGCCATCATCTGTATGTACGTCAGCTGCATATTTAACTCTTTGCCCGGAGTACAGCGTTAACCTGCCTGCGCTATAACCAAAAGATGGCTACAGCGCCAACTTACTTTGCCAGGGGGGCGTACATGAACGTCCTCCCACGATCGCACTGCCTGTGCACCCCCAGCACCGCATGGGGGGCACACTCTGTGATCGCTGAGTCCTTCAGACCCAATCACAGCGGCCCTTTATCACATAATGAGCTGTGTTCAATGACAGCTGATCACAGATGTAAACGCAAGTTATCGGCTTTTCTTTTCTCCCAGTGCTGGATGCTGATAAATGGCCTGGGCAGGAGAAGGGGGTAAAAGTGCCCAGTGGGCAAGTGGTTAAATACTTTCATCCTAATTTTGAGTTGAATAGCTTGTCCACAAAATGTTTTGTCCTCACACCTTTTCACCCATCGGCTTTTTTACTATAAACTTTATCATACCTTCCCAGATCAATCCGTAATCTTTAACTGATGGAGAATATAGCGAATTTGTTGAAATAACATTTTTCTGCCAGCCCTGATTGCTGTTTATGACCAGCACTGGGGGAACAGAAGGTTACACAAACACAGCATGTGGCACAACCCACCCGACTCCCACACCCTGTGCCCGCGGCAGAGTACACCTCCACCTGTCTCATTAATTATACATGATTCTCAGAAAGAAGGAACAAGATGAAAACTCCTGTGTTTATTAGTTCTAAATTACGCACCAGCTTTGAAGTCTCTATTCACATCAATGTGGCTTTCCCTCATCTAATAAACATTTTTCTCCCATTTACATAGATAAGATGGGAGATAAATACATTATAAAATAAATAATTACAGGTGATATAAAAAGTACAAAACGTATCAAACTGGAGCATTGGTGTCCTATATAATATTTCAGGTGTATCACGCCATGACATAACCATGAAGTGTACCTGTCCTCCAAAAAAAAAAAAAAAAATATGAACAAAGAAGGAAACCATATTTATAGTAAAACGAATGTTCAGTCTGTTAGTTGAAACAGAACAGAGGTCCAAAATCAGCACCGTGTACAGTAATGTGCATCTGCTATAAAATACGACTATTAGATTTTCTAACCGCTTCAGCCCCGGAAGATTTTACCCCCCCCCTTCCCGACCAGAGCACTTTTTGCAATTCGGCACTGCGCTGCTTTAGCTGACAATTGCGCGGGCGTTCAACGCCACACCCAAACAAAATTGATGCTCTTTTTTTCCCCACAAATAGAGCTTTTTTTCTGTGGTATTTGATCACCTCTGCGGTTTTTATTTTTTGTGCTATAAACAAAAAAAAAAAAAGAGCGACAATTTTGAAAAAAAAAAGCAATATTTTTTACTTTTTGCTATAATAAATATCCCCCAAAAATATATAAAAAATCGAATTTCTTCCTCAGTTTAGGCTGATATGTATTCTTCTACATATTTTTGGTAAAAAAAATTGCAATAAGTGTATAATGATTGGTTTGCGCAAAAGTTATAGCATCTACAAAATAGGGGATAGTTTTATGGCATTTTTATTATTATTATTTTTTTTTTATTAGTAATGGTGGCGATCTCCGATTTTTATCGTGACCGAGACATTACGGCGGACACATCGGACACTTTGCAGGTATTCCTTTTTGTTTATTGTGTGAACATCAATGTCCCTTGGGATGGATGGATCTCTCACTCATCATGGATATGTTATGCTGCATGCATATACATTCGGCTATATTATTTGCTGTATTTTTCCCATTTGGGGATTTAACATATGTGTATGTATATGTGTGTGGATATATGTACATGTATATATATATATATATATATATATATATATATATATATATATATATATACATATACTTATTTCTTTTCTTTTGTTTTTTACCTGCCAGTGGGTACAACTTCATGGGACCCCGGGGCCCTTGATGCGTCCCTGTCCTGTTTATTAGTGGCCTGTAAGCGACATCACTGTTTGAATAAGGTGAGGCTGCATTTTACAATATGATATGCATCCCCCTGTATATAGCATGAAATTAATTTTATTAGTGATGTCCCTCTGTTTGTTTTCCCTTGCAGATTCTCCAGCCTCTTCTGGGCCCCAGTGCACATGTAGGCCCCCTGTTGGTCTGATATTTTGGACTGCAGTGTGGCTGATAGGATAGGTCAGTGATGGCGAACCTTGGCACCCCAGATGTTTTGGAACTACATTTCCCATGATGCTCAACTACACTGCAGAGTGCATGAGCATTATGGGAAATGTAGTTCCAAAACATCTGGGGTGCCAAGGTTCGCCATCACTGGGATAGGTGATTAAGTGGGGGGAATGCAATATTATTCCCTTGCCTTTTCCAATTTCCCTTTTTCTTGTTTACCATCTATATACTCTTTAAAGAATATCTGGTTGGACAGGATTCGGATTGGCCCCTGCGTCAGGATGTCTCTTCTGCATTTATTTTAAAATGGTTTTGGATGCTAGAATGTACCTATCTAGTGATTAGGATGTAAGTATATGTATTGTACTATCAAATGGCATTACAACAATCTTAGTTGTGATTTTTTTGGCTGATTTCCTTGTCTAAATCTTTTAGATATAGTGTTACCCGGAAAAAAAAACCGTGATGAAGGAGAATACAACTCATCTCTGAAACATCGTTGGGTTTGGGTTACTCCATTACACCCATCCATGATTTTTTGTGTATTGTTATGCATCCTTGATTATTTATATGTTTCTGTGATATTGTAATTATGTATTTTTTTGTATAATAAAACATTTTTTATATATATTTTCCTACGTATGTGAATATGGTAGTACCTATAAAGTCCCACTTCTAGGGGGTTTCTCCATTTTTCTATTTTGGGACCATTGTCATTTACACAGCGATCAGTGCTATAAAAATGCATTGATTACTGTGTAAATGACACTGGCAGGGAAGGAGTTAACCACTAGGGGGCAATCAAGGGGGTTAAGTGTGTCCTAGGGAGTGATTCTAACTGTGGGGGGATGGACTTCAAGTCACTTGACAGTGATCACCAATCCTGATGACAGGAAGCGGTGATCTCTGTCATGACACAAGGCAGAACGGGGAGATGTCTTGTTTACATTGGCACTTCCCCATACTGAGGCTTCATGACACGATCGCCGGGAGACGGGCGAACTTGATGTCCTGGTCACGCTGTATGCGGCGGCGTGCACGCCCCTGCTATCCCCGGCTCTTAAAGGGGACGTACAGGTACGCCCATTTGCCCACCGCTGCCATTGTGCCGACGTATGCGGCGGTCGGCAAGTGAATAAAGATTCATTGTAATCATTTAATGAAGATTTTTGTTTTGTTTGTTCACTTTTCTGCATTCAAATCGAAAACAATAGAACATTTTTGTTTCTGACTGATTCGAAAATGTATTGATTTGAACATTTTGAATCGAAAAAAAAAAAAAAAAAAAAAAAATCGGAACATTTTAAAATTCCGAATACGGATTGAATGAATCAACCAAATTGAACTAAACAAAATAACTAGATTAACGCATCAAAACAAAACAAAACAAAACACATCGTCATACACATTTCCATTTTTCAAAAACTCCTATAATAACAGTCTATGGGGGCCAAAAACATGCGATCCTGCTCCAAAGAAACTCCTGTATGGCACTTGACTATTAGACACTTGCAAAAAGGTGCATTAAAAAAGCCTCAAAGCCCACGCTGAAGCGTTAATGTGGATAAAGGGAGCTTGTATACCTGATAAATGATTTGAATTTCTGTCCAACACAACTTTCACAGTTTTGTGACACAGCACAGCCAGGGTGACACCACTTTCTCTTTATAGACTGAAGTGATACAGTGGTGTCCCCTTGCCAAACCGGGCCAGCTAAATGAATAGCGGACGAGCAGCCAGAGTCTGGCGAGGCCATCCTGCTGCTCCCTCCTTCTTTCAGCATGTTCCTTATTGGCACATTTGCATACCTCTCAACTTTTTGGGATGCTAATGAGGGACACCTATCATTAAAAGTATGCAGGCATAGGACACACCCCTTGCCACGCCCCCTTAAAGGAGAATTGTACAAAAAATACAAGATTGGTTAAACCCACAAGGGCTTTTTTTTTACCACTACTATTCCTTTATATTGGCTTTGGAATTAACAAATGCAGCAATTTAGAAATCAGATGAAAGGTTTAGCACTGAAAAACATTTTTTGATAGATAAAAAGTACATTTCATATACAACTATATAGATCAGACCAAAATGAGGGACAAATGAGGAGGAATGAGGAACAGAGGGGCATTGCTCCAAATCCGGGACAGTTGGGAGCCAAGCATTTGCATACAGTACCCCTAAATTAGTTCTCAGTCCTGCACCTTCTTCTCCCCATCTAAATCCTGCTGTACATAGGATTACAAGAGTCTAAACCCTTGTACACACGGTCGGAGAATCTGTCGGAATGCGTCTTATCGGACCGTGTCGTCAGATAATCCGACTGTGTGTGGTATGCATCGGACTGATTCCATCCGAATCTCCGTCCGACCCAATTTTCCAACATGTTGGAAAGATTTCCCGACCAACTGGGCTGGACGGACGTAATCCGATCATGTGTAGAGCATTTTCATCGGACCAAGTGCCACGCATGCTCAGATCAAATTCCTACATCAAAGCTATTGGCTACTAGCCTGAATGTAGTCCCATCGTAACGAAATTACGTCATCACGTTCTGAAAGATCGGATTTTTCGCCAACTTGGCCCGACCGTGTGTATGCAACAGTTTCGGACACAATCCGTCGGACTAAATCCGACAAGCAAAATCCGAAGGATTTGGTTGGCAAAATCTCCGACCGTGTGTATGTGGGCTAAGTTTACTACACATGTTGGGATCCAATTGTACAATCTTCTTTAGATCTACAGACAACCATGTAGTGCAAGGGCCTTTCTGGTTGGATACACACTGATTGGATGGATTAGGTAGATCCTCGTATTACATAGTTTTGTTAAATCTAAATTTGATCGTACAAAGATTGTAGGATCAGGTTGGAAGGTGTATGGTGACCCCAATACAAAGTCAAGTCCTAGAATTCCCAGGTTATGTCCTCTACCTTTGGTATTGTATAGAATAGAACACATTTTTTAGTATATATTACTCATACCAATGTTAGTTTTGCACCCACCTGTATGTCCCTGATAGGACACATCTCCAGTCCGATATGATGAACTTTTCATGGATCTGACCAAAGAATTTCTTGCCGGATTTCGCACAGTAGACATCGCCAGTTACGCTCCTGACGCACATATTCTGGAAATGCCAAAATTAGTAAGTTAGTAAGGGAATGTATAATCTTTTTAATATGTTTCATATATACACATACATAAAAGTGGCCAGGGACACGTGAATCCTTTCTTCAACATGCTAGCCTCTTGCAGCCCACGCAAAGCATATGTATGGCACAGAGTGTGGGCTTTAACGCCAACACGCCATACATATGCATCTATGGAGGGCAGAGCTTTCTGTGCTGAGAGCAGCGTGCTTACCCAGCACAGTGCCTGGACATACATGTTAGAAGTATGAAGATCTTTATACACGCATATTCTATGCTTTATACCCTCATTTGTAAGGGTTCTTTGTTTGTTCTCACATTTTTGATACAATGAACTAAGATTGAACTAAAAATGTTATCTTGTACTGTTGTTCTAAATCAGTGGTCTCCAAACTGTGGCCCGAGGGCTAATGATGGGACATTTTTTCTCCCACTAGTATCAATAATGGGGCACTATTCCTCCCACTGACACCAATGATGGGGCACTATTCCTCCTACTGATACCAATGATGGGGCACTAGTCCTCCCACTGACACCAATGTGGGGCACTATTCCTCCTACTGATACCAATGATGGGGCACTATTGCTCCCACTGACACCAATAATGGGTCACTATTGCTCCCACTGACACCAATGATGGGGCACTATTCCTCCCACTGACACTAATGATGGGGCACTAGTCCTCCCACTGACACCAATGATGGGGCACTATTCCTCATCCTACTGACCACCAACCCCGAGGCCATGTTTATTCTCCCTAATGTTGGGCCCAGAACATTTTCTACTCCAAATTGTCACAGTCCAGCCCCCCTAAAGTATGAAGAACAGTAAACTGGCCCTTTATTTAGAACAGGGGTCCCCAAACTTTTTAAATAAAGGTCTGTTAATGTTAGAATTTTAACATAATAATAATGCTACGTTAATATTTGAACATCAATGGCCAGCATAATCATTTGTTCTTAATAGCTTGAATTGTTCTTAATGATCTCAAACTGATTCAAACCACTTCAGTGTTCAGTGTTATAATTGAATGTTATACAGTATATTGTTATGTCATTGTTATAAATAACTGTATATCATAGTAATAGTGTTATAAATTAATGCTTCAGTGTATCTAAAGTCAAAACATTTTATTTTTGATTTGAAAATTATCATTATAACCCCCTGTCAGCTTTTTTCTTTTACCATCTGTGTCCCATTGGGGAGATTTCCCTTCACTTCCTGTCCTATAGCCAAAACAGGAAGTGAATCCTTTCATAGTGAGGAAATCCCATTGTCACTAAAAGCTAGTGTCCCCGCTGGAAGACTCCCCCTCTAATCCTGTTCTGGTGACAACCCAAAATTTGGAATTTCATTTCACTTTCCCTCTCAGTGATAATGGTAGAAACGACAACAATAGAAGGTGAATCTCCCTAATAGGACAGCAATAAAAAATAAAAATAAAAAAAAACATAAAGTTCCTTCCACCCTATTCAAAAAATGTTTAAACTGTTTTACAAATGTTGTCTTTAGTTATACTTTAAATGGCTGCTCTGTAAGATCCGGTAAGTCTGGAGAGGAGGTTCCTGAATTGCCAGCTGTAAAGTTAGTGGAAGGAAGAGAGCATCAGATATATGTGTAGCACCATCTACCTTAGGTAGGTAGGTAGGTAGGTGCTAAGTGTAAAGTTTTTTATGTAAGCTGCAAGGGCAGGTAAATTTAAGCAGGCCTATGCTGTGAGCTAGGCCTGTTTGTTTTGATCTGGGGGCAGATCAATCTACACACTAATCTACATGCTAACCCCCTAAACATAACTTCCCCCTCCTCCCAGTACAAATCCACCCTCCTGCTGACATCGCCTCTCCCAGCAGAAATCTTTGCTAGCCCCCACGCCCCCCCCCCCAAATCACCTCTTCTACCACAAATCCTCTACCCCTTAAGTTTCCCCTCCTAGCACAAATCTCCTCTACCATATGCCCACTCCTAGCACAAACCTCCAAAATCCCCCCTTCTAGCACAAATCCTCTTCCCTCACCCCCCTCCCAACACATATTCCCCCAAATCATCACTCCTAGCAACCGCTCACAAATTTCCCCTCCTAGAACAATTCTTACCTGCGGCGGTTCCCCAAATTTCCCACTTCCAAACACAAATCCCCTCCCCCAATCACCGCTGGCTGTCCCCCAAATTTACCACTTCCAAATTTAACTCCCCCTCCCAACACATTTTCCCCTAAATCATCACTCCTAGCACCCACTCCCAAAATTCTTACCGCCGGCCGTCCCCCAAATGTCCCCACTTCCAAACACAAATCTCCCCTCCCCCAATCACCTTTCAGCGCCCACCCCACCTCACATGATACCACAGTGCCCAGGGCAGCCGTCCCTCCTGCCCACCCCTTGTCCCAGCCCTGATTGTGTCCTCATATTACACAGGCAGGGCTGCTGTTAGAAATCATGGGGGCTGCCAATCGGTTACCTGACAGGCCCCCCCCCCCCCCCCCAGAAAATCTCAAATTATATTTCCACTAGAAATACATTAAAATCATTATTATATGACTGGTTTACTGGCCCCCCTCCTCCGCTCTCCATCCTGTAACATCCCCTTGTGTGCCCTCAGCAGCTACCGGCAGGAGAGAAGGGAAGCCAGCCAAGCTGTGGGGGGGGGGGGGGGGGAGGTGCACGGGGGGCCTGGAAAGCAGAGGGATGGGGGCACTTATGGAAGAACTGATCCCGCTGCAGCACCGCTGGAGGGAGGGAGAGGAAGAGAAGCCAGCGGCGCTGCAGGGGAAGGCAGAAGAGGATCAGTGTCTGCAGTAAGGTAGTACGGCTGACCCTCCTGCTCAGCAGGTGCCATGCCCCCCCTCCCCCTTTTGAACTGATGGGGCCCGGGCCCAGTACAGGAGGCCCGGCTGTACTGCCTTATCAGCCGCATTGCACACAATTTTAGGTTTAATTTATACTTGAACTACTTTGACCTCCTGTCAAAAGGCAAAACGCAGCAAGATTTTGTGCGCTTTGCGGCCTGAAGGCGTTCAGGAGAGGGAGGTTAGGGGAGGTTTTTTTACCCCCTATATGGAATGATGGAAGCCTAGGTCCCATACCTTAAGATGGATCTCTTCAACCTGCAGTTTCTCACACATTTCATTGAAGCTTTGCAGTTTGGTGACATCCAGGAGCAGGTAGACAAATACGTTCCTTTTATTGGCTGCTTCCAGAATGTCGCAGAAAATTTCCACGTCCGTGAACTCATCCATCATTATAGCGAGAACCTGAACACAAGAGTATAACATCAGAAGATATACAGTACATAAGAACACAAGGAAAGTGGGTCTTGCTATAGCACTAAGGTTAAAGGTTATTTAAACCCAACAACAAAAATGTGATAGATAACAGCACTGCCACCAATCCCATCCATCCCCCCACCCAGCACTGCCACGGATCCCATCCATCCCCCCCACCCAGAACTGCCAGCAATCCCATCCATCCCCCCACCCAGCACTGCCACCGATCCCATCCATCCCCCCACCCAGCCCTGCCACTGATCCCATCCATCCCCCCACCCAGCACTGCCACCGATCCCATCCATCCCCCCACCCAGCACTGCCACCGATCCCATCCATCCCCCCATCCAGCACTGCAGTCGATCCCATCCATCCCCCACCCAGCCCTGCCACTGATCCCATCCATCCCCCCACCCAGCACTGCCACCGATCCCATCCATCCCCCCACCCAGCACTGCCACCAATCCCATCCATCCCCCCACCCAGCACTGCCACCCATCCCATCCATCCCCCCACCCAGCACTGCCACCGATCCCATCCATCCGCCCACCCAACACTGCCACCGATCCTATCCATCCCCCTACCCAGCACTGCCACTGATCCCATCCCCCCCCCACACTGCTGACACTGATGCCATGCCCCCCAGCACTGCCACTCATCCTATCTCCCCCACCCAGCACTGTCACTGATCCCACCCCTCCACCACTGCTGCCACTGATCTCATGCCCCTCAACACTGCCACTCATCCTATCTCCCCCGGCATTGCTACTGATCCCCACTTCCACTGCCACTCATCCCCCCGGTACTGCCACAAATCCCCCCCCCACCACAACCCCCACCCCTGCCACTAATCCCATCAACGCCCAGCACTGCCATACTGTGGCACAATTATGCTAATGGTGGAAGGGGGCCTAAAGCTTGAGTCTAAGTACAGAGTGGAGGGTTCAGAAGTATTTAATAAACAGAGTGCATGTGGGAGAAGTATGTAATATACAGAGTGCATGGGTCAGGAGTGGGTAACACACAGGAGACAGGTGTGTGTAATTTACATAGCGCAGGTGTCAGGAGTATGTAATGTACAGAGTACAGGGGTAAGGAGTGGGTAACACACAGTGAAAGGGATAGGTGTGTGCAATGTACAAGAGTGGAGGGGTCAGGACTGGGTAATGCACAGACTGGAGGGGACTGTAATGTCTGTGTCTGTAATGTACATAGTGCAGTGGTCAGGAGAATGCAATATACACTGTGCCAGGAGGATGTAATGTGCAGAGTGCAAGGATCAGGAATGGGTAACACTAAAGGGACAGGTATGTGTACACAGTGCCGGGGTCAGGAGAAGGTAATGTACAAAGTGCAGGGGTCAGAAGAATGTAAAGCACAGAGTGCAGGGGTCAGGAATGGGTAACACACAAGGGACAGGCGTGTGTAATGTACATAGTGCTGGCTGGGTTCAGGAGAATGTAATGTACAAAGTACAAAATGTACAAAGTGCAGGGGTCAGGAGAATGTAATGTAGGGATCAGGAGAATGCAATATACAGAGTGCAAGGGGTCAGGAATGGGTAACACAGAGTGGAGGGGACAGGTGTGTGTAATGTACATAGTGCAAGTTTCAGGAGTATGTAAAGTACAGAGTGCAGTGGTAAGGAGTAGGTAACATTCAGAGTGCAGGGGACAGGTGTGTGTGGTGTACAATGGTCAGGAATAAACAATGTACATACTGTGTTTCCCTGAAAATAAGACCAGGTCTTATATTCATTTTGGCTACAATTTTGGCTACAAAAACACACTAGGGCTAATTTTCAGGGGATGTCTTATTTATTTACAGTAGCATCAATGATGATCTTAAAGTGTTTGTATCCCTAAAAATTATTATATATACCCCCACACACACCCAAGAAAATTATATTCTTATTAAAACAAAGTGTAAGTCCTAATTTTAAAGGGATTGTGGTGATATCAGGTATCTAAATGGGCCGAATTTGAAAACAATAGTTGTGATCTCCCTAAACATGGTTCAATAACAATAGGCAGTTCATGCACGCGACCGCCATTTCCCATTTTGAAAGATGTAAGAGTAATGTAATTAAATTACTAACTGAATGATTGAAGCCTCAATTAAAGTCTTCATTATAAATGTTCTTAATTTTCACTTCTGTGTGAGGGAAACCACAAATCCGGGTTATTAGTTAGAGATGATTGTAGATAGATGATGTCATATCCCAGACACAGGGTGAAGGAGCTTCTGGCGTAGGTGAGGCTGCACTACTCACTTCCTCTAGTTCAGATCTTTCCCTAGGCTGTGCTGATTTACCTCTGTGTAATAATTTAGGTTGAAGATATGTTTGAAAACTCAGGCTGATTTAGGAAGTATAATAAACTATAGCAGGAATGTATGTCAAGTCTCTCATAGTACAGTTAGTAGTAGTTAGTCACATTCAAGATTGCTCTGTATAATGAAGACATTTCGTAGCTTATTTAAATTCTTCAGTTCTAATGAGTGATAAGGAAAATAGCCTAGCATTTATAGCCACACGGGTAGCACAGACACCTTGATTCAGCCATTCTGTGGAACCACTGGGCCCCTCTAGAGATTACCAAGAGTTCCTTGAGCTGTGGCTGATTGACCTCCCATCTGCTTTGCATTCTTCTCACTGACCATCAATGTGAGGAGGATTCCTCCCACTGACCACAAATGTAAGGGGCATTCTTCCCACTGACCACCAATGTAAAGGGCATTCTTCCCACTGATCACCAATGTAAGGAGCATTCTTCCCACTGACCACCAATGTAAGGGGCGTTCTTCCCACTGACCACCAACGTAAGGGGCGTTCTTCCCACTGACCACCAACGTAAGGGGCGTTCTTTCCACTGACCAACAATGTAAAGGGCATTCATCCCACTGATCACCAATGTAAGGTGCATTCTTCCCACTGATCACCAATGTAAGGTGCATTCTTCCCACTGATCACCAATGTAAGGTGCATTCTTCCCACTGATCACCAATGTAAGGGACTTTCATCCCACTGATCACCAATGTAAGGGGCATTCTTCCCACTGATCACGAATGTAAGGAACATTCTTCCCACTGATCACGAATGTAAGGAACATTCTTCCCACTGACCAACAATGTAAGGAAAGTTCTTCCCACTGACCAACAATATAAGGAGCATTCTATAGGGAGATTGTTCAAAAATATTACTGTCCTAGGTAAAAGAACCCCTTTGTTCTTACAACACAAACCACACATATAGAACCCTGTACAACAGGGGTAAAACTAAATGCTGAGCCCGGTGTGGTTTTAATGGGAGTCTGGTTAGTGCAGACCCGACTGGGGTTCTCGGTCACACTGTGCCCCCAATAGACACAGGGTAACTTACTTTTAAGGGGGGTCGGGGAAGCTGGAAAATGGGTTTCCAGAGCTCTCTAAAGTAAGCTGGGTTCCACAAGCCCCCCCGCCCAAAGTGACTCCCGTCACATACTATATATTAAGTACTATAGGTTAATTTACATATACAGTGGGGACGGAAAGCATTCAGACCCCCTTCAATTTTTCACTCTTTGTTATATTGCAGCCATTTGCTAAAATCATTTAAGTTCATTTGTTTTCCTCATTGATGTACACACAGCACTCCATATTGACAGAAAAACACAGAATTGTTGACATTTTTGCCGATTTATAAAAAAAAAAAAAACTGAAATATCACCTGGTCCTAAGTATTCAGACCCTTTGCTCAGTATTTAGTAGAAGCACCCTTTTGATCTAATACAGCCATGAGTCTTTTTGGGAAAGATGCAACAAGTTTTTCCACACCTGGATTTGGGGATCCTCTGCCATTCCTCCTTGCAGATCCTCTCCAGTTCTGTCAGGTTGGATGGTAAACATTGGTGGACAGACATTTTTAGGTCTCTCCAGAGATGCTCAATTGGGTTTAAGTCAGGGCTCTGGCTGGGCCATTCAAGAACAGTCACGGAGTTGTTGCGAAGCCACTCCTTCGTTATTTTAGCTGTGTGCTTAGGGTCATTGTCTTGTTGGAAGGTAAACCTTCAACCCAGTCTGAGGTCCTGAGCACTCTGGAGAAGATTTTGGTCCAGGATATCCCTGTACTTGGCCACATTCATCTTTCACTCGATTGCAACCAGTTGTCCTGTCCCTGCAGCTGAAAAACACCCCCACAGCATGATGCTGCCACCACCATGCTTCACTGTTGGGACTGTATTGGACAGGTGATGAGCAGTGCCTGGTTTTATACACACATACCGCTTAGAATTAAGGCCAAAAAGTTCTATCTTGGTCTCTTTAGACCAAAGAATCTTATTTCTCACCATTTTGGAGTCCTTCAGGTGTTTTTTTAGCAAACGCCATGTGGGCATTCATGTGTCTTGCACTGAGGAGAGGCTTCCGTTGGGCCACTCTGCAATAAAGCCTCGACTGGTGGAGGGCTGCAGTGATGGTTGACTTTCTACAACTTTCTCCCATCTACTGACTGCATCTCTAGAGCTCAGCCACAGTGATCTTTGGGTTCTTCTTTACCTTTCTCACCAAGGCTCTTCTCCCCCGATAGCTCAGCTTGGCCGGATGGCCAGCTCTAGGAAGGGTTCTGGTCCTCCCAAACGTCTTCCATTTAAGGATTATGGAGGCCACTGTGCTCTTAGGAACCTTAAGTACAGCAGAAATTTTTTTGTAACCTTGGCCAGATCTGTGCCTTGCCACAATTCTGTCTCTGTGCTCTTCAGGTAGTTCCTTTGACCTCATGATTCTCATTTGCTCCGACATGCACTGTGAGCTGTAAGGTCTTATATAGACAGGTGTGTGGCTTTCCTAATCAAGTCCAATCAGTATAATCAAACACAGCTGGACTCAAATGAAGGTGTAGAACCATCTCAAAGAGGATCAGAAGAAATGGACAGCACCTGAGTTAAATATATGAGTTTCACAGCAAAGGGTCTGAATACTTAGGACCATGTGATATTTCAGGTTTTCTTTTTTAATAAATCTGCAAAAATGTCAACAATTCTGTGTTTTTCTGTCAATATGCTGTGTGTACATTAATGAGGGAGAAAATATGAAATGAAATGATTTTAGCAAATGGCTGCAATATAACAAAGAGTGAAAAATGTAAGGGGGTCTGAATAATTTCCAACCCCCCGGTGGTTATATATTATAAAGTGGTAATTTTTTTATGTACTATTATACACAGAGAACAAGCAGCACAGTAACCTATTGATCTTCCACATCACCTCATGTAATTTCTTTTGTGAAATTAACATAAATAAGCATTGAGCTTCAAAGAACAAAACATGGCCAGGAGGCAAAAATGGTCTCATGTATTTCAACGGCAGAAAAGCCAGAAACATGTCCAGCAATTTTCTGCATTCCAGAAAAATATGGTATCTCTGAGATCTTACGATAGTTACCCATAGTGCTATTTAAGTGTGTCACTTCCGGGCTTTGGAACATATGCCAGCTCCATACGAACGGCAGTGCTGGTTTACTACCATGGCTGTCTGTGTTGGTGCTCACCTTAGCACCCTTTTATGTAAGTGCAATACTTTCTATGTATTTATCCGCTTTAAATAAAATACTACACTACACTACTAGTAGCGTACTACTACACTACACATTGTCTTCTCTGGGTCCATGGTTTATTCTATTGATTGAGAGAGCTGTATTTGGAGTGTCTGAGTCCTTTAGATTCATCAACCTTCTACCTGGGGGCTACCTGAAGAGCAATCTATACAATTCAATACAGAAGGAATAGGAGGGCCCTGCTTGTGGAGCTTACAATCTAATTGGAGGGGGAGGTGGTACAAAAGGTAATAGTTTCAGGGGTGATCTGATGGAGGTGGATCGGGTACAGTTCTTAGTTGGAGGTGTGGTATAAAGGAAGACAGGGTAGGGCTGACCAGACATACTGCTTTCTAGGGACTGTTCCTGATTTGGAACAAAGTCCATCTTTCCTCCTCATTTGTCCCACATTTTGGTCTATATATTGTATAAAAAATACACTTTTTATCTTTGAAAAAGTGTTTCCCAATGCTAAACTTTTCATACTATTTCTAAATTGGTAAATTTATACATTTCAAAAGCCAGTATTAAAGGAATAGTATTGGTTAAAAAAAGGCACTTTTTTTGTATAATTCTACTTTAAGGGGCATGGCAAGGGGTGTGTCCTATGCCTACATACTTTTGCTAATAGGTGTCTCTCATTTCCATTTTCCAAAAAGTTGGGAGGTGTGTTTTCATGATTATTGGAACATTATCATTATTCACTTTGTTTCACTTGATGGTAGCGCCAAACCTTTTTTATGTTTTTGATTTTGACAGGTGGTTGAAGCGAGTTAAAACAAGCCTCAACCATCTCTTTTTGCCACCCAACAGTGTCAATGTGAAAGAGACCCAAGGCCATAACACCGCTCTATATCTGGGTCCTTAGGTCCTCGTTGTTATTACCTTCTGACCGACAAATAGAAACTGATTTTGTTATTTATATAATGTATTAAAGTTGCGGAGTAAACTTTAGGTATGTGGCCATACTTGCTAGTATCGATTTTTGGCTTAAGCCGCGTACACACGGGCGGACTGTCTGGCCAACTTAGTCCGTCGAAACACATTTCAGCGGACAGTCCGCTCGTGTGTGGGCTTCAGCGGACTTTTTCAGCGTGCAGTCTGGCGGACTAAGTATTTCGGAATTTCCGTAATATTGTCCGTCCAACTTTGGTTTCAGCGGACAGTCCGCTCGTGAGTAGGCTAGTTCGACGGACTAAGTATGGCCCATGCTCAGAAAGGATTTACACGGCGAAAGGTTGCATTGCTGTGTATTGGACGTCGTATTTCTAGTCCCGTTGTACGTGCTGTACATGTCATCGCGCAAGCTTTCGACGGACTGTTGTTCATCCGTGTGTGGTCAAGTCCGTTCATTCAAAAGTAGGACGGACTGTCCGTCGGATTGTCTGACGGACTAAGTTGGCCATACAGTCCGCCCGTGTGTACGCGGCTTTAGATTCAATAGCTACATTACAGCATTTAAAATGAATTACCTCTCTTTAGTTATGGATTGTGTTCGGGGGGTAAAGTTGAGCTTGGGATAGGGAGGACTGGGAGATTGGTTAGGAAAAGGATTTTAGTACAGGTGCGTATTCAGGGAATCTGAGAGAAGGGGCTGAAAGGCCTCGGAGGATGAAAATATGGGGAACACTTAAAATTACTTTCAATTGTTGGCAAACATGGATTATGGACATTAGATAGTAAACTCTTCTGGGGCCAAACTCACATAAATGGCTGTACACCCTCCTGAATTTGCTATATAAATATGTGAAATAAATTGCCATATGGTGAAAGACTAAACCCAGCATTAGGATGTTTTTAATTATCCTTTATGTCTACTCATTGGTGTCATGTAAGGACTGCGTTTAAACTAACAGGACTGTATTCAACGCTGTTTATACAAACAATTACAGTAATCCTCATGACGTGGTCAGTACACACACATTGTACTGCTCTGAATGTTTGATGATAAAAAAGATTATAGGTGCCAGGTGCGGGAAAACATTGCACAACATCATACAAGGCAGACTACATCTGCGTGTGTCAACTATTGCACAAGACAAGAGAGTACAGTAAAGTCCCATCCACAGTAAGAACACCTAATTATATACTATTTTGCAAAAACGTTAGACTAGATACTTTAAATGAATCCATTGTCACTGACTACAAAACACATCAATCTGATGCAGCAGATGACGTTATTTTGTTATGACGGGACTACGTTCACGCTAGTAGCCAATATCTTTGGTGTAGGAATTTGATCTGAGCATGCGTGGCACTTTGTCCGATCGGAATTCTCTACACATGATCGGACAAAGTCCGATCGGATCATGTTGTCGGAAAATTTTATAGCCAAGCTGGAAAACTTGGTCCGTCAGATATTCCGGCGGAAACAGTCCGATGGAGCCCACACACGGTCGGATTATGCGACAACACGGTTCAATCGGACATTTTCCGTCGGAATGTCCGACCGTGAGTACAAGGGCTAAGAGTCCATTCACACAGCGGCAACTTTGGATCTGACTTGAAGTCGTCCCAAGTTGCCTCAAGCCGTGCAACATGATAAAATCAATGTAAGTGAATGAGATCCGTCTTAATGTACACTACTGAAGTCGCTCCGACTTCAGAAAAGGTTCCTGTACTACTTCAATCCGACTTCTAGGCAACTTGTATCCATTGATTTCAATGGAAGTTGCCTCCAAGTCTGATCCCCTGTTTTAACTGAAGCAACTTTCCAGGAAGTAAAAATAGTTTTCTAGGCAAACCCCTCCCTCCCACAGAGTTGATTATTATGTGATTGGCCACTGGCAAAGTCCCCTGTCCTGGAGGCAACTTCAAGTTGCCTTGTAAGTTGCCTCAAGTCGTGGTGTGATTCATACTCAAGTCGTGACCAAGTTGCCTCCCGAAGTCTCGCTGGAAGTCGTGTTGCCCCTGTGTGAATGGACTCTTAAAAGCATATTCCATCATTTGCAAAAATTTTATAAATGCACCCACATTGATTTTTTAAAATGTGGATCGTGGGTGCAATGTACAGGCTACTGTAGACTCCTCCAGTTAAGGGGCTAGAGGAAGTATCAGTGGACCTCAATGAACAATGAAACTCATCTCTATACAAACTTCCACTTTGCGCCATTTATTTGTAAATTTGGACAGAGTGGGAAGGGGTTGGAACTAGAGATGATCTTGATTGTCCATCAAACTCATATCTATTCAAACTTCGACTTTGTGCCTTTTGTTTATAATTTTTGGATGCAAGGAGTAGGGGTTTGAACTAGAGATAATCTTGATTTGCCATCAAACTAATTTATATCCAAACTTCCACTTTGCGCCATTTATTTATAATTTTGGACAGAGTGGGAAGGGGTTGGAACTAGAGATGATCTTGATTGTCCATCAAACTCATATCTATCCAAACTTCCACTTTGCACCATTTGTTTATAATTTTTGGATGCAGTGAGAAGGGCTTTGAACTAGAGATAATTCTGAGTGTCCTCTGTACTTATTTGTATTGACTTCTACTTTGCACGATTTTTTTTTTTATAATTTTGGATGGAGAGGGAAGGAGTTGGAACTGGAGATGTTCTTGAGTGCCCTTTGAACTCATCTCTCTCCAAACTTTCACTTTGCGATATTTTTTAATGTAATCAGATGAGGGCTGTGTCATAAACCGTGTATAATAATTACCCACCCAGCAGCACATATAAACAAAGGGTGGGATGCTGGTATTTACAGTGCCTTTATAGGGACACGTACACATATTTAGTAGATGACATTGGAACATCTGGATGATGGTAGGTAGATGGTCCCATCAGTCTGCTGCTTCTCCTTTCCTGTCCAATCACAGGCTGGAACACGGAGTTGACTATGTGGGTGCATTGCTAAATGCAGTAGACAAAAGTGTGGTCAACAACCTGGTTGTGCTGTCCAGCAGAGCTGTGTAAATCTCAGAACTGAACATAAATAACAAATCTCATGGCAGGTAAAATAGCTCCCATATTTCTATTTTATCTATGTATCTACCTGTTTGCCTGGAGTTCAGCTTTAATATAGCTTTAATGAGGAATGCTGTTTTAGGGTTCAGAAGTTCATTACTTTGCATCCCCAAACAAATTAACAAGAAGAGATAAGAAGCACCATGGACATCTTGCTGGAACTTGTCTGTAATCTGTTGTCCCCTTAGGCTATAATATTGACCTCCTATATTTTAGTGACCTGGTGACAATCAGTATATGTTATGTTTCTGCCGGCTCTCAATGTAGAGTGATCTTTCTCTGTCATCTGTGATGAATGAATGGATTATTGGTGTCAGGGGCTGGAAAATGTTGCACAACATCGTACATCTTGCAATATTTTAGATCTGCGGGTGTCAAAGATCAAACAGTAAAACTTTTTCCACAGTAAGGGCAGCTAATTACACATCATTCTCCAAAATGTTATACTAATTGCACTGAATAATCGCTATAACCATAGAAAATATCAATCACATGTAGCGGATGAGAAGCAATTGTATCTGGAACATTAAGGATGTACACTTAGGACTTAGCCCACATGCATCCAGGAGAAACAAGTGCAGCTTCCAACCCTGCTGCCTGCAGCCTGGTAAAGTCAATGACCAGCTGAAATATGCTGCAGCTGGAAACAAAGCTGTATTCTGGCCTAGGCCAACAAGGCCCAGGCCTAGGGCAGCACAGAGTCCCCGCCAGCTTGCGCTACACTGTTAGTGCCGGTTCACACAGGGGTGACTTGTCAGGCAACTTATCCGCCTGACAAGTTGCGTCCCATTCTGTACAATGGAACCATTCTAATTGGAGCGACACAAGCTCCGACTTAGAAAAAGGTTCCTGTAAGACTTTAGGGGTGACTTGCATCGACTTATATAGAGAAGTCGTTTTTCAAGTTGCCACAGCGGTCGTGTCCGGGTCGCCTGGGTCGCCTGAGGCAGTAGCGCTGCAAGTCATGCTGCCTCAGTGTGAACCAACACTGAGTGTAGCGCCAGTCTTGTGGGGCAGACTGGGCTGAAAGGCAAATTAGTGTAGCACCCCGTAAAAGCGGCCGCATTGCTTCTGGTATGTGGGTGGCTGGCATTCCGCAACTGTAGGGGGGTGGGGCACCACTTCTAATTTCGACTGTCCTCTCATCCTGGACCACAAACCTTCGTCACTGTGGTATGTTTTCTGCCGCACCATTGGCATGATTATATCTTCTTAGTCCTCTCCATAAAATTATCAGAAATTTGTGCTTAAAGTAGAACTATAGGCAATACATTTTTTTCATTTTGGATAGAGTAAGGGAGGGTTATAGCCCCTGTCAGTTTACCATCCCTGTCTCATTGCAGAGATTTCCCTTCCATTTCCCCCCATAGCCAAACAGGAAGTGAGAGGAAATCTATGCAAATTAAGGGAATCCATTGAACCCCCACTCGAAAATTCCAGAGCGGGTCTTAAACAGCAAGGGGCGTGGCCTTGACAGGAAGGGGTGGGTCATATTTAACCACTTAAGCCCTGCACCATTTGGCTGACCAAAGACCAGACCACTTTTTGCGATTTGGCACTGCGTTTCTTTAACTGACAATTGCGCAGTCGTGTGACGTGGCTTCCAAACAACATTGATGTCCTTTTTTTCCTCATAAATAGAGCTTTCTTTTGGTGGTATTTGATCACCCCTGCGGTTTTAATTTTTTGCGCTATAAAAAATTGAGATTTTTTTTTAACCAAAAAATATGTAGAAGAATACGTATCGGCGTATCTGAGGAAAAAAAATTGTTTTTTTTTTTAGATATTTATTATAGCAAAAAATATTACATTTTTTTCAAAATTGTTGCTCTTTTTTTGTTTATAGTGCTCGATTTGTGGGGGGAAAAAATACGTCAATTTTGTTTGGGAGCCACGTTGCACGACCACGCAATTGTCAGTTAAAGCGACACAGTGCCGAATGACAAAAAGTGCTCTGGTTTTTGGCCAGCCAAATGGTCCGGGGCTGAAGTGATTAAATATATTTTTTAGCAGAGACCTACGTATGCGTTCACCACTGCACACAAACAAAGGGTTGGGACGCTTTAAAAATGTTTCTTATTATTTATTTATTTTAATTTTTACACTGTCCCTTTAATAAAACATTTTTTGATCACTTTTATTTCTATCACAGTGAATGTAAACATCCCTTGTGATAAAAATAAGCATTGACGGGTCCTCTTTATGGAGAGATGTGGCACATTATGCTTTTGTCTTGTTTTTTTTTTTTCGTCGGTTAGTACCGCTTTAACAAGAGGGCTGAAGGAAACGAATTCAAATAAATTTTGTTGTTTCGTTATAATTTATTTCAGATTCATTTACATTTGTTACTATTGTGATTCTGCAATTTGAATACATCCGAATCTCCAAATAACAAGAATTTCATCCGAATTTTTATTCATAATTGTATATATCACACATGTCTATTAGGCACAGTAAGCATGCACCTAGTGGTAAAAGAGATATATAAAAGGTAAAGTTATGCACCATATATTTTTTTCATCATCAGTAGAAATAGTTATAACAACATTGTTATTCAATGTAGAAAGCCAATATTATTTGTTTGGCCTCCATTCATATCTAAGCAATTTGAAGCGTTTTTCGCAAAAGTGCCACAACACTAAACACTCAGATTTCTATGCTATTCCATTATGTCTGTTCACACCTAAATGATGTGTTTTCGCTTGACGCTCATAAAAAGTACAGGAGCTTGTTAGGTGCATCATCTCTTGTCTTTGGCTCCAATAGTCTTTAATGGGAGCACCTAGAGTTGGTACCTCATCCCTTTAACCTCTCGGGCAGTTTTCCTGAGTCTGGCTCGGGGGTTACATTTCAGTAACATTAGCGGTAACCCCAGTGGCGGGACAAGGTCATCCAGCACCCAGGGCAAAGATGTCAAACTGCACCCCCCTTTCCCTTAGGGTTAGGGTCAGGGTGCCCCCTACCCCTGCAATAAACCACTGCGCCAAGGGCAGCCGTCCCTCCTGCCCACCCCTTGTCCCGGCCCTGGGTAACCCCGAGTCACACTTGGGATTGCATTGCAGGATCCTGGTGCAGGTTACTTACCTTGTCCCCAGGATCCTGTGATGTCCTCCCGCTGTGTCTGCGGGCTGTGTCCTCGGCTCAATGCCTTTGTGTGCCGGGCTCCGTTCCCCGACATCCCTTTTGTCCAATGCCCTGCAAGCAGTTTTATATGATATATACTGTTCTTTCTGCCTGGAAACTTGAGATTGCCCATAGCAACTTAAAGTGTCAAAATTGATTTTAGACCAGAAAACAGCGATAGTAAATTAGAACACTTGCAGAATTGAGCGATAGTGAATCGTGGGGAAATTTATTTTCTTATATTATTTTTTTTAATTATTTATAGTTATTATATTATAATTCATGATTTTGTGTTTAAAACTTTATCATACCCGGGATGTCTACTAGACTCTTGTTTGAACAGATTTAAGTGCGTTATTGCTAAGAATTACAGGCCTACAATATAAAACGCCAAATTTCTATGCAAAACAATGTAACGTTTTGAGATGCAAAAATCTGACATAATCATACTGCCAGGGTGGCTACAACCAAACACATTAAATACACAGGTTCTGTGGCTGATTAAGGTGGTAAATTAACTCACTTAATGCCTTATCTTCATTCAATTATCCTCAGAACCTGTGCAATTAATATGTGTTCGGTTTTAAGGGGATTAGGTAGCAACCCTACGCACCTGAAAAAACTGGTAATTTTACACCTAACATCTCTCTCCTCCTAGCAATCAGCTTTCCATTTGCTAATAGGACCCATTCTCCCCCATGCAACATACTACCCAGATAAAGGTGCACTGCTTCCTTTGATGCAGTTGAGGAATGTGGTTCCAAGCCATAAAAATAGTACTTCCAAAACAAATCATAAGAAGATAAGATGAGGCTCTCCATGGACATGTTGCTGGAACTTGTCTGGCAGGTCCATCTGTTGTCACCTTGGGCCATAATATTGACCTCTGTATTTTAGTGACTTGGATTTAATCAGTAAAAGTAATTTTTCTCCCAACTCTCAGTGCAGAATGAACTTCTCTGTCACAGGGCTGACAGGGGAGGGTTACACAATACTATAAAAATTACGGAGGTTCTTGGGAACTGTAATTGTGTAATGACTTTATCCTTTGTGACATCTTTGTTCACAATTTTATATTACAACTTTGTTACTTTACAGTGTATATAAATATATATGATAGGTGTTGATCAAGTGCTGTATCTATACATGCATACGTTGGGGTGATTTTACAAAACCAAAATAGACTGTTGCACCCATTTTCCCCAGAGCTTAGTAAATGTGGTAAAGCTCTGCCGATTTCCATCTTCCAATCATGTTCAAGCAAAATGCTGTTTTTTTTTGCTGTCCATTGGCTACTGGCTATTGAACTTTTCTAGTCCCGTCGTACGTCATCACGTTCAAAACGAACGGACTTTCGAACAGACTTTAGTCCATTCGTGCATGGGCAAGTCTGTTTGTTCGGAAGTCCGTTGGAACTCTGTCGAAAGTCCGTCGGAACTCCGTCGGGAAGACCGTCTGACCTTTTCTGCCAGAAAGTCCGGTCGTGTGTAAGCGGCATGAATGTTAACTGCAGCCACACCACATTGCACCTCCCCACACAGTTATAGGCAGATGAGGGACCCTGGATGCAGGCAGATGCTTCCAAGCCTGGACTGGTTATTTTTTACAGGTTTCCACTATTCGCATACATCTGTCACTGTCATACCTGGTGTATGCATATAATCACCTGTTTGAATAAGGCCTTAGGCTGGACATAAAGGTAATACTCGAAAAAAAAATCGAAAAACATGCAAAAGTTCATTTATTTCACTAATGCAACTTAAAAGGTTAAGCTAATATATGAGATAGACTCATTACATGCAAAGCAAAATAGTTCAAGCCGTGATTTGTCATAATTGTGATGATTATGGCTTACAGCTCATTAAAACCCCAAATCCACAATCTCAGAAAATTTGAATATTACATGCAATCAATAAAACAAGGATTGTACATAAAACAATATCAGACCTCTGAAAAGTATAAGCAAGCATATGTACTCAGTACTTGGTTTGGGCCCCTTTTGCAGCAATTACTGCCTCAATGCAGCGTGGCATGGAAGCTATCAGCCTGTGGCACTGATGAGGTGTTATGGAAGACCAGGATGCTTAAATAACAGCCTTCAGCTATTCTGCATTGTTCGGTCTCATGTCTCTCATCTTTCTCTTGGCAATGCCCCATAGATTGTCTATGGGGTTCAGGCCAGGTGAGTTTTCTGGCCAATCAAGCAGAGTAATCCCACAGCCACTGAACCAGGTTTTGGTGCTTTTGGCAGTGTGGGCAGATGCCAAGCCCTGCTGGAAAATGAAGTCAGCATCCCCATAGAGCTTGTCTGCAGAAGGAAGCATGAAGTCTCCTGGTAGACAGCTGCATTGACCCTGGACTTAATGAAACACAGTGGACCAACACTAGCAGATGACATGGCTCCCCAAATCAACACAGACTGTGGAAACTTCACACTGGACTTCAAGTATCTTGCAGTGTGTTCCTCTCCATTCTTCCTCCATACTCTGGGTCCTTGGCGACCAAATGAGATGCAAAATTTGCTCTCATCAGAAAAGAGGACTTTGAAACACTGAGCAACAGACCAGGTCTGACGCTTCTGACGTTGTTTGTTGTTCAGGAGTGGCTTGACAAGAGGAATATGACATTTGAAGCCCACGTCCAGGATCCGTCTGTGTGTGGTGGCTCTAGTCTTGATGCACTGACTCCAGCCTCAGTCCACTCCTTGTAAAAGTCCCCAACGCTTTTGAATGGCCTTTTCCTGACAATCCTCTCCAGGCTGCTGTCATCCCTGCTGCTTGTGCACCTTTTTCTTCCACACTTTTCCCTTCCACATAAGTTTCTATTAATAGGCTTTGATACAGCACTTTGGGAACATCCAACATCTTTTACAATTACCTTTTTGAGGCTTTTCCTCCTTATGGAGGGTGTCATTGATGGTTTTCTGCACAACTGTCAGGTCAGAAGTCTTTCCCATGATTGTGATTCCTACTGAACCAGACCGAGAGACCATTTAAAGGCTCAGGAACCCTTTGCATGGTTTAATTAGCTGATTAGAGTGGGACACTTTGAGCCTAGAACATTGCACATTTTCACAATATTCTAATTTTCTGAGATTGTGGATTTGGGGTTTTCATGAGCTGTAAGCCATAATAATCACAATTATGACAAATCACGGCTTGAACTATCTTGCTTTGCATGTAATGAGTCTATCTCATATATTAGTTTCACCTTTTAAGTTGCATTAGTGAAATAAATGAACTTTTGCACGATATTCAAATTTTTCAAATATCACCTGTAGATTATACAATTTCCTTGTGCAAATTTCCTTTTAGATTTACCAAAACTATATAATACAAGTTCAAACCTAAACACTTTCAATTCGTATGCAATCAGGAAGGCCCTTGCACTACATAGTTGAAGGTAAATCTAAAGGAAATCGAATAACAAAATTGTATAATGTATGGCCAGATTACACTTGACCTATCTGATTGGATCCATATGACAGTTCAGGTGGATCTAAAGAGTAGCTCAACGTTAGTCTGGGGACAGGCAGATGTAAATACACACGCATACACTTAAGTTTCATACCTAAATGTGTTGAACCAGAGTAAAAAGATATCAGATGCATGTCAGTTTACATTGTCTGCCTACCATGGGTCTGCTAAGCTCTGGTTTCAGGCTGGAGGAAAAGATATTTAACAGATAGATAGATAGATAGATAGATAGATAGATAGATAGATAGATAGATAGATTCCAAGCTTACAAAAATAGTAAGTGGTGAACACAGACATATATAAAGCATTGCCATATTGCCTAATAAAAGAGTAGCAAGAGACATAGAAATCTTCCCACCATTAGCATGCGCATAGGGTGTGCTGGATGCGCCCGGGCACACCCTAACCATCCCATGCAGCACTGATTTCCCCTGCTTGCGGTCTCCCCCCTGCAGTGCTGCCAGCTTCCCTTCTCTCCTCTCAGGAGTGGGGAAGGAGTTGGTAAATATTTAATTAACTGGTCCCTTCTTTTTCTGAATAAACACAGTGAGTGATCTGCAGGCACATCGCAACTGGACAGGCAAAACAAGCAATTGCTTGGGGCCCCGAGCTGGCCTGGGGCCCCAGCCTAGGGTGCCTGTGTCCTGGATTGCCCGGGACAATCCCGCAATTGGCTACACCCGCCCTGGGTCAATCTAATGCCCCCTAAAATAGCCTTTGCATCGTCTCTGTCTGTCACTGTCTCAGCCTGCGGTTGACACCTAGCTGGCAGAGACCCTTCATCACCGCCGCTGGCTCAGTGCCCAAACTGGTTGCTCCCTGCCGCTGGTGTAGCAACCAGTGACGTCACAAGCAGGAGAGAGGCAGAGACCTATCACAGCAGAGGAGAATTTAGCTCCACCCACCTCCACCCTGTATTTTCTCGAGTCCAGCCAGGCAGCAGCATGCAGAAGAAACTCTTAAGACAGATTGCAGTGTAGAAAGGCAAGTAAAATACTCACCAACATGACAGATCCATCAGGTTAAAATCCTGTCAACACTTCCCCAGCAGCCAGAGTTCTGTGCTGAACTGTCAGCACTTCAAATAACCCAGAGTGTGTGTCAGCCTGCCCTGGAGGTAGCAAGCCTCTCGGTGCACTGTGCAGAGGAGGCAGATAAGGGTCAGCAGGAGAGGACACTGACAGATGACAGATTTTTTTTGTATATTTGATTTTATGGTACAGTGGTGTTTTTTTGCAAATGTTCAATTGTTGAAAATTTTCAAATTTTATGCACATTATATGCAACAGCTGCAGCAGTATTTGCACTGTAAACCTAATTAATTATATAAAGTGTTGGTGAACTTAAACTGTATAACTATGCTGTGATTCCTGTAGGCTTTGCGTGCGCGCGTGCGTGCTTGGGGGGGGGGGGGCGCCATGTCCCTGGTGATCTGTACCGATCTCTCCTGTCTTTATTCTTAACTAAAGCATAGTAAAATATGTTTACTGCAGGCTGTAGAGAATGGGACTGGGGAATCTCTGTCCTCAGTTTCTTTCTCTGTCTCAAAATTGAGACATCAGGGGTCTTGTTTAGACCCTTGATATTTTACCAAAACCCCCAAAAAGGGGTTCCTAAAAAAAATTGTAAAAAATAAAAATAAAAAATTAAATAAACCAGTAAAATAAAAATCTACTGACACCACCCACTGCCTTGCTGACACCAGCCTCTGCTCTACTGACACCATCCACTGCTCTTCTGATATACACGTTTTGCATGCTTGTTCTCTGGGGTGCACACCCTAATGCAATATGCATCTTACTGTGTTATCAAAAACCTCAAAGGAGTAGCAGGAACTCCAGCTTTAATATCTCAGTAATAACAGAAGAGAAAGAAACAAGAAAAGCAAAGAAAGAGTGGAAAGTAAGGACAGAGTAAGAGGAAACCCAGAAAGAAAAAGCAGTTCCTGGGACGTTCCTGATGTGGTCAAGTCCCCTAGAGCCTCACTTACTCATCTCACGTACATACTGTGAAACTTTCCGTATCAGAGGGAAAACTCTGTTCCATAAGCCCTGCAACCTCAGATAATCCCACCATATGTGATACATAGTTCCAAGTGCCTGACATCCCCAGAACCACGAAGACGGACAAAGCCTTGACAAACAAAGAGGGACCATGTACCCTGTCTGACTTTTTCATGGGATTCTGCTACGTTATCTACTGAAAAAAAAGTCTTACTTTATAATGGGATTCTAAGTTATCTCCTGAAAAAAATGTACTGCTACTGGTTATTTTTGATCTCTTTTCTGTTGTTCAAGTAGAATTCCGCCTCAACAGGGTTGCCTACCTCTGCTATAGACTCTTTGTAGGCACGTCCTTTGAATATATGCACACTTTAGTGGTAAACAACGAGCCAGCACACTGTGCATTGGAATGGCTGATGGTAGCCCAACCCAGGAGTATGCAGGAAAATGGTCATATTTATTTTAATTTTTTCATATAATAAAAATATTTTGAACATATACAACTGGTGAAAATCCATTCTTTACAGGTATTGAGTGATTTACATTTAAGTAAAAGCAAAAGGGAAATCCGGAGTAAAATAATAGAAAGGAATGGGCAGAGGGATGGCATGACATAGATGGAAAGTTAGAACAGGCAGGGGTAGTATAGGAAAAGGTGCCCCCTTTAAGGAAAGGAGGGTGGTTAAGGGCTGGGAGGGGTCCTGTGGAAGTTTTGCCAGGGAAGAGGAAGTAGTGTGGGGTCAGTCAGGAGAAAGGAAGAGAGAGACTTCCCACCCACCCTCCCGATATTTGTCAGTATTACAGTGAGGCTGTCATGACAGCCTGGCAGTGGCGGGTCTTTGGAGGAAGAGAAAAAGGCTGGAACATAAAATGGTTGGGACCCATCTGTGGTATGGGGTTCTCGGGTACCTTCCGGTTAACAAGAGGTTTAAACAGGAAGGGGTAAAATGTAGGTCACTGCGGATGACGAGTACCGTCTCCGAGACAGTGTATTGCGACTGGAGGCCTAAGTTTTAAAGAAGTTTGTCGCAGGGACCAAGTTGTGTGTCATTGCCCTAAAAAACCACCAAGGTATAGAGAAGTTTGGCTGATGGTTATTTTAAATGTTATTTATTAAAGTTACGTATTTGTTAAATAAAAGGCCGTAAGGCCATTTTACTCCAAAACCTTGTCACGTCATTTATCGGGTAATTGGGGGATTTGGAGGTTATGGTCTAGCAGGCTGGGGAAAGCTGGAGGTTATCTGTCCTTCACATGTCATGTAGATCTGAACACCCAACCTAGTAATTTGTATAAATATTATCCACTTTGCTTTATGCAATTTTTATTCAGTACGAAATATATTAATAACAGCAAATGGCTCTTAGCCATCCACCATAGGGTGACAAAGCTACTACATTCAGCCTGCATACCTGTCTGCACTTTTGGTCTGCCTCATGGATTAGTAAATACCAACAGTGCAGATACTAACAAACGCCATATCAGTCATCATTCTAGGGCAGTCTTTCACAATTTTTTTTACCTCAGTGGAACCCTTAAAATAGTTATCAGGTCTCAGAGAAACTCTTCTAAAAAAAAATTCATGTGTTCAGTGTAAAAAAATTGCCCCTTACATTGGTGGATGGTGGGAAGAATACAGCCCTTACAATGGTGGTCCAAATGCTACTCTTAGCCCTTGTACACACGGTCGGAGATTCCGACGAAATGTGTCCGATTGGACCGATTTGTCGGATATTCTGACTGTGTGTGGTCCGTCGGATACTCCGACGGACCAAGTTTTCCAACTTGTTGGTAAAATTTTCTGACAAAATGCTCCGATCGGACATACTCCGATCATGTGTAGAGAATTCCGATGGGACAAAGTGCCACGCATGCTCAGATCAAATTCCTACACCAAGCTATTGGCTACTAGCGTGAACGTAGTCCTGTCGTAATGAAATAACGTCATCACATCGGATTTTCTGACAACTTTGTCCGACCGTGTGTATGCAACAGTTTCGGACAAAATCCAACGGACAAAATCAGATGGATTTGGTTGTCGGAATCTCCGACCGTGTGTACAAGGGTTTACAGGGAGCAGAAAAGATTATTGGCGCCATTGGAGCCAAGCAGCATTGGCCCTAGAAGTAGTAGAAATAGTTTTTCCCTGGCTGTAGCAGCTCTTTTTATTTTTTTTTACCCTTTGAACAAAAAATTTGAAAAAAATTAAAATAAATTGACTTTCTGCTATAAAACATAAAAAAAAAAAAATGTAAAAAAAAAAAATCTATTCATCAGTTTAGGCCAATATGTATTCTGCTACATATTTTTGGTAAAAAAAATAATCACAATAAGTGTATATTGATTGGTTCACATAAAATTTATCACGTATACAAAATAGGGGATAGATTTAGGGCATTTTTATTATTTATTTATTTATTTTTACTAGTAATTGCGACGATCAGTGAACTTTTGCGGGACTGTGACATTGCTGCAATTTTTGTGAGCAAACTGCAGTTCCTCTTTAATCTATTTATTGTATTTAATTTATTTAATTTATTGTAAATGGTTAACAATGCAATTTCATATATAAATACTGCATATACATATGTTCTCTCCTTTTTTAGGCTTGGTATGTTCATACGACTATTGTTCTATAGGGTTCAAGCAGATGTAAACCTTTGTTCCCCCAGTGTGTAATAAACAGTTGAATTTTATCACCTTGAACTCAGGAAGTGGCAATTTAAATCCGCGTTTTTATTCAGTGAAATAAAGTAATTGGATGTTTTACTCAAGCATATGACTAGCGCCTATCCTTTGAATAACCACATCAGACACCTCTGCCAATTGAACCACCAACAAACTTTTTTTTTCACTGAATGAGGTTTAATGTTGATAAATGTAAGGTTATGCACTTGGGGGATAAGAATATGCATGCATCATACATACTAGGGGGAGTACAACTGGGGGGATCCATAGTAGCGAAGGATCTGGGGGTTTTGGTAGATCATAAGCTCAATAATAGCATGCAATGCCAAGCTGCGGTTTCCAAAGTGAGAAAAGTCCTTTCTTGTATTAAAGTGGTTGTAAACCCTTACAACACACTTTGACCTACAGGTAAGCCTAGATTAAGGCTTACCTGTAGGTCCAAGAAATATCTCCTAAACCTACACGGTTTAGGAGATATTTGCCGAAAGACAGGCACCGCTGTCTACAGGGCATGCGGCGTACACAGCGGTGCGCAGGCGCACTGAGCGCGCCGCGGTCAACGGCGATATGCTGCGAGCGGCGGCTCCCGTGCGCATGCGCGGGAGTGACGTCATCGCGGCTTCGCCAAATGACAGCGACGGAGCGGCGAGACCCCCCGAGAAGATGGATGCGCCGGACTACAGGGGACAGCGGTGACTTCACTGGCTCCTGTGTCAGGTAAGTGACACATAATGGACCACTATGCGATGCATAGTTGTCCATTATGCTTTACCCTTGCAGGGAATGAAAGAGAAAGTAAACTCATCAGGGTGTACTTCCTCTTTAAGAGGGGTATGGACTCCAGAGAGAGAGATATAATTTTGCCCCTGTTCAAATCATTAGTAAGACCTCATCTGGAATATGCCGTTCAGTTTTGGGCACCAGTTCTCAAAAAGGATATCGGGGAACTGGAGAAAGTGCAGAGAAGGGCAACCAAACTTAAGAGGCCTGGAGGAGCTCAGCTATGAGGAAAGATTAGAGGAGCTGAATTTATTCCCTCTTGAGAAGAGGAGATTAAGGAGGGATATGATCACCATGTATAAATACATAAGTGGTCCATATAGTGAACTTGGTGTTGAGTTCATCACTTTAAAGTCATCACAGAGGACAAGTGGGCACTCTTTACGTCTGGAGGAAAAGAGATTTAATCTCCAAATACGGAAAGGTTTCTTCACAGTAAGAGCTGTGAAAATGTGGAATAGACTCCCTCCAGAGATAGTTCTGGCCAGCTCAGTAGATTGCTTTAAAGAAAGGCCTGGATTATGTCCTAAATGTACATAATGTAACTGGGTACTGACATTTATAGGTAAAGTTGATCCGGGGAAAACCCTATTGCCTCTCGGGGGATAACGGAGGAATTTTTTCCCCTGCTTTAGCAAATTGTATCATGCTCTGCTGTTTTTTTTATATTTTGCCTTCCTCTGGATCAACTATGGGTGAAGGATTGTGTATATGGGATTGTATTTTTTATTTTTTTGACCTAGATGGACTTGTGTTTTTTTTCAACCTGACTAACTATGTAACTATGTAACTATGACTCTTCTCTTTCCAAGTACATTTTTTAGTTTTCAATATAAAATATTTTTTCACATTTTTTAACCCTTTTATGCATCTCAATGCTGTGTCTACCCCCTCCAGGCTCTTTCAGCAAATTCCCCTTTACATGCACTTGCATTGTCATTGCTCTGGACTGGCTTCTTGTTGGTTACAATGGTGGGCTTTACCTGTACAATATGTGTCAGCAAGGCTCTTGTAGTTCCACCAGGGGTGCATGCGGCAAGGTGACAACACAGGAAAGTTTATGGAGACCGTTGTCACCTTATGTCAGGCATAAGGTGACAACGGTCTCCATAACTTTTCCTGTGTTGTCACCTTGTCACATGTACCCCTGGTGACTGAACAATGATTAATCCATCTAATGAAAGCTGCAGAATTACAAAGATTACACCTGTAGAACTGTGTGCGAACGTTCCGACAAAAAATAATCAATCACTTTTCTGACCATTGGATGGTGCCTTCATGGACTCAACTAATTTTGAACAACTTTTCATTTGAGTACTATGTCAATGTTTAGATTTTTGTAGAACGAATGCTCTATTTCTAGATTAACTTTGAAAATAAGACTAGTATTGTTCTTGGCTGGGAGCAAGTTCAACAATTAGAAATGTGTTTGTTCCCATTAGATTTGACAAAATTTTCCTTGTCTTTTTTATTTTTTTGCTCACTCTGGTCCAAATCAATGATCAAATCTTACCCTTTAAGCCCTTGTACACACGGACGGAAATTCCGACGGAAAATGTCCGATCGGACCGTGTTGTTGGATAATCCGACCGTGTGTGGGCTCCATCTGACTTTTTCCGTCGGAATGTCCGACCAACAAAGTTTGAGAGCTGGATATAAATTTTTCCGACAACATGATCCAATCGGACTTTGTCCGATCGTTTGTAGAGAATTCCGATCAGACAAAGTGCCACGCATGCTCAGATCAAATTACGAGACCAAAGCTATTGGCTACTAGCCATCAGATTTTCCGACAACTTTGTCCGACCGTGTGTATGCAACACCAGTTTTGGAAAAAAATCTGACGGATTTTGTTGTCGAAATGTCCGACCGTGTGTATAAGGGCTAACTCTTAAATGATTGAAAGATCGTTTTGGACAATGACACATTTCTAACAGAATTCTACAAGTGTAAACCCAGCTACTAACTTTTCATATCTCACTTTAATATATCAGTATTATTTCTTAAGAATTGAAATTTTTTTTTTTTTAATCTGAAGCTTTCATTAATACAAAACCTCCTAGTCATCCTATCATGAAGGTTCTTCTTCAGGTACCCTTGTTATAGGGTGATAACCCTCTGTCTCATTGCCCCAGCTGTGCTCCTGTGTTATTATCCTGTTACACTGGCTTTCAACGGAAGAAGCTGTTTAAGTACACATTGCATAGGCATTGTCCACCGTTGTTGGAAAATTGCAAACAAAGAAACACAGCCATCACTGGAGAGCATGTGGACACACAGTGGCTGTAAAGAGATTACAGATAATCAGCAGCACAGAGATGCAACAAAAGTTGAACTAAATGTTTTTATTCATTTTATTTGATATTTTTTATTTCAAAAAATAAAATTGTTTATGATGCAAAGCACTTTAGCAAGCCGAATGGCCGTCAGTTAAGGTTTACCTGTACTGTTTTCCTGTACTTTAATTAATAATGAAAATATATTGCTATAGGGTTATAGACTTTAGATACAATAGCGCTATACACAAAGGACAAATTTGGGTTCCCCAGCTGTTGGGACTACAAGTCCCTGTACACACTGCTAGCCATCATGCCATGAATAGACTCTACCAAAATGGCACACTGTCCTTTTATTTATTTTTTGCTGACTCTGGTCGAAGCGGATTGTCTTTTACGCCCAATAACCAATAAACTTTTACCCCAGCTATCATTAACATATATATATATATATATATATGGTCATACCTGGCTTGTTCGATGTATGACCCTCCTAATGGTCTCCCTGATGTTGGCCTTGTCGGATTGGAAGTAGACAGTGGCGCTGGACTTATCCTCAAGATACGGCTTGTCCTCTGGGCTCCAGTTGTGCAGCGGCGTTGTGGGTTCACTGTTGCCTGAATTCATGGGGTAGAAGCTTTCAGATTTGTGCTCATGGTTCCCATTTTGCACCGACCCATTGTCACTTTCATTGTTACTTTCATTGGCATAGTAAGGTTCTTTAACATTGTCCACGATGAACTGGACCTCCGTCTTAGAGAAAAAGTCCACTTCGCCTTCGGCCACCAGAACTTTTTGGTAGCAATCCTTTCCTCCGTCCAGAAGAGCGTCTGTGGCCAAGCGTGCGCTCTCATTGTAGCTATAGTCTGCCTTGCCCAATCTGGCCCACCTATTTTTGGCCTCCTCAATTCTTTTCTTGATCTTTCCAAGGGTTTTAGACCTGTTCATGTTGAAATACAATGATCCTCTTGGCTTTTCAAACAGTTAGATGGATAATGAACCTGTATAGTGATCATCAACTTGTGAATGTTCTTTCTTCTCCTTTGTGTCAGGCAGTCAGTTGTCCTTCTAGGATATCAGATACAAAGGTAGAGCTTTGCAGCTACATGTCCACTAGGCTGTTCAGTTAACCAGAAAAGCAGCGTAAAAATGCCTCATGAAAATGCAGCAAGACTGGAATCAGATGGGAAGTGAAAGCTAACTGAGCTTATCTAGCAAGAGACACGCCTTACCTGTAAGCCATACCTGTGGTTGGGCAACTCCCCGATGGACCTGTCATTGAGTGTCATGTCCCTCACACTTCACACAGTAATCTGACATGTCAGAGCGGCAGATAATTGTACCGGTAATAGTAGATGAACTAGCTGGCTAATGGCAGAGGCAATTTAAAAATAGCTTTGGCTTACTTTGTTGTACCGATTTAAGACTTTTCCAATAATTATTGTATGTGGGCTTATTATTTAACAAGGCAAAGAGTGATGTACAAAGTTCAGGAGCCAACACAGGCCAATCAGAGAGCAGATTTCATTGTACTGAGAGCTGTACAAGAACTGGTGATATCTGGTTTCTATATATTAATGTTACTATTATTATTACATAGACCGAAAAATGACAAATGTTCATTCAACACTATGGGGGTTATTTATGAAAGGCAACTCCACTTTGCACTGCAAGTACACTTGGAAGTGCAGTCGCTCTAAATCTAAGGGGTAGATCTGAAATGAGGGGAAGCTCTGCTGATTTTATCATCAAATCATGTGCAAGCTAAAATGCTGTTTTTTATTTTCCTTGCATGTCCCCCTCGGATCTACAGCGACTTTACTTCTAAGTGCACTTGCAGGGCAAAGTGGATTTTCCTTTAGTAAATAATCCCCTAACCCCTTGTCTACCAAGGTAAATTCACAAATGTCCCAATGGTTAAGAAGTTTTACTAAATAATATTCTTATTTTCCAAAAATAAAATCCCTACTCATCCACTACTTAACCACCTCAGTACAGTGCAGTTACACCCCCTTCCTGACCAGACCAATTTTCAGCTTTCAGCGCTCTCACACTTTGAATGACAATTACTCAGTCATCCAACACAGTATCCATATGAAACTTGCGTCCTTTTTTCCACACAAATAGAGCTTTCTTTTAGTGGTATTTAATCACTAGTGGGTTTTTTATTTTTTGTGCTATAAATAAAATAAAACGTAAATTTTGTGAAAAAAATGCCTTTTTCTTCGTTTCTGTCATAAATTTTTGCTAATTAGTAATTTTTCTTCATAAATTTTGGCCAAAATGTATACTGCTACATATCTTTGGTAAAAATAACCCACATTAGTATATATTATTTGGTCTTTGTGAAAGTTATAGAGTCTACAATCTATGGTGCCAATCACTGAAAATTCATCACTTCTGATCAGGCCTTCAGTACATCAGGTGTACCTCATTTCTTGAGACTCTAACTAGTCAGGAAAGTACAAATACCCCCCAAATGACCCCTTTTTACAAAGTAGACATCCCAAGGTATTAAGTAAGTAGCATGGTGAGTTTTTTTAAGTTGTCATTTTTTCCCACAATTCTTTGCAAAATGAAGATTTTTTTTTTATTTTTTTTTTTTTTTACTAAATTGTCATATTATCAGGTTATTTCTCACACACAGCATATGCATACAACAAATTACCCCCCAAAATACATTCTGCTACTCTTCCCGAGTACGCCGATACCACATGTGTGAGACTTTTACACAGCCTGGCCACATACAGAGCACCAACATTGATGTAGTACCTTCAGACGTTCTACGAGCAAAAATGACGCATCTCATTTCTCAACCACCTATTACACTTTTGAAGTCCCTGGAGTACCAGCACAATGGAATTTCCCATAAAATCACCCCATTTTGGAAAGCTAACACCCCAACGTATAATCTGTGAGGCATAATGAGTCTTTTGAATGGTTAATTTTTTTCCAGAAGTTTTTGGAATATGTGGAAAAAAATTAAAACGCATTTTTTTTTACACAAAATTGTCAATTTATAAGATATTTCTAACACATAGCATGTATATAGCAAAAATGACACCCCAAAATACATTCTGCTACTCTTCCCGAGTACAGCGATACCACGTGTGTGAGACTTTTACAAAGCCTGGCCACATACAGAGCACTAACATTGATGTAGTACCTTCAGACGTTCTATGAGCAAAAATTACGCATCTCATTTCTCAACCACCTATTACACTTTTGAAGGCCCTGGAGTACCAGCACAATGGAATTTCCCATAAAATGACCCCATTTTGGAAAGCAAACACCCCAACGTATAATCTGGGAAGCAGAATGAGTCTTTTGAACGGTTCATTTTTTTCCAGAGGTTTTTGGAATATGTGGAAAAAAATTAAAACGCATTTTTTTTTTACACAAAATTGTCAATTTATAAGATATTTCTAACACATAACATGTATATAGCAAAAATTACACCCCAAAATACATTCTGCTACTCCTCCCGAGTATGGCGATACCACATGTGTAGGACTTTTACACAGCCTGGCCACATAGAGAGGCCGAACATTGAAGTAGTACGTTCAGGCGTTCTAGGAGCATAAATGACACATCTTATTTCATTCCTACCCATCACACTTCTGAAGGTCCTGGAGCACCAGGACAGTGAAATTACCCACAAAATGACCCCATTTTGGAAAGTAAACACCCCAACGTATATTCTATGAGACATGGGCTGCAAATAGGTACCCGGGTACTCTGATGGCCTGGTGACAGGTACTCGGGTACTCTGATGGCCTGGTGACAGGTACTCGGGTACTCTGATGGCCTGGTGACAGGTACTCGGGTACTCTGATGGCCTGGTGACAGGTACTCGGGTACTCTGATGGCCTGGTGACAGGTACTCGGGTACTCTGATGGCCTGGTGACAGGTACTCGGGTACTCTGATGGCCTGGTGACAGGTACTCGGGTACTCTGATGGCCTGGTGACAGGTACTCGGGTACTCTGATGGCCTGGTGACAGGTACTCGGGTACTCTGATGGCCTGGTGACAGGTACTCTGATGGTTTGGTGACTGGTATTTGGGTACTCTGAAGGGCGGTGACAGGTACTCTGGTACACAGATGGACTGGAACAGGTACTCGGGTACTCAGATGGGCTGTGACAGGTACTCGGTACTCTAATGGACTGTGACAGGTACTCGGTACTCTAATGGACTGTGACAGGTACTCGGTGCTCTAATGGACTGTGACAGGTACTCGGTGCTCTAATGGACTGTGACAGGTACTCGGTACTCTAATGGACTGTGACAGGTACTCGGTACTCTAATGGACTGTGACAGGTACTCGGTACTCTAATGGACTGTGACAGGTACTCGGTACTCTAATGGACTGTGACAGGTACTCGGTACTCTAATGGACTGTGACAGGTACTCGGGTACCCTGATGGGCCGTGACAGGTACTCGGGTACCCTGATGGGCCGTGACAGGTACTCGGGTACCCTGATGGGCCGTGACAGGTACTCGGGTACACTGATGGGCCGTGACAGGTACTCGGGTACTCTGATGTGCCGTGACAAGTACTCGGATACTCTGGTGTGCCGTGACAGGTACTCGGGTACTCTGATGTGCCGTGACAGGTACTCGGGTACTCTGATGGGCCGGGACAGGTACTCGGGTACTCTGATGGGCCGGGACAGGTACTCGGGTACTCTGATGGGCCGGGACAGGTACTCGGGTACTCTGATGGGCCGGGACAGGTACTTGGGTACTCAGATGGGCTGGGACAGGTACTCGGGTACTCAGATGGGCTGGGACAGGTACTCGGGTACTCTGATGGGCTGGGACAGGTACTCGGGTACTCTGATGGGCTGGGACAGGTACTCGGGTACTCTGATGGGCTGGGACAGGTACTCGGGTACTCTGATGGGCCGGGACAGGTACTCGGGTACTCAGATGAACTGTGACAGGTACTCGGGTACTCAGATGGGCTGGGACAGGTACTCGGGTACTCAGATGGGCTGGGACAGGTACTCGGGTACTCAGATGGGCTGGGACAGGTACTCGGGTACTCAGATGGGCTGGGACAGGTACTCGGGTACTCAGATGGGCTGGGACAGGTACTCGGGTACTCTGATGGGCTGGGACAGGTACTCGGGTACTCTGATGGGCCGGGACAGGTACTCGGGTACCCTGATGGGCCGGGACAGGTACTCGGGTACTCTGATGGGCTGGGACAGGTACTCGGGTACTCTGATGGACTGTGACAGGTACTCTGATGGACTGTGATTGACAGGTATTATGAGGGGTGGTGACAGGTCCTCTTTATTGGGGGGGGGGGGAATCAGTGTGCTTGATGTGTACTGTAGGCGGTAACGAGATGTTACCGCAATCTCCTCCTCACACACGATCAGTGTGTGAGGAGGAGAACCCGGTAACATCCCGTTACCGCGGTTTGTTTACATTTTTAGTGATCGGCTGTGAAAGGATCACAGCCGATCACGTGGGTAAACAGCCAGCCAATGGCTGTTTACCAGTGTCGGTGACGAGCAGTGTTCCCGGGGAACACGCCGCCACCGACGTGCACGCGCAGCGCGCTCGCGATCGCGCGCATGCGCCGTGCACGTAGGGGGTGTGACCATCTGTGATCGGCCGTGACTTCATCACGGCCGATCACGTGGTAAACAGCCATAACGAATGGCTGTTCACCCCCTTCGGTGGCGAGCGGTGTCTCCGTGACACGCCGCCACCGAAGAAACAGGGATGCGCGCGCACGATCGCGCGCATCCCTGTTTAAACGGGAGGCCGTCATATGACGGCCTCCCGCCGCAATAGCTGCGCCGCCTGGCCGTTTTTTGACGGCCGGCGGTCAGCAACTGGTTAAAAGAGAAGTTCAGTATTTATTTTTATTTTTTTAGGAATTATACTTATCTAGGGGGATGCCGTATTGGTCTGATGCTGCATCTGTCCCCCGCCAGCTCTAAGACTAAGAACTGCTGTCTGCTCTGCCCCCCACCCCATGCTCACTGGAGCATGGGGTGGCTCTGTCTCTCAGCAGCTCGATGAGAGGCTGAGCCAGGTACCGATCCAGGGTTGTGGGAGGATTCCGACCATATTGTGGCGATCTTGCCCCAGCCCGGACCGGCTCTGTGACATCAGCCGACAGCGGGCTTCAGCCAGGTACAGTCAGCCGGCTGTCTGCTGAAAACGGGTCACAGGATTGCAGAATGAATGGCACTCCTGTGAGCCACAAGAGAAGTAGAGCCAACTGATGCTGAGCTGCCTAATCGCTTTTACAGTACAGTAAATGCCCTGTGAATAGAAGGGGGAAGGGGAGGGGCAGATTAACATCACAACCTCCCATTGTCCATTTACAGAATGCTCTGTATTCTATGAATACATGACATTTTATGAATGGACAAGGTGGAGAGTGAGGGATCTACTATCATCATTGTACTAATGCTGGAACTGTACGTTTCAGCACTGGAAGTTTGGTGCTTTTATTACTCCCCGGGATGGACATAGCAAATGTCCAATTTTTTTTTCCAGAGTTCATCCTTAAAACCACTTGCTGACAAAGCCTCTTCTGGAACTTTTCATTTACAAGTTAAAATTTGTGTTTTTTGTTAGAAAATTACTTAGAACCCCCAAACTTTTTTTTTTAGCAGAGACCCCAGAGAATAAAACGGCGATTGTTGCAATATTTTATGTCGCACTGTATTCGCGTAGCGGTCTTTCAAATGCAAATGTCATGCTTTAAAATTACTCATGCTCGTGGAATGGCGACAAACTCAGATAATTAAAAATCTCCATAGGTGACACTTTAACATTTTTTACAGGTTACCTGTTTAGAGTTACAAAGGAGGTCACTAGGTTTATTGCTCCCTCTAACGATCTCAGCAATATCTCACATGTGTGGCTTGAACACCGTTTACATATGCAGGCAGGACTTACGTATGGGTTTGCTTCTGCGTGCGAGCACAGAGGGATGGGTCACGTTAAAAAAAAAATCTTATTTGTTTTACTTTTTATTTTTACACTGTACCTTTATTTACTTATTTTTTTTAATCATTTCTATTCCTATTACAAGGAATGTAAAAATCCCTTGTAATAGAAATAAGCATGGCAGGTCCTCTTTATTGAGAGATCTGGGGTCAAAAAGACCCCAGATCTCTCATTTACTTTTAAAAGCAAAAGAAAAACATAATTAAAAAAAAAAAAACATTTGTTTATGCCCAAGAACCAGAAGTGACGTCAGAGGTCGCTCCGGGTCCTCCAAGTGCATACAGCTGAGTGGTAGCCATCTTACCCTCACTTTCAACAGCTCTGGTAAGCTCAAAAACATTGGGAAAGCGGCGGGAAAGGTGCCGCCTATAAATGTGATCCTGTGGTGAATCTGCCCATGGGACTACTTTTATTTTGTAGAGAATCGTCCACAGTAAATAACGATACCGGGGTTATGGCACACAGTGAAATTTTGTTTGAAGGTTGTTGGCTCCAACTTGTCTTGCATACACACGGTCACACAAATGTTGGCCAACAATTACGAACGTAGTGACGTACTAGACGTACTACGTGTTTTTTCAGCTGTTTAGCACCACCCTTTGGGCTCCTTCTGCTAAGTTTGGTGAGTGTTGATTCACGCTTTTCTTTTCACGTTTTTGTATTTGGCGATTTTCAGTTCGTGCTTTGCAGTTCATTTCTGAACAGACGTTCGTCAACCAGACATGTTGCGGAATCAGATAATGTGTTATTTATTATTGACCTTGGAGTTATTGCTTTGACATTATTTTTTTGTTTGAATAATGATTTGCTGTGGTATATTTTCTATATCTTTGGATGCATAGAATGCATTTTTGGTTAAAACGGGGTTGCACATTTAGTCACGGGGGGTGATCACGGGGTTAAACCTTTATTGGGGGGGTTAGGGGGGTACCTTAGAACTAAAGGGGGCTAACCCTAACTGCCCTAACAGTTATTACAGTCACAAATGACACCCGCCGGGTGATCAGGGGGTTAAACCTTTATTAGGTAATAAATGGCAGGTGCCCTGAAACTATAAAAAAATAACTAACCAACCAGCGTCACCTGTAACAGTTATATGGTGATCACTGGTGAAAGGGTTAACTAGGGGGCAATCAGGGGGCTTTATGCGGTAGTATATGGGGGTCCCTGGCGCTATTAAAAAGCTGCGGCGAACCTAAATACCTACCTGCCTAACTAGCGTCACCTGTGACACTAATACAGCGATCAGAAAAACGATCGCTTATTAGGCTGGGTTCACACTGGAGCGATGCGGGAACGCCACGAATCCGCGGCAGGTTCCCGCATCGCATGCCTCCCGGCGGCAGTTCACACTGCCCTATGCGAACTGCTGGGAGTGTCAGTGAAATGTTAATGACACCCCCAGATCAGTTCGCATATCGCAGTGCGATCTGCAAACTCGGATCGCATGGTGTGAACACCCATGCGATCCGATTCTGCTGCGGACCAAAAAAAGGGTCTCGGATCGCATGGTGTTCACACCATGCGATCCGAGTTTGCAGATCGCACTGCGATATGCGAACTGATCTGGGGGTGTCATTAACATTTCACTGACACTCCCAGCAGTTCGCATAGGGCAGTGTGAACTGCCGCCGGGAGGCATGCAATGCGGGAACCCGCCGCGGATTTGTGGCGTTCCCGCATCGCTCCAGTGTGAACCCAGCCTAATAAGCGATCGTTTTTCTGATCGCTGTATTAGTGTCACAGGTGACGCTAGTTAGGCAGGTAGGTATTTAGGTTCGCCGCAGCTTTTTATAGCGCCAGGGACCCCCATATACTACCGCATAAAGCCCCCTGATTGCCCCCTAGTTAACCCTTTCACCAGTGATCACCATATAACTGTTACAGGTGACGCTGGTTGGTTAGTTATTTTTTTATAGTTTCAGGGCACCCGCCATTTATTACCTAGTCTCACTAGTGTACCCGTAAATTTAGGGGTGTCTACTTTCCAAAATGGGGTCATTTGGGGGGGGTTCGTGCCATCTTGGCATTTTATGGCCTTCAAAACTGTAACGCCCTTAGAAAGCCTGAAGGCGGTGCTTGGTTTTCGGGGCCCCGTACGTGGCTAGGCTCCCAAAAAGTCCCACATATGTGGTATCCCCATACTCAGGAGAAGCAGCAGAATTTATTTTGGGGTGTCATTTCACATATGCCCATGGCATGCGTGAGCAATATATCATTTAGTGACAACTTTGTGAAAAAATAAAATAAAAATAAAAAGTTTGTAATTTTCCCGCAACTTGTGGCAAAATATAAAATATTCCATGGACTCAACATGACTCTCAGCAAATAACTTGGGGTGTCTACTTTCTAAAATGGGGTCATTTGTGGGGGTTTTGTGCCATCTTGGCATTTTATGGCCTTCAAAACTGTAATAGGTAGTGAGAAGTGAAATCAAAAATTTACGCCCTTAGAAAGCCTGATGGCGGTGCTTGGTTTTCGGGGCCCCGTACGCGGCTAGGCTCCCAAAAAGTCCCACATATGTGGTATCCCCGTACTCAGGAGAAGCAGCAGAATTTATTTTGGGGTGTCATTTCACATATGCCCATAGCATGTGTGAGCAATATATCATTTAGTGACAACTTTGTGTAAAAAAAAAAAAAAAAAAAAAGTTTGTAATTTTCCCGCAACTTGTGGCAAAATATAAAATATTCCATGGACTCAACATGCCTCTCAGCAAATAGCTTGGGGTGTCTACTTTCTAAAATGGGGTCATTTGTGGGGGTTTTGTGCCATCTTGGCATTTTATGGCCTTCAAAACTGTAATAGGTAGTGAGAAGTGAAATCAAAAATTTACGCCCTTAGAAAGCCTGAAGGCGGTGCTTGGTTTTCGGGGCCCCGTACGCGGCTAGGCTCCCAAAAAGTACCACATATGTGGTATCCCCGTACTCAGGAGAAGCAGCAGAATTTATTTCGGGGTGTCATTTCACATATGCCAATAGCATGTGTGAGCAATATATCATTTAATGACAACTTTGTGTAAAAAAAAGAAAAAAATTTTTTTTTGTCATTATTCAATCGCTTGAGGCAAAAAAAAAAAATATTCAATGGGCTCAACATGCCACTTATCAATTTCCTTAGGGGGTCTACTTTCCAAAATGGGGTCATTTGGGGGGGTTTTGTACTGCCCTGCCATTTTAGCACCTCAAGAAATGAGATAGGCAGTCGTAAACTAAAAGCTGCGTAAATTCCAGAAAACGTACCTTAGTTTGTAGATGTGACAACTTTTGCGCAAACCAATAAATATACAGTTATTGACTTTTTTTTTACCAAAGACATGTGGCTGAATACATTTTGGCCTAAATGTATGACTAAAATTGAGTTTATTGGATTTTTCTAATAACAAAAAGTAGAAAATATCATTTTTTTTCAAAATTTGCAGTCTTTTTACGTTTATATCGCAAAAAATAAAAATCGCAGAGTCAGTCAAATACCTTTAAAAGAAAGCTCTATTTGTGGGAAGAAAAGGACGCAAATTTCGTTTGGGTACAACATTGCATGACCGCGCAATTACCAGTTAAAGCAGCGCAGTGCCAAAGTGTAAAAAGACCTCTGGTCATTTACCAGCAAAATGGTCCGGTCTGAAAGTGGTTAAGTTCTATTGGCAGATAGCATGTCTGATTTTTTTTTTGATTTTTTTTTATGCACAATAAAAAAAAATGTGTTTTACTTCAAATGACATTTTGGGAGTAGGCAGTTACATTTTAATCACTTCAGGTCCGCGCTGTGGCCACCATTCGGCTAAAGCGGACCTGAATTTCCGGGAGGCCGTCATAGGACGTCCTCCCCTTTGCACGCTCCCCTGCAGGGGGCGCACGCGGCACCGAGACTCGGGTGATCACCGTTCCGAGTGAGGGACCGGTCCCGGCCCCTTACCATGTGATAAGCTGTCAGCCAATGACAGCTGATCACGTGCGTAAACAAAAGCTTGGTAATCGGACTTTTTTTCTCCTCACACTGACAGCGTCAGGAGAAAAAATGCTGATCACTGGCTCATGCGCAAGGGACATCGGTCCCAAAGAGGAAGGAGGCACATCTGCCTCCTCCTCTGTGCCTGCAAGTGCCACCTGCCATTGCCAACAGTGCCCCCCACTGCCACCTATCAATGCCCACGAGTGCCACCTATCAATGCCCACAAGTGCCACCTATCATTGCCCACCAGTGGTGCCAATCAGTGCCTCATCAATGCCACCTAGAAGTGCTGCCTTTCAGTTTAACCTATCAGTGCCCATCACTGCCATCCATCAGTGCCCATCACTGTCACCCATCAGTACCCATCACTGCCAGCTATTAGTGCCAGTTATCAGTGCCACCAATCAGTGCCACCTATTAGTGCCACTTCTAAGTGCCCACCAATGCCACCTATCAATGCCCTTCAGTGCCACCCATCAGTGCCTACCAGTGCCGCGTTATCGGTGCCCATCAGTGCAGCCTCATCAGCATACATCAATGAAGGAGAAAAATTACCTGTTTGCAAAATTGTATAACAAAATATAAAAAAATATTACTTTTTTTTTAAAGAAAATTCAGAATTTTTTAATTTTTTTAACAAAAAATAAAAACCGCAGAGGTGATTAAATACCACCATAAGAAATCTCTATTTGTGGGAAAAAAAATTATAAAAATTTCATTTAGGTACAGTGTTGTATGACCGCGCAATTGTCATTCAAATTGCATCAGTGCTGAAAGCTGAAAATTGGTCTGGACAGGAGGGGGGTTTAAGTGCCCAGTAAGCAAGGTGTTAAAAAATACAATGTAAAATTAACAAGGGACATCAACATAGTTGTATCTTTGTTATTAAAAACTACAGGATAATGGTGTTGTGGTAACTTGCGCAAATTAAAAAAAAAACATAATAATATTATTCTTGATATCACTAGAAAAAAAAAAAAAGCCTTTGAAAATTAATTTGCAATAACTCCATCAGTATCACGAGCAAAGCAGCTTCATTATTATCCCATTAACCACTTAAGGACCGCCGTATTGCCAATGTACGTCATCACAATGGCACAGGCAGGCACAAGCACGTACATGTACGTGCCTGCCTTCCAGCGGGTGGGGGGTCCGATCGGACCCCCTCCCGCTGGATACGGCGGTCCGTTTCCCTCCGGGAGCGATCCGTGATGAGGGGATGGCCGTTGGTTTCTGGCCACCCCCTCTCGATCGCTCCTGGCCAATGACGAACTTCCTCCCACTGTGTATTGTTTACACAGGAAGGAGGAAGTGATGTCATTCTGCTCGGGGCGGTCTTTTTGACCGGACTACGAGGAGAATACTAAAAGTAAGTGCACCAAAGCACTACACTGACACATAGGTACACATAGGTACACAAACCCCCCCCCCCCGATCCCCCCCCCCATCCCCCCCCCGATCCCCCCTCCCCCCCCCAGTCACAGTGTCACTGATTGCATTGATCATTTCTTTACTGATCAATGCATTCAGTGTCAGTTGTAAAAGTAAAAACTGTCAGGGCAGTTAGTGTTAGGTCCAGGGTAGCCCCCTATCACCCCCCAATAAAGATTTAACCCCCTGATTGCCCCTAGAGTTAACCCTTTCACCCCCTTTTGCCAGTGTCACTAAGCGATAATTTTTCTGATCGCTGCATCAGTGTCGCTAGTGTCGCTAGGTAGCTAGTTATTTTTTTAGGTTCACCGCCAGGTTTTTATATCGCTAGGTACCCCGATATACTACCCAATAATGGTTTTAACATCCTGATTGCCCCTAGTTAACCCTTTCACCCCCTTTTGCCACTGTCACTAAGCGATCATTTTTCTGATCGCTGCATCAGTGTCGCTACTGTCGCTAGGTAGCTAGTTATTTTTTTAGGTTCACCGCCAGGTTTTTATAGCGCTAGGTACCCCGATATACTACCCAATAATGGTTTTAACATCCTGATTGCCCCTAGTTAACCCTTTCACCCCCTTTTGCCACTGTCACTAAGCGATCATTTTTCTGATCGCTGCATTAGTGTCGCTACTGTCGCTAGGTAGCTAGTTATTTTTTTAGGTTCACCGCCAGGTTTTTATATCGCTAGGTACCCCGATATACTACCCAATAATGGTTTTAACATCCTGATTGCCCCTAGTTAACCCTTTCACCCCCTTTTGCCAGTGTCACTAAGCGATCATTTTTCTGATCGCTGCATTAGTGTCGCTACTGTCGCTAGGTAGCTAGTTATTTTTTTAGGTTCACCGCCAGGTTTTTATATCGCTAGGTACCCCGATATACTACCCAATAATGGTTTTAACATCCTGATTGCCCCTAGTTAACCCTTTCACCCCCTTTTGCCAGTGTCACTAAGCGATAATTTTTCTGATCGCTGCATCAGTGTCGCTACTGTCGCTAGGTAGCTAGTTATTTTTTTAGGTTCACCGCCAGGTTTTTATAGCGCTAGGTACCCCGATATACTACCCAATAATGGTTTTAACCCCCTGATTGCCCCTAGTTAACCCTTTCACCAGCGATCACAGTATAAGTGTCACTGGTGACGCTGGTTAGCCAGTTAGTTATTTAGGTTCCCCGTCAGGTTTTTATATAGCGCCAGGGACCCCCATATACTACCTGTTAAAAATTTGAACCCCCTGATTGCCCCTAATTAACCCTTTCACCACTGATCACCGTATAAGTGTTACGGGTGACTCTGGTTAGTTTGCTTTTTATAGCATCAGGGCACCCACCGTTTATTACCCAATAAAGGTTTAACCCCCTGATCACCCGGCGGGTGATATCAATTAGGTTTTAGGGTCAGGGTCTGCGTCGCCCCAGGCAGCGCTAGGTTAGTGCCAGTACCGCTAACACCCACGCGCAAAGCATACACCTCCCGTAGTGGTATAGAATCTGAACAGATCAATATCTGATCTGATCAGATCTATACTAGCGTCCCCAGCAGTTCAGGGTTCCAAAAAAACGCATTGTTAGCGGGATCAGCCCAGATACCTGCTAGCACCTGCGTTTTGCCCCTCTGCCCAGCCCACCCAAGTGCAGTATCGATCGATCACTGTCACTTACAAAACACTAAACACATAACTGCAGCGATCGCAGAGTCAGGCCTGATCCCTGCGATCGCTAACAGTTTTTTTGGTAGCATTTTATATTTAAATCCGGAAGGCAGTGCTTGGTTTTCGGGGTCCCGTACGTGGCTAGGCTCCCAAAAAGTCCCCCACATGTGGTATCCCCGTACTCGGGAGAAGCAGCAGAATTTATTTTGGTGTGTAATTTGACTTATGCCCATAGCATGTGTGAGCAATATATCATTTAGTGACAACTTTGTGCAAAAAAAAAAAGTTTGTAATATTCCCGCAACTTTTGGCAAAATATAAAATATTCCATGGACTCAACATGCCTCTCAGTAAATAGCTTGGGGTGTCTACTTTCCAAAATGGGGTCATTTTGGGGGGTTTTGTGCTATTTTGGCATTTTATGGCCTTCGAAACTGTGATAGGTAGTGAGGAGTTAAATCAAAAATTTGCACCCTTAGAAATCCTGAAGGTGGTGATTGGTTTTCGGGGTGCCGTGCGCGACTAGACTCCCAAAAAGTCCCACACATGTGGTATCCCCATACTCGGGAGAAGTAGCGGAATATATTTTGGGGTGCAATTCCACATATAACCATGGCATGTGTGAGCAATATATCATTTAGTGACAACTTTTTGTAAAAAAAAATTTTTTTTTTTTTTTTTTGTCATTATTCAATCCCTTGGGACAAAAAAAAAATATTCAATGGTCTCAACATGCCTCTCAGTAAATAGCTTGGGGTGTCTTCTTTCCAAAATGGGGTCATTTTGGGGGGTTTTGTGCTATTTTGGCATTTTATGGCCTTCGAAACTGTGATAGGTAGTGAGGAGTGAAATCAAAAATTTGCACCCTTAGAAATCCTGAAGGTGGTGATTGGTTTTCGGGGTGCCGTGCGCAACTAGACTCCCAAAAAGCCCCACACAAGTGGTATCCCCATACTCAGGAGAAGTAGCGGAATATATTTTGGGGTGCAATTCCACATATAACCATGGCATGTGTGAGCAATATATCATTTAGTGACAACTTTTTTTTTTTTTTTTTGTCATTATTCAATCCCTTAGGACAAAAAAAATAAATATTCAATGGGCTCAACATACCCATCAGCAATTTCCTTGGGGTGTCTACTTTCCAAAATGGGGTCATTTGGGGGGGGGTTTGTACTGCCCTGCCATTTTAGCACCTCAAGAAATGAGATAGGCAGTCATAAATGAAAAGCTGTGTAAATTCCAGAAAATGTACTCTAGTTTGTAGACGCTATAACTTTTGCGCAAACCAAAAAATATACGCTTATTGACATTTTTTTTACTAAAGACATGTGGCTGAATAAATTTTGCCCTCAATGTATGACTAAAATTTAGTTTATTCGATTTTTCTCATAACAAAAAGAAGAAAATATCTTTTTTTTTCAAAATTTTCGCTCTTTTTCCATTTATATCGCAAAAAAAAAAAAATCGCAGAGGCAATCAAATACCATCAAAAGAAAGCTCTATTTGTGGGAAGAAAAGGACGCAAATTTCGTTTGGGTGCAATATTGCATGACCGCGCAATTACCAGTTAAAGCAACGCAGTGCGAAATTGGAAAAAGACCTCTGGTCCTTAAGGTGTTTATTGGTCCGGGGCTGAAGTGGTTAAAGAAGAAGAGAATTGTGCGCTGAATTTCGAGATTTCATAATTTGCCACGTCACAAATGTTAATTCTCCATTCCAAACACTAGTTTACAAGACCGACTGCTTCTGCTTCCGAGCATGCGTGTTTGTATTTTGGACTTTTGTCTGATGGACTTGTGTACACATGATCGGAAAGTCCGACAACAGACATTTGTTGGCGGAAAATTTGAAGACATGCTAGCCAACATTTGTTGGCAGAAAGTCTGACAACAGATGTCCGATGGAGCGTACATACAGTCGGGCTTACTGACAACAAGCTAACATCCAACACTTCCCATTGGAAAGGGCTTAAGACTGGAGGAGAGCAGGTTTAAATTAAAATTGCAAAGAGGAATCAGAACAGTAAAAATCTGAAACCCTCTCCCCCACGTAGTGATTTCACCCGGGAGTACTGACAAATTCAAAAAACTTCTCGATGTCTTCATTCATGAGCACAATGTATAGAGATATGTATTCTCTTATGCTGTGTTTCAACAGCAAAGGTCGACCGTGTGTGGGCTTCATTGGACCTTTGCTGTCGAAAAATCAGATGGACTTCCGATTTAGAACATGTTTCAAATCTTTCCGACGGACTCGAATCCGGTCCAAAAATCCTTTCGTCTGTATGCTAGACTGACGGACGAAAACCGACGCTGGGGGCAGCTATTGGCTACTGGCTATGAACTTCCTTAATCTAGTCCGGTCGCATGTCATCACAGTCGAATCTGTCGGACTTTGGTGTGGTTGTGTGTGGCCAAGTCCGTTCGTTCGGAGGTCCGTCAGAACTCCGCTGAAAAGTCAGATCTACCTCATAGATTTATAGCAACTGCACTTCCAAGTGTACTTTCAAGTGCAACTGCAGTGCAAAGTAGATTTGCCTTTCGTAAATTACCCCCTATATGTCCAAATGTATATGGACACCACTCCAAATGACTGATTTTAGGTGCTTCCAGTTAAGGGCACTGTTAATACTACAACATACTGTACAAAGACATTTTACACAATTTTGCGCTTCACACTCCTGTAGCAATGAATAAGTACAGGAGTGTGAAACACGTTTACTGATCATACATGGGCTGTGTGTATGTCATGCTTCATATTTAAAGAGGAAGTAAAACCTGATCTAGGCTAACCTGTAGGTCAAAGTGGTTTGTAAGGGTTTACAACCACTTTAATGGATATACAATAAAGAAGAGGTTTTTATTCCTGGAAGTGCAGCCACCTTTCTTCCTTTTTACACAACAGTTTGAGAAAGCATACAAAGCAATGGATTGGTGAGTTTGGTGGAGAATGCAACATCTGCCCCTCAGCCCTACTGAACACTTTTGGCATGAAATGCTATAGGGGCAAACTCATTATATGGTATTGGAATCAGATGTCCAACAAACTCATATACTGTAGGTGTGAAGGTGTCCACATCATTTTGCTCATGTAGTGTAGCAGAGTGCTTCTATCCACTTCCTTTCAATATTCATGGCACTGGGTTTCAAGTATATTTAGATACCCATTTAGACCATAGGAACCCTATAACTGGAGACTGGAGTCTGAGAGTCTGAGAGTCTGGTGCTAACTACTCCAGCCTTAAGTGCCATTCTACCAATGATGGTGAATAGGTTAGTTACATAGTTAATAAGGTTATATAAAACCATCAGTCCATCCAGTTCAACCTGTGAGGGTGTGTGTATAAATCCCTGTATACCGTGTTCTTTAAGACACCTATCTAATAGTGTTTTGATGTGTGGCTTTCAGGTGTACTCATGATTATGCAGCAGGTACGCTTTCTTCTTAGAAATCAAAGTACATGATTGATTAAACATTCACAGGAAAATGTACAGAATTTCATAAGCTAATTCTCACAGAAAGGTCATAAACATTAGTTCCAGATAACCTGATGAGATTTTCAGTCTTTCACAGAATTCACAGTGTCAGAAGAAAGACCGGTCATCTCTGATGAATCCCCTTTGCGATTGTTTGGGGCATCTGAAAAAAATCTTGTCCAGAGAAGAAAAGGTGAGCACTACCATCGATCCTGTGCCATGCCAACAGTAAAGCATCCTGAGTCCATGCATGTGTGGGGTTGCTTCTCAGCCAAGGGAGTGGGCTCACTCACAATTTTGACTAAGAACACAGCCATGAATAAAGAATGGTACAAGAACATCCTCCCAGAGCAACTTCTCCCAACCATCCAAGAACAGTTTGGTGATGAATAATGCCTTTTCAAGCATGGTGGAGCACCTTGCCATAAGGCAAAAGTGACAATTAAATGGCTTGGGGAACAAAACATTGACATTTTGGGTCCGTGGCCAGGAAACTCCCCAGACCTTAATCCCATTGAGAACTTGAGGTCAATCCTAAAGAGGCAGGTGAAAAAAAAAGCTCCACAAATTCTGACAAACTCCAAGCATTGATCATCCATGAATGGGTTGCCATCAGTCAGGATGTGGCCCAGAAGTTGATGGACAGCATGCCAGGGCGAATTGTAGAAGTAGGGCCGTCTTTAATATTGATTGGACCCCGGGCAAAATTTTTTTGGGGGGCCCTCTCCCATGCAGTTTCACTCTCCACCTGCTCTGAGACATACAATAAATAGAAGCTGGACTTAAAATCAGTTTACTATATCAGATCAGGCGGCAATTGTGATTGATTGCCAGAGGTTACAGCATATCATTACTGCTTACTGACTGGTTGCTATAAGTTACAGCACACATTACGGCTCACTGATTAGTTGCTAGAGGTTACAGCACACATTACGGCTCACTGATTAGTTGCTAGAGGTTACAGCAAATGATTTCTGCTTGTTAATTAGTTGCTAGAGATTACTGTACAGTAATACTGCTCACTGATTGCTAGAGGTTACAGCACATCATCTTCTCACTGCAGGGAAGCATGATGTACATATGAATGCGACCTTTATTTACATATCAATGCAGCTGGACACAGCTATTTGCTTAGTAATGCCGCTGCTATTTACATATGAATGCCAGTTATTTACATGTAAACACAGGGTCTGCATGTGAGTGATCTGTACACAACAACAGGGCTAAAACTTCAAGGGACAAGGAAATTTAAACTGGGATAGTTGGCAAGTATGAGGCAGCTACTTCGGGCCCCACAACAATGACAGGGCCCAGGGCAGCTGCCCTTTTTGCCCTGCCTTAAAGACGGCCCTGTATAGAAGTCTTCAAAAAAAGGGCCAACACTGCAAATATTGACTTTTTGCATAAACTTAAAGGGGTTGTAAAGCTTTACAACACAGTTACTTTAGAGGGTAACTAGTAATCAAACTGATTACTCTTCCCCTCATGGTAACTCAGTTCCCATTACTTGGGCAGAGTTACCTCAATTACATCTACCGCCCAGGAGGCCCGTTGTGGCTGCGCTGCCTGGCCGTTCGTTCCGCCGCGGGAGGGGGGTTTTCGCCCGCTGAGCTGAGAAGAGACTGAGACTCCGAGAGACTGTCTGGACCGCCCCATCCCGCCCCGCCTATCCAGAGAGAGAATGTAGGAAGGCGGGGCGGACACTGAAAAATGAAGTCAGCTGACCAGCTGACACCAATCAAGTGAAGGGGAGGGTCTCTCTCTCTCCCCATGAGGAAAGTCATCCCTGGAGGCATTCAAGTAAGTGACTGATGATTCGAATTGCAGTGAAATCAATCCATACCAAGTCCTACACCACCTCTGCTTCTTACTGATCCCATCCCTACCCACCCACCATCACTTCTACAACAGAGGTGATGGGGGGATAGGGTAGGGATGAGATCAGTGGTGGTGGGGGATGGGATCAGTAAGAGGCAGAGGTGGTGGTTGGAGAGGATGGCACCACCACCGCGACCACCCCCCCAAGTACCACAGCTGCCTGCCACCCCCCAGTACACCACCGCTGCCACCCCCTCAAGTACCACCGCTGCCACCCCCTCAAGTACCACCGCTGCCACCCCTCAAGTACCACCGCTGCCACCCCCTCAACATTTGGGTTCAAAAAAATACCAAATGTTCTAAAATACTGTATATAGTGTTTTTATTCTTCAGTCAGTTAATAGAAACATCTTTGATATTAAAGATGTTATAGAACGTAATTGCATTATAGAATATTTAAAAAAAGTTACAGTTACTTTGCTGAGTAACTAGTTACTTTTCCAATGTAGTAATTGAGTTACTAACGCAATTAGTTTTTGGGAGAAGTAATTTGTAACTTAACTAATTACTTTTTTAAAGTAAGATGACCAACACTGCACATGACCAGGCAGAACTAACACAGCCCAGCCAAACTGATGTCAAAGTTAACCTACATAATTAACCCTCAGAACCCCATTACCGTTCTGAGGCAAAAACTAAATTTACACATGAATGACATTTTGTCCAAAGTGTCACCGCTACATGTGTATCACAGCACTTTTTTGGAGGAAGCACTCTTGCACTTTGGTAATAAAATAGAGAAATGCATTTATGGACATTATGGATTGTTTGTATTTATTGATGAATTGATTTTGGCACTGCTTTACACTGCAAGACTTATGCCAGGTACACACGACCGGACTTTCCGGCAGACTAGGCCCGACTGACTTTTCAGTGGAGTTCCGATGGACTTCCGAATGAACGGACTTGGCCACACACAAATGGACTAAGTTCATTCGAAAGTGAGTTTGTTTTGAATGTGATGACGTAAGACGGGACTAACAAAGGAAGTTCAATAGCCTGTAGCCAATAGCTTCCCTTGCGTCGTATTTGGTCATATATCATTTCTAGGACCGTCGCATTTTTATAACGAAAAACAATGGAATTAGCCCACACATGATTGGATTGTCCAACGGACTGATCCCGTCGGACCTAGTCTGCCGGAAAGTCAGGTCGTGTGTACACGGCATTATTTATGGTGTTTTATGTGCACATTATTTTGCAATGATCAATTATTTTGCGCCTATTTGCTTCCACAGACCTGGCCCACTTCCCCATGTGTCTCATTAGCTTGAGGATGGCACAGGAGGCATTAGAAATGTATGCTATCTCATTACAGAGAACCTGACATTAAAGCAGGAGTCCGCCGTTTTTTTTTTTTTAAAAGCCAGCAGCTACAAATACTGCAGCTGCTGACTTTTAAAATAGTGGCACTTACCCGCCCAGCGCGCCCGCGATGTCGGCACCCGAAGCCGATCTCTCGATCGTCTGTCGGGTGCTGCTGCCGCCATCTTGGGTATGGGAATCAGGAAGTGGAGCCTTTCGGCTTCATTTCCCGGTTCCCTATTGCACATGCGCGAGTCGCGCTGCGCAATAAGGATGGTCCCCGCTGTCCCTTGGATCCGTGTGTTTCCCAGCAGGCAGCGGGGGACTTTCGGAAAGGGGCGTAGATTCTGCGGAAAGGGGCGTACCTTCTGCAGAATCTACGCCGGAAGTGGGTGCAGATACCTGCACTGTACAGGTACCTGCACCCCCCTCCCCCCTGAAAGGTGCCAATTGAGGCGCCGGAGGGGGGAGGATTCCAATAAGCGGAAGGTCCACTTTAGGGTGGACCTCCGCTTTAAAATGTGCTATTACATAGGGGACTATTGGTCACCTACGTATGTGATAATAAGTAAGTTTAGTGGGAAAAAATAGTAAACCAAAGGATCAGCATGACACTTAGCCAACTGTCTTCTGAAGAATAACATCAGCTCCTCTTTTTCCAGTAAAACCAGTTTTCTTTGACTATATACATGTAAATTACAATATGCATATCATACAATCTTTCGTTCACTCTGTTTAATGTAGTAAACATGATGACAAACACTAGCAGATTTATATGTAGCATGATGTTGTCAGAAGTTGCAGATGGAATCTAACAACACGTCGGATGATACGGTGTGCCGTGTTCTCTCTGCGGTGCAGGGTGCGCAGGTTGAGGTCACATACAAGTCACAGCAGTTCAGGAGGATACAGAAATGCTGCAGATATCTTACATAAAATAAACAGTCATCTTGAAGTAAATCTAAACACATTAACAAAAATGTAATATATTGTAGTTTACTAGTCCTTAGATGTGGTGGCTGCATTCGTTTTCTTTTCCAGGCTTTTTTTCCCTTTTATTTTCACCTAGAGATCCTGTCACCTGCCAGTAACATATTGTAAATCCTGTCTAGGGTGACAACACTCACTCATATTACTGTATCTTTTCATACTGATAACATACCCTTGCTCTCTGTGTGTAAGCAGTAGTCTCTGTGCAGGGATCCAACACGTCCCCTGCTGCAACAGACCTATAACTATGCAATCAGCAAAGCTCATGATCCCTGCTGTTTGGAGACTCGCAATCTAATTACTTCCCCATTTAGATCAAGGGCCTCTCCTTATAGCATTCTACAGGGGACAGGCTTTTCTACTTAGGTTGGGGTTGACTCCAAACCCTCATTATACATATCCATATTGTAGATACAGTATACAAAAAATAAAATGAGATTAGAAAAAGGGAAGGCTACAATACAGAGGTATGAGAATTACAAGAAAAAAGCGGGTGCAGTCAATGGGATATGGTGGAATTCTTCTATGTACAATGGTTGGGTATTGAAACCAACTTTTCCTACTGTTACATACCGTATATGTGTTAGACGGTAATGGTCTAGACAGATTTTTTTATTTGGCCAGACATAAAAAAGAATTTCATTTGCTTCCATTTTTTTTTTTTTAAATACTTGGAGCAATGAGATCTTCCCTTACAGTAGGGCCATGGAAGACCACACTCTGCTCAGTTTCGGGAAGTATTTACATTTTGGCCCAGCCAAAGTACCAGAATGAGCGAGATCTACATGCCACGTGCCGTAGGACTTTAACAACGAGGCAGAAGAGTCATCCCCACGCTCGTCTGAACAGAATTTCAATATCAGCTTAGGTGGAGTCTCAAATATAGGCATCATTTGACCTTAATATGGGAATGGACAGTGCAACATACCAATGGCATGATAAAACTGGAGCAGTTATTTAGGGCACATCACTAATTTATCACACCACAAAAATGAGTTATTGTCTCTTGAAAAACTAATACAAAGTAAACACTTTGGCTTCAGATTAACCCCAAATGCTCAACCTTTAGCAGTCCAACAGGCATGTAGGCAGGTCCCCCAGTTGCCATGCACTCCACTAGGGAGCCTGCTATGAAACAGGGCCTAACTTCTTGGCCCGAGTACCATTCCCCCACGCACTCCACTAGGGAGCCTGCTATGAAACCGGGCCTAACTTCTTGGCCTGCATACCATTCCGCAATCCACAGAGAACTCATATCTGCCATGTGTGTACGGATGGTGGTTTAGAAATTTTACATTAGACCATCCCCCTGGTCATCATTAGCATGAATGTTTGGGAACAAGTCATGCATCCTGTCCATAGTTCTAGATTTGGGCTTAGATAGTCCAACCGAAACACCTGGGGCCCATATGACATGGGGGCTCAGGTACTTTGACATGTGCTCCTCACCACCGGAGGGGAACTTCTTCCCCTAAATACCACCATTCACAGCCCGACTAGGTGCTCACTGTACACTCCCATTCAGGAACTTGCACACTTCATTGTGTACCCTACAGAAGATGCACCTGTCCAGCGCTGTCGCCTAACTGTGTGTTCCAACTTACACATTCATACAGGTGTAAGTAGGTGGGTAGAGTACAGTATGTCTCCTTCAAGATGCCTTCTCCCCCTAGCCAGGACCAGGGAGGAAGGAGTAACATTGAGCTGCTGTTCTCCTTCTCTCTCCCTTTCTGGGGAGGTCAGGGTGTCCCGGGGTTCCCCTTCCTAGACCCAATGAGAGGAAGAAAGCTACAGTGGTACATTCCAGGCTCAGAAGAAGCCACGGGCAGTCTCCTGCAGGTCCCAAATTAAATGTTCCTGACATGTTGCCTTTCGGTCTGAGACCAGTGAGAGCTGTCATTATTCAAGGTTATACAGTACAGAACATAAATTACATTCCGCATAAGTGTGACTTTGTTCGGTCACTACTGGAGAGAGTGTGAGAGTTGCCTAATGCCAACCTGAGAGAGGTCAGGCCAGCCTCTGGTGCCCCTGGGAGTGAGAGTGTGAAGCCACGCAGCCAGGAGCAGGGGAGGGCTGGGCCAGGGGGCAGGGATGCAATTGCCCCCTGGGCTGCTCTGATATGCGGTGGCAAAGGCTGCTTTGTCGTCAGCTCAAAACCGCAACATGCACAGTTCTTGAGCTGGCCGTGTCCAGTACTGTGAGCCAGCGATGTCTTCATGTCAGGGCTGACAGCACAGCCCTGCCCAGCCCCTCCCTACTCCACACCATTGGCTGGCAGAGGCTGGACCTGCTCTCTGCTCAATCTGAGCAGTTGGCTGGAATCCAGTGAGGCTCCTGGGAGGCTGGGACCATCCAAGTAAGTGAGCTCCTCCTCTCTGCAGCCAAAGAGTTTTTTTCTAGCAGCCTGTGCCAGTACTTTGCCCTCCTAGGGCTAGGTGGTATGATGAGGGCTCTCACTGACATGCTGCAGTTTGCCTGCAGTGCTGGTGTACTGGCAGTCATCCTGCATGTTGCCCCTGGGACATAGAGGATGCACATTTTTACTGCATGTTCTGAAAGTGCACAAAACGTCCTGCATGCTGCATGTTTGGTGCACTTTCAGAACGTGCAGCAACAATGAGTAACCTAAAAGAAGTCTGAGGGGGTGTGACACCCGCCAGTACACCCGCACTGCAGCCAAACCGCAGCACACCAGTGTGAGCCTAAATGCTTGTATTCACTTGCATTTGAGGCATTTGACAGGCAGTGAATAGTTTATATCACATTTCATCCCTGCTTTAACCCCCCTAAATGCCAATCCCTGCAGGTAATGACACAGTTCACTTTGAACTCCACCTTATTTCCATTACTCTCTGTAGGTATTAGATGTGGTCTCACCTTTTTGTTTGCACATCTAATACCAAAGGGTACTTTCACACTGGGGCGATGTGGGCGGTAATGGTACAGCGCTGCTCGATTTAGTGGCACTTTATCATTGTTTTAGTGGCGCTAGCGGGGCACTTTTAACCCCCACTAGTGGCCAAAGAAACTGTTAAAAACGGCCGTGTTGCATTCATTTCAATGGGCTGGGCACCTTTCCCAAACCGCTCCAATAATGCTGCTTGCTGGACTTTTCAGAATGTCCTTCAAGCGCAGCGCCCCAGTGGGAAACCTGGGGTGGCATAAGAAGCACTTTACAGGTGCTATTTTTTAGCACTAAAACGCCTGTACAGCGCCTTCAGTGTTAAAGGACCCTAAAGAGAGTTCTGGAAATAAGGTGGAGTTCAAAGTGAATTTCTACACCTAAGTGGAGCCCCCCTTTCAGAAGATTTGAGGATATTATTAAACCCAGAGACTGGTGGACTTAGGCCACAATAGACAGATTGAAATTCTGCCGGTTCATCAGACATTTCAATCTATCTCTGTGCAGACTGGTTGTACAGAATTTGACTCCATCAACTGACAGTACAACCAGCGTGTCTTTATGTTTTTTAGCGATCAGTGCTGGCTGCTATAGCTGCCAGCAGTGATCACTGTATTCTGATGGCTTGGAAGCTTTCACCTCAGGGCACACACCGACACACGGCTCTTACGGAAGCTTGGTAATTCAAGTTCTGGGCTTCCCTAACATTACAGCCCTGTGGGGCTGTGACCAAGTCTGGGCAAGAGCTGGGATATGACACTACTTACCTCATATCCCTGCCACTCCTAAACCTGCTCCACTGCAGCACCAGGCCCACAATGCCCTTAATCTGGCTGGTGCTCCGGCATGCGCCTGCATGTGCATTTCTTACTATCCGCAATTGAGACAGGAGGAACCTGCACCCTGGTGAATCTGGTGTTCATGCCGGGGAGACAGCGGGACTTGCGTGTTTAGCCTGCTGCGCTCACTGTGACTCTCAGCTACTCTGCTTGCTTGGCTTGCCTAGTGGTGTGGTGCTCACTCACCAGAGAAGCTCCGGACTCCACAGGTAGTGCTTAGTGTGGTGGCAGTGACAACACAGTCTTTAGTCTTCATCTTCCTGCAGTCTCATTGGTCTGTGTACTGGGTGTGGGGAAAGGGCCAGCTCTTTTACTCAGTCTCTCTGGGGGCAATCATGCAGTCTCTTTCTGAGAGACTGCTCCATTTTTTGAGAGACTGCTCCACTTGACACTGCCTGTACAGAGACTGACTGCTTCACAGTGCCTGCACAGAAAGTGACTGCTCTCTCTGTGCAGGCAGTGTGAAGCGAGGTCTGTGCAGGCAGTGTGAAGCGGTCTCTCTCTGTGCAGGCAGTGTGAAGCGGGGTCTCTCTCTGTGCAGGCAGTGTGAAGCGGGGTCTCTCTCTGTGGAGGCAGTGTGAAGCGGGGTCTCTCTCTTTGGAGGCAGTGTGAAGCGGGGTCTCTCTCTCTGTGGAGGCAGTGTGAAGCGGGGTCTCTCTCTGTGGAGGCAGTGTGAAGCGGGGTCTCTCTCTGTGGAGGCAGTGTGAAGCGGGGTCTCTCTCTGTGCAGGCAGTGTGAAGCAGTCTCTCTCTGTGCAGGCAGTGTCAAGCAGTCTCTCTCTCTTTGGGGCAATGTGGAGCAGTCTCCCTCTCTCTCTGTACGGGGAATGTGGTGTAGATGGGTGGTGAGCTGATTCAGTGGTTCAATGGGCCACTTGACTGGACTTGCCCCCCAGGCCTAAGGCTGCCAGCCCTCCCCTGGCCAGGAGGGTGGAAAGGGGGTTTGGTTTCTGACTGCCACCCACACATCAGGGAGAGCCTGGGGCAAGAGCTTCATATTGCCAGGAAGGTCAATCTACATTGGGGGTAAGCTCGGTTGCTCACTATGGCCATGTGTAAGGCAGCACACCCCCAACACAGACAGGTGTCAGACATCCTCTTGAATTACCGCAGACAGATTTTTTTTTTTTTATTAGAAAACACTTGAAATCAGAGTAACATCTTTAAGATGAGAACATGGTATCTTTGCTCTAAACTACTTCAGTTTCAATGGAGTATAGCAAGTCCTTGTCCAATAATCAGAGGTGTATTTCAACCAAAATCTAGTACCAGGGAAACCCACCCTGGGGAAGAAACAGCTAGACCTTACATCCTTACATCTCCATATTTTGGTTCCTTCCCTGAACAACTCCCACATGCACACTAAACTCCACTCTACACATTTATAAGGTTCTCCAAAGAAGGAAGTGAACTAACCTCACTTCCTGGTACATTTGAAGAAGAACTCTACCTTACAGGGGTATAAAATTAGCCCCTCCCTACAGACAGGGCTGAGGTTTTAGGCGCAGTAAAGGCAATATGTTGTCAGCCCAAACAGGAAGTTTAGGAGCACATTGAACTTCAGGCAGATCAACAAGTATCCTTCTGAAATTGCAGCTTTTCTAAAGGAACAAACATAGGAAAATTATAATTTTTATAATATCAGAGGTGTACTGAATGTGGTCATTTTTGCCCTGACACACTGCTTAAATACCCTGTGCTAATGTTTCTATATTTGTTGAGTTATGTAGGGTTTTTTCCTGATTAGTTAAAATTTTTAAGCAGTGAACTGTGTGAAGTTGATAAACCAGTTTTTTTTCTTATTAGGTGTATAGAACATTTCTATTTAATGCTTCATGTCGTTAGAATTTTGCTCATTGCGTTGCCTGGAGCTTAAAGACATGTCATGCAAAGGAACAGAGGGACTTGAAATGGAGATGTCAAGAGATTACACATGTTCTCCTTTTTCCTGGAATCTAACCTTTAATCTGTATTATATGAACAGAAACACAAGGACTAGCTGTTCTTTGTTAATTACAATGTCTCTTCTTTTCAGAATTAATTATTTTCTATTGTATGTAATCAGGGGTGTAACTACAGATCATGGGGCTTCACAGCAAAATTTTTATGGGACTTACAGGCAACCTCTCTACTTTCATTGATCTTGACATAAAGAATGTCTATATTGGGGACAGGTAACAGAAGCGAGATTAGCATAGCCGGGACAGTACTTGGCACCAGTGCTGTGGATTAAAGCTGTCGTTGACAGAGGGGTATCATTTCATAAGGTTAATTTTTGTTAGTAAAGGTACGCTAAACGCTGCTTTAAAAACAAAACGAAAAGTCCCTTCTATTGCTCTCGGCCTCCTCTGAATACCTTTTATTTATTGCTGTGATCTGACTTCCTGTTAGACGGTGGCTATGTTCATTCTCCATGGTCCCACTGTTTGTCAGAACGTAGCTTGCTTTTGAGATTGACAAGAAGCTATGAACGATGGGATTTTTAGCGTGCATAGAGCGGTGCACATGACCATAACTAACGTGCACTGCCCATTCCAAACAAACAGAAGTGAGGGGGAAAAAAGAGAGGTTTAAAAGGCGAATGGGGTACTCTCGAGTGCATTCCCCATTGGGGATGGTACCAGACAGGGGTGCCCTCTGCCCCCCCTCCTCTTTGCCATCTCACTAGAGCCATTCTTATGTACCGTCAGGTTGAAATCAGACACAACAGGCCTAACAATAGGTAACGCCCAATACAAAATATCAGCATACGCAGACGACCTACTATTCTCCCTAACAAATCCAAGAATATCTTTACCAAATATCCTCTGCCATCTCCCACCTAAAGATACATTTTTCAAAGTCTGTAGCCATGAGTGCAGCAACCACCCCTCGCGAGCAACATAATCTGCAAGCCAACTTCTGTTTTAAATGGACAGATACAGCACTACCATACCTGGGCACAAAGCTACCCCCTGATATCACCAATACGTTCGAGCTTAACTTTACGCCCCTACTGACTAAGACACGTTCCCAGCTAGAGAAATGGCACCCAGGTTTCCACTCTTGGTTTGGCAGGTGCAATCTCATCAAAATGAGTATACTACCCAAATTTATTTACCTCTTCCAAACATAACAGACCCTGATCACCAGATTCATTTGGGCACATAAAAAACCCAGATTACGTCATTCGCAATTGACACTCCCCAAACAGTATGGAGGATTGGCACTACTCGACATTCAACAATACTATTTAGCCTCCCACGTGGGACATCTACTTGACTGGCGACATAATATGACCTCCAAACTTTGGATACAGATCGAACAGTCCCAAACCCATATTCCGCTAAAAGGGGCGTTATGGTGCTATAATGACTCCTGGATTGAAAACATACCCAATAATGGGTACTACTCTAAAACACGGCCACACGGTTACTAATCATATCTCCCTTACATCTAAAAATTCTCTACTGCTCCCAATATTAGGCAACCCAAACTTTGAGCCAGGCCTACACCCTATGGAATACTCTTTTCTTAGGGAACTAAGATATGACCATGCTGCCAAATATGTTATCGACGGGAAATGGCCAACCATTCAGGCGTTGACTGACCCGACGGGAACCTACCAACTCCCCTTTTGGAAGGCACTGAGACTTCATCACTTTCTACAGTCGCTCCCCAGACCTCAGGATTTCACGCGTCAGTGCACGACGTTTGAGGACCTATGTCTGGGTATAGGCCCCATAAGCCATACCTTATCCCAAACATATACCATATTTAATACTCTGAAAGAACAACCACATTTTCACTGTCTCTCCAAATGGGAAAGGGACTTGAACTGCAAATTTACAGCAGTACAGATGCGGCACATCATCTCCTTTGCCCTTACATCGTCTCGCTGCACAAAAATACAAGAGATAAACTTCAAGTTGCTCACACGATGTTACCTAACGCCCTCAAGATTGAGGAGATGCTTCCCCTCTGCCTCGAACAGATGCTGGTGATGCAATGAGGAGGACGGTACCCTCATCCACATCTTCTGGTCATGCACCAGACTGGGAGGGTACTGGGGAGAAGTGCGCCGCATCACTCAGAAGTTCACAGAACATGCCATCCCGAAATGAGGCTGCGTTTTTCCTCTTGCATTATTCAGGGATCCCTGCCAACTCATACAAGAAATCGCTATTGCTGCATTTACTCAATGCTGCAGAGGCATGTATCCCCCTCCGCTGGAAGCAACAAGCTCCCCCAACTATTTCACACTGGCTTTTCACATTGGCTAAGAAAGGTGGAGGAGGTGAAGAAAATAGAGGACTTGAGCCTTACTGCACAACACAAACAAGGACTGTACAAGAAGACATGGGATATATGGAATATCTTCATCTACTCTGATGAGGAAAGGCGCCTACTCGGGTCATAGCTAACCCCACCCCCTCCCCTCTGTACTAGCTTGCGATCACTGACTGCCGTCATGTCTTTCCTTATCTCTCCCCCCCCTCCTCTCTTTTCCTTCCCCCCACCCCTCCTATTTCCACAACTTATTGCTAACTCCAACCCCCCCCCCCCTTCAAGAAATAGCGGAGAATGGGAAAGGAGAGCCCCACAATTATATCTCTTAAGTGAACATGGTTTTATTTTTTGAAGCATATATATCCAGCATATGGGTTACATTAGACCGTTTGTTCTTTACTAGCATAAAGAATGTAATTTGTATAGCGTATGTCGACAGAGGTATCTTTATTGTAATCTTGACTGTATACTTACCCATGTTTGTATGCCGGGGTCTCCGCCCCTTGTTTAAAGCTGAATAAAATTTATATTTGAAAAAAAAGAGAAAAGAGAGGTTTGGGAACTTGAGTTGGATGTGTTACATGGAGGCAGAAAAACAAATTAGTCTAGTAGTAAGTTAAAAAAAAAAAAGAAATGCATAATAGTATTACATTTTATATTATTTACAGGGTATAAACCAGCTGAAGCAACTGTACGAGGGTAACACCCTAAAATCATTTGCAGAACTGAGAAAAGAATATGGGATACCAAATCAATCATTTTATAGCTATTTACAGATCAGGCACACCCTAGGTACCCAGTTTAAAAGACAACCAATGGAATGGAGCAAGATTCCCCTTCTCCAAAAGATTATTAAGGCAGATGTCTCCAAAGGACTCATCTCAGAGGTCTATGCGCAAATAACTGGTAGAACTATTACGGAGGTAGTGCTCTCTAATGCCGTGTACACACGATCGGAATTTTGGTCGGAAAAAGCTGTTGGTTTTTCCGATGGAATTCTGTCAGGATTCCGCTCAAGCTGTCTTGCATACACACGGTCACACAAAAGTTCTCTAAATTTTTGACCGCTAAGAACGCAGTGACGTACAACACTACGACGAGATGAGAAAATTAAGTTCAATGCTTCCAAACATGCGTCTAATTGTTTCCGAGTATGCGTAGGAATTTTGCACGTCTGAATTTGTACAGACGATAGGAATTTCCGATCTGAACTTTCTCTGACCAAAAAATTGAGAACATGCTCTCAATCTTTTGCTGGCCGAAATTCCGCCAGCAAAAGTCCGATGGAGCATACACGCGATCGCATTTTGCGACCAAAAGCTCTCATCAGGCTTTTGCTGGCGGAATTTCTGATCGTGTGTACGGAGTATTAGACTAAAGAAAGATGGGAAGAAGACGTATACATAATAACTTTAGAGCAATGGAAGAGGATTTTAGAACTGGGACCACTGGTGTCAGTTTCCCCCTCACAAAAAGTATCACACCTGTTCCTACTGCACAGAGCTTATTACATCCCCAAGAAAATCAATATGTTTGGTCAGAGACCTGACGACAGGTGTCCCAGGTGTCAGGAGACGGGGGACCTCATACACATGATCCCCGTAATACAGAGAACAGTCATTGATAAAAAATAAAAAAAAGCGTGCGGTTCCCCCAAATTCAATTACCAGGCCCTTCAGGTCTGGTATGGATATTAAGGATAACCCCGTGTCAATTTAAAAAAATAAATTATGTGGGGTTCCCACTAAATATCCATACCAGACCCTTCAGGTCTGAACCTTATGGCGGACACGGACAATTTTGACACATTTTTGGGACCATTGGCATTTTTACAGCATTCAGTGCTATAAAAATAAATTGATTACTGTAAAAATGTCACTGGCAGTGAATCGGTTAACCACTAGGGGGCGATCTAGGGGTTAATGTGTTCCCTATTGTGTGTTCTAACTGAAGGGGGGAGGGGACTGTGTAGGGGAGATGACAGATCACTGTTCATACTCTGTTTACACACACAGATCCCAGTTCTCTGTGTGCCCTCAGGGATCGCTGGGAGCCTGGCGGTGATTGCGACCGGCGACTCCATGGGTGAGAAGGGGCACACACGCATGCCCCTAGTGGCCAAATCTAGAAGCGACGTAACGTGATGGCAATTCACGCAGCTGAGCCATGTTGCCGCAGTACAACTGTGGCGGCTGGTCGGCAAGATGTTAATGATACAGTATTAGATTTGTGTTATCTTCTCATACACACAGATTTTGTCAAGTGTAAATATAAGTAATTACTGATGTTAAATACCAGGGTTGTGGCAGCAGCCAGCTGCCATAACCCCAGTATCTTTATTTACAGCAGGGGGCCAGCTTCCAAATAAAATAGTCCCAGTGTCGCATTTACCTCCGGATCGCTTTTATAGGTGGTGGGAGAGGTGGTCCCCCCCCCGCTTCCCCGTATCTTCCGGGTCTACCGTAGTCTTCGGTAACCTGGAAGTGATGTGGCCGATCGGTGGCTGGGCAGGAAATCTAGTGAGGGCAAGATAGCCCTCACTCAGCTCTATGCCCTTGGAGGACCGGAGCCATGTCTGACATCACTTCTGCCTCTTGGGCTTAAAGGGATTTTTTGCTTTTAAAGGTAAACAAGACCTCCTCTGTAACTCTAAACAGGTAACCTGTAAAAAAATGTAAAGCATCGCCTATGGAGATTTTGGGGTACCGTAGTTTGTCACCATTCCACGAGCATGCACAAATTGAAAGCATGACATGTAAGCCCTTGTACACACGGTCAGAGATTCCGACGGAATGTGTCTGATCGGACCGTTTTGACGGATATTCCGACTGTGTGTGGTCTCCAATGGACTGTTTCCGTTGGAGTATCCGTCGGACCAAGTTTTCCAACTTGTTGGTAAAATTTTCAGACAAAATGCTCCGATCGGACATACTCCGATCATGTGTAGAGAATTCCGATCGGACAAAGTGCCACGCATGCTCAGATCAAATTCCTATATCAAAGCTATTGGCTACTAGCCTGAATGTAGTCCCATCGTAACGAAATAACGTCATCACGTTCTGAACGATCGGATATTCCGACAACTTTGTCCGACGTGTGTATGCAACAGTTTCGGACAAAATCCATCGGACAAAATCTGACGGACAAAATCCGACGGATTTGGTTATCGGAATGTCCGACCGTGTGTACAAGGGCTTAGGTATCTATTTACTCAGCATAACATCATCTTTCACCATATATAAAACATTGGGCTAACTTTACTGTTTTTTTTTTATTATTAATTTAAGTGTATTAAGTGTAAAATAAATTGGATTTGAAAGATGGCTGCGCAAATACCGTAAAATATTGCAACGACTTCCATTTTATTCTCTAGGGTCTCTGCTAAAATATATATATAGGGTATCTAAGTCATTTTCTTGCAAAACTTACAGATTTTTACTTGTAAGCAGAAAATGTCTGAAAAAGGCCTGGTCTTAAAGTGGGTAATTTGCCTCAAAAGCCCCCTAATAGGGCTTCCCTTCATTTCTGGCCCGATAGCAGCCACATAGGCTGCTAGGGCTACAGTTACTGCATGGTTTATAATTTTGTGTTCAATAAATACGTTTAAAAAATGTAACACCTTCAAAAACATTTGTCACTGAGCCATACCTCATCCTAATTTGGAATGTCAGTCTTTAAAAAGTAACCGTGACATATTTATAAACCCTAACAATATACTTCTATTATGCTCTGTTTTGGTCTGTTGAATATAACATTGAAAGCATGTTTGTTTAACCCCTTGATGCCGGCCAAGCGCATACATGCAGGCTCCCTGCTCTCTCAGCACGGTAGCCAGCAGTTACCAGAAAGCTCCTGATGCATACTAGCGATCGGGAGCTTTCCTATCATATGACTAGGGTTGCCACCTGTCCCATATTCACCCAGATAGTCTGGGTTTTGAATCATGTGTCCAGGTTTCAGTCCACCTGAAACCCAGACACAATATTTAGACAGGAAGGTGGCTCAGGACAGAACTTGACAGGAGGGTGAGGGGGCACTATGTGTGCCACAATACTATTCTTGTTAGTGCTCCCAAAGGTGTCCCAGGTCTGTTACAATCAAATAGTGTACAGCCGTGGCCAAAAGTTTTGAGAATGACACAAATATTAATTTTCACAAGTTTGCTGCTTGGTTTTTAGATATTTTTGTCAGATGTTACTATGGTATACTGAAGTATAATTACAAGCATTTCATAAGTGTCAAAGGCTTTTATTGACAAGTACATGAAGTTAATGCAAAGAGACAATATTTGCAGTGTTGACCCTTCTTTTTCAAGATCTCTGCAATTCGCCCCGGCATGTTGTCAATCAACTTCTGGGCCACGTCCTGACTGATGGTAGCCCATTCTTCCATATTCAATACTTGGAGTTTGTCAGAATTTGTGGGGGGTTTTTTGTTCACCCGCCTCTTAAGGATTAACCACAAGTTCTCAATGAGATTAAGGTCTGGGGAGTTTCTATCATTCTATATTCATGGCTCTATTTTTAGGCAAAATTGTGAGTGAGCCCACTCCCTTGGCTGAGAAGAAACCCCACACATGAATGGTCTCAGGATGCTTTACTGTCGGCATGACACGGGACTGATGGTAGCGTTCACCTTTTCTTCTCCGGACAATGTTTTTTCTGGATGCCCCAAACAATCGGAAAGGGGATTCATCAAAGAAAATGACTTTACCCCAGTCCTCAGCAAACCATTACCGGTAACCTTTGCAGAATATCAGTCTGTCCCTAATGTTTTTCCTGGAGAGAAGTGGCTTCTTTGCTGCCCTTCTTGACACCAAGCCATTCTCCAAAAGTCTTGGCCTAATTGTGCATACAGATGTACTCACACCTGCCTGCTGCCATTCCTGAGCAAGTTCTGTACTGGTGGTGGCTGGATCCCGCAGCTGAACAAACTGTAGGAGATGGCTTTCTGGACTTAGTTGGGCGCTCTGAAACCTTATTCACAAATACACTGGAAATGTTTTTTTTTATGGGATTAAAGCGGGAGTCCGCCGTTTTTTTTTTAAAAGCCAGCAGCTACAAATACTGCAGCTGCTGACTTTTAAAATAGTGACACTTACCTGTCCAGCCGCGCCCCGCGATGTCGGCACCCGAAGCCGATTTCTCGATCGTCTCTCGGGTGCTGCCGCCGCCATCTTGGGTATGGGAATCAGGAAGTGGAGCCTTTTGGCTTCATTTCCCGGTTCCCTACTGCGCATGCGCGAGTCACGCTGCGCAATAAGGATGGTCCCCGCTGTCTCTGGGATCCGTGTGTTTCCCAGCAGGCAGTGGGGGACTTTCGGAAAGGGGCGTAGATTCTGCGGAAAGGGGAGTACCTTCTGCAGAATCTACGCCGGAAGTGGGTGCAGATACCTGTACTGTACAGGTACCTGCACCCCCCTCCCCCCTGAAAGGTGCCAATTGTGGTGCCGGAGGGGGGGAGGATTCCAATGAGCGGAAGGTCCACTTTAGGGTGGACCTCCGCTTTAAGTTAATTTTCATGGCAAAGAGGGACTTGGCAATTAATTGCAATTCATCTGATCATTCTTCATAACATTCCAAGTATACAGTACCTTGAAAAGGTACAGTTGTGCTCCTAAATTTTCATACTCTGGCAGAATTTATGATTTCTTAGCCATTTTTCAGAGAATATGAACAATTACACAAAAATGTCACTCATGGTTAGTGTTTGGCTGAAGCCATTAATTATCAGTCAACTGTGTTTGCTCTTTTTAAATCATAATCCCAACAGAAACTACCCAAATGACTCTGATCAAAAGTTTACATACCCCATTCCTTAATACCATATATTGCCCCCTTTAACATCAATGACAGCTTGAAGTCTTTTGTGGTATTTGTGGATGAGGCTCTTTATCTTCTCAGATGGTGAAGATGCTAGTTCCTCTTGGCAAAAAGGCTCCAGTTCTTGTAAATTCTTTGGCTGTCTTGCATGAACTGCATGTTTGAAATCTCCCCAGAGTGGCTCAATGATATTGAGGTCAGGAGACTGAGATGGCCACTACAGAACCTTCACTTTATTCTGCTGCAGTCAATGACAGGTTGACTTGGCCTCGTGTTTTGGATCATTGTCATGTTGGAATGTCCAAGTATGTTCCATGCGCAGCTTCCTGGCTGATGAATGCAAAAGTTCCTCCAGTATTTTTTGATAACATACTGCATTCATCTTAAATGAAAAAGGTAAGTATTCCTGCGCCAACTCAAAGTCAAAAACTAACTGGTGTACTGCTGCACTCACTGAGGGAAATGTCTGAACCCAAAAAATAGAAAATATATGGCGATAGTGGTGCGCTGTACAGAAGAACTAAAATCAGATCACACTAGAAAGAATGAGGTAGCTAATAGCAATAGCTCCACTAGTAGTAGACAGAAATATTTTAGGTAATATAATAGCGCGGGTGAATATTTAAAATTCAAAGATGGTATCAATTATCTGATGTGCAATAAAGTGCTTTTTTTAAAAACATGACCAGCATAAAAACATAAAAAACATAAATGAAAAAATGTATGTGTTTCCGTATACGTAGTGTGTGCTAAAATCCAGTGTAGGTGTAGCAATAAATATTGGTGATGGTAAAACCACATGCTAGAACAAAATGATAAGGTGCTGGCATCTCAACGTGCAATCACAGATATACACAACAGAGTAAAAATGCATCAGGCAAAAAAATATAATTAAAAAATGTCCATAAATATTCCCATTCGTAAAAAAATCCTAAGGTGCACGGTGCAGTGGTACTTTGATTCCAAAGAATAAAGTGCTGGTGCTTATACACAAAATTTGGTGTAAAAGTGCTGCAAGTGGTGGATAACCTGTGCGGTCCTTTTGTGGTAATTATATGGGTGTCCCCTTACCTTACTGCTGTAAGGTAACAGCATAGACTTGTATAACTTTGTGGTCCTTGGTGAACGTCCCCTTTAAGGATTCTACGGATTCTAGTCCAGGAGGGAGGACCTCACCAGTATACCATCTCTCCTCATGTGTTCAGACTCTTAGCCCTTGTACACATGGTCGGAGAATCCGTCGGAATGTGTCCTATCGGACCGTGTTGTCAGATAATCCGACTGTGTGTGGTATGCATCGGACTGTTTCCATCGGAATATCCGTCGGACCAAATTTTCAAACTTGCTGGAAATATTTTCCGACAAACTGGTCCAATAGGACATACTCCGATCATGTGTAGAGAATTTCGATCGGACAAAGTGCCACGCATGCTCAGATCAAATTCCTACATCAAAGCTATTGGCTACTAGCCTGAACGTAGTCCCATCGTAACGAAATTACATCATCACGTTCTGAAAGACCGTATTTTTCGACAACTTTGTCCGACCGTGTGTATGCAACAGTTTCGGACAAGATTAGACAGACAAAATCCGACGGATTTGGTTGTCGAAATGTCCAACCGTGTGTACAAGGGCTTATTCTTATGCCGCATACACACAATCAGAGTGTGTGGGCTCCAGCAGACTTTTTTCCCCCAAAAGTCCGGCGGATTTAGAAAGTAGTTTTGACTCAATCCGGCCGTGTGTGTGCTAGTCCTCTGGACTTTCGAAATGAACGGACTTTCCCGCACACAGAGAAAAGTCCGCTCATTTTGAACGCGGCTCCAGATAGCCGGGACTAGCGAAAGAAGTCAATGTCGCCGCCTTCTGCGGTGAGATTGACACGCCGCTGGCCCCGTCACCTGGTATGGACTTAAAGGGGAAGCCCTATGATGAAAAAACTGCGTGGGGGTCCCCCCAAGGTCCATATAAGACCCTTATCCGACTACGCAACCCGGCCGGTCAGGAAAGGGGATGGGGAGCGGGGGAGCGCCCCCCCCTGATCCGTACCAGGCCGTGTGCCCTCAACATGGGGGGTGCTTTGGGGAAGGGGGGCCCTGCGGCCGCCCCACCCCAAAGCACCTTATCCCCATGTTGATGAGGACAAGGGCCTCTTCCCGACAACCCTGGCCGTTGGTTGTCTGGGCCTGCGGGCGGGGGGCTTATCGGAATCCGGGAGCCCACTTTAACCACTTAATAACCGCCCTATAGCCGAATGACGGCTTTAGGGCGGTTTCTTAACTGTGGGAGGCCGTCATATGACGTCCTCCCAGAATTCCGCTCTCGCGCGCCCCCTGGGGCGCGCACTCGAGAGCGTCCGTGACCGCCGGGTCCACAGGACCCGGCGCATCACGGATCGCGGTAAACGGCCGCTCGTCGCGCCCGTTTACCACGTGATCGCTTCGTCAAATGACGGAGTGATCACTTGTAAACAAACCGGCGTCATGTTATGACGCCGGTTCCTCCCTCCCCCTCTCTGTACTGATCGGAACAGCGGAGGGGGAGGAGATCGGTGTCAGCAGCGATGTAGGCTGCATCTGCAGTGCCCACATCGCTGCTCACCGAAATTAACCCCTCAATTCCCTGCAAATACTCTGCAATACCCTGCCATTACTCTGCATTACTCTGCAATACCTTGCATTACTCTGCATTACTCTGCAATACCTTGCATTACTCTGCAATACCCTGCATTACTCTGCAATACCCTGCATTACTCTGCATTACTCTGCATTACTCTGCAATACCTTGCATTACTCTGCATTACTCTGCAATACCCTGCATTACTCTGCATTACTCTGCATTACTCTGCAATACCCTGCAATACCCTGCATTACTCTGCAATACCCTGCATTACTCTGCATTACCCTGCATTACTCTGCATTACTCTGCAATACCCTGCATTACTCTGCAATAGTCTGCATTACTCTGCAATACTCTGCAATACCCTGCAATACCCTGACATTACTCTGCAATACCCTGCAACACTCTGCAATGCTCTGCAACACCCACCAATACCCTGCAACACTCTGCAATGCTCTGTAACACCCGCCAATACCGTGCAACACTCTGCAATGCTCTGCAACACCCTCCAATATCCTGCAATGCTCTGCAACGCTCTGCAACACCCGCCAATGCCCTGCAACACTCTGCAATGCTCTGCAACACCCTCCAATATCCTGCAATGCTCTGCAACGCTCTGCAACACCCGCCAATGCCCTGCAACACTCTGCAATGCTCTGCAACACTCTGCAATGCTCTGCAACACCCACCAATACCCTGCAACACTCTGCAATGCTCTGCAACACCCGCCAATACCCTGCAACACTCTGCAATGCTCTGCAACACCCGCCAATACCGTGCAACACTCTGCAATGCTCTGCAACACCCTCCAATATCCTGCAATGCTCTGCAACGCAATACTCTGCAACGCCATACTCTGAGATACCCAGCCATACTCTGATATACCCAGCCATACCCAGCCATAGTCGGTGATACCCTGCAATACCCAGCCATAGACACCCTCCCGCCGCCCTCCGGTGCTTCTACCGACTCGCCAATACTATAAAATCCAGAATCTTTTTTTTTTTTTTTTTCAGGCTTCCCAGCTTAGAGGTGAGATGCGGGGTCTTATTGACCCCACATCTCACTGTAAAGAGGACCTGTCATGCCATATTCCTATTACAAGGGATGTTTACATTCCTTGTAATAGGAATAAAAGTGATCAAAAAATTTATTTTTGGGGAAAAAAAATGTCAAACTAAAATAAATAAAGTAAAATGAACAATAAAATTTTTTATTTTTTTTTTAAAGCGCCCCTGTCCCCATGTGCTCGCATGCAGAAGCGAACGCATACGTAAGTCCCGCCCACATATGAAAACGGTGTTCAAACCACACATGTGAGGTATCGCTGCGTACGTTGGTGCGAGAGCAATAATTCTAGCCCTAGACCTCCTCTGTAACTCAAAACATATAACCAGTAAAAAAAAAATTAAATGGGGATTTTTAAGTAGCGACGTTTGGCGCCATTCCACGAGCCTGTGCAATTTTGAAGAGTGACATGTTAGGTATCGATTTACTCGGAGTAACTTCATCTTTCACATTATGCAAAAATTGGGCTAACTTTACTGTGTTTTTTTTTTTTTAAGCACAAAACAGTTTTTTTTCCCAAAAAAAGCATTCGAAAAATTGCTGCGCAAATACCGTGCGAGATAAAAAGTTGCAACGACCACCATTGTATTCTCCAGGGTGTTTGCTAAAAAAACATATATAATGTTTTGGGATTCGATGTAATTTTCTAGCAAATAAATTATGATTTTTACATGTAGGAGAGAAATGTCAGAATTGTCCTGGGTGCTCCAGAACGCTTGATGGCGCTCCCTGCATGTTGGGCCTCTGTATGTGGCCGCACTGTGTAAAAGTCTCACACATGTGGTATCGCCGTACTCGGGAGTAATAGAAGAATGTGTTTTGGGGTGTAATTTGTGGTATGCATATGCTGTGTGAGAAATAAACTGATAATATGACAATTTTGTGAAAAAAAAAAAAAAAAAAAAGTAAAAAAAATCTTGATTTTGCAAAGAATTGTGGGAAAAAATGACAACTTCAAAAAACTCATCATGCCTCTTACTAAATACCTTGGAATGTCTTATTTCCAAAAAGGGGTCATTTGGGGGGTATTTGTACTTTTCTGGCATGTTAGGGTCTCAAGAATTGAAATAGGCCGTCAGTACTTCAGGTGTGATCAATTTTCAGATATTGGCACCATAGCTTGTGGACTCTATAACTTTCACAAAGACCAAATAATATCCACCAATTTGTACTTATTTTTACCAAAGATATGTAGTGGTATAAATTTTGGCCAAAATTTATGAAGAAAAAATTACTAATCTGCTAAATTTTATAACAGAAATGAAGAAAAATTCATTTTTTTACAGAATTTTCTGTATTTTTTCTTTTATAGCACAAAAAATAAAAAACCCAGCGGTGATTAAATACCACCAAAAGAAAGCTCCATTTGTGTGAAAAAAAGGACAAAAATTTCATATAGGTCCAGTGTTGCATGACTGAGTAATTGTCATTCAAAATGTGAGAGCACCGAAAGCTGAAAATTGGTCTGGTTATTAAGGGTGTTTAAGTGCCCAGTGGTCAAGTGGTTAATAAGGGGGCCCCCAGATACCGGCCCCCCACCCTATGTGAATGAGCATGGGGTACAATGTACCCCTACCCATTCACCTGGTGAAAAAAATGTCAAAAAAAAAACACACAAGGGTTTTAAAATAATTTATTGCACAGCTTCCATTTTGGGGGGTCTTCTCTCCGCTATCTGCTGCTAGCTCTTTTACTAGCAGAGGAGCCTTCGTCGTCACCGCCTGGGGGTCTTCTTCCGACTTCGGGGGTCTTGTCCCCCTCTTCGGTTCTTCTTGTCGGGCCTCCGCTCCTTCTTCCAGCTCTTTTACTAGCTATTGGCTACTAGCCTGAACGTAGTCCCGTCGTAACGAACGAACGTCATCACGTTCTGAACGATCGGATTTTCTGACAACTTTGTCCGACCGTGTGTATGCAACACCAGTTTCGGACAAAATCCGTCTGAAAAAATCCGACGGATTTTGTGGTCGGAATGTCCGACCGTGTGTACAAGGGCTTAGAGTCTGCAAAATACTTGAGACTGGGGCAGATGATCCCCTTCCAGCAGGACAATGATCCTAAACATACAGCCAGAGCTACAATGGAATGGTTTAGACCAAACCCTATTTATGTGTGAGAATGGCCCAGTCAAGGTCCAGACCTAAATCCAATTGAGAATCTGTGGCAAGACTTAAAGTGGTTGTAAACCCTAGAAAAAAAAAAAGCAGCAAGACAAAGGCATAATGAGCTAGTATGCATAGCATACTATCTCATTATGAATTACTTACCTGAGATCGGAGGTCCCGCAGCCGTCCTCGTACCCCGCTCCGATGGCTGACATGTCTAGAATCTACTGCAGCAATAATTGCATTTATAAACCCAAAAAAAGCCAAGAAATTTTACGTGCAAGCTGCCTTTATTTTGCTTAGCAACAGCTGGGGAGCCACTGTGTATGATGGGGCCACAAGGTAGTGCACTGGGAACAAGATTAGAGATTTTTTGGATACCTTCTGGTGTCACTTTGACTTTGGATAGAAGTAACGGGTGCGTAAAAATTGGTCTTTGGGTGTTGGGGGTGCCTTCCCACCATAACACTATTGAGGTAATCTTGATGAAAGCAAGGATTGGCCTTGGGCATAACTGATAGCACTGAACAGGGCCCTGTTCTATCTCTCTCCATGTCAAAATCCCACTGAAAATGGCTGCCATTGAAAGAATACTTTTATACTGTGGGGCGGGAATGAGCCATGATTAGATAAAGTTATGATGACAGCGTCCAATCATGACTCTGATAGTGCTCTGTGCCCTGATTGGCTGAAGCTTTCACTGCTTCAGCCAATTGAGGACTTGCAATGCATTGTGGTTGGTTCGGGGGGGGGGGGGCGAACAAACGGTCAAACAACCCAAAACATAAGCAAACTTATGTTCGGGCTGAACCGTTCGCCCATCCCTACTCATACTTACCACTAAATACAGAATATCAGATTACATACATAGATTTACTATGAGCTGCAAAAGCAGAGTTCTATGTTAGTCCCCAACAGGTTCAACTTCCAGCATAGCATGGATGGGAGGGCAGCACAGCATTGCACCATGTGCACGCGGATATAGGATATACAGTCATGGCCGAAATTGTTGGCACCCCAGAAATTTTTCCAGAAAATCAAATATTTCTTACAGAAAAGTATTGCAGTAACACATCTTTTCCTATACACAAAGCATATTGAACATAATGTCACACGAAATTCAAAAAATGAGCTGGTCAAAATTCTTGGCACCCTTTCAAAATTGTGGATAAATAAGATTGTTTCAAGCATGTGATGCTCCTTTAAACTCACCTGGGGCAAGTAACAAGTGTGAGCAATATAAAAATCACACCTGAAAGCAGATAAAAAAGAGAGAAGTTCACTTAGTCTTTGCATTGTGTGTCTGTGTGTGCCACACTAAGCATGGACAACAGAAAGAGGAGAAGAGAACTGTCTTAGGACTTGAGAACCAAAATTGTGGAAAAATATCAACAATCTCAAGGTTACAAGTCCATCTCCAGAGATCTAGATTTGCACTTTGTCGACAGTGCACAACATTATCAAGAAGTTTGCAAGCCATGGCACTGTAGCTAATCTCTCTGGGCGTGGATGGAAGAGAAAAATTTATGAAAGGTTGCAACGCAGGACAGTCCAGATGATGGATAAGCAGCCCAAAACAAGTTCCAAAGAAATTCAAGCTGTCCTGCAGGCTCAGGGAGCATCAGTGTCAGCGCAAACTGTCCGTCGACATTTAAATGAAATGAAACGCTATTGCAGGAGACCCATGAGGACCCCACTGCTGACACAGAGACATAAAAAAGCAAGACTACAGTTTGTCAAAATGTACTTGAGTAAGCCAAAATCCTTCTGGAAAAACGTCTTGTGGACGGATGAGACCAAGATAGAACTTTTTGGTAAAGCATCATTCTACTGAACGGAATGAGGCCTACAAAGAAAAGAACAAAGAAAATAGAGTGGAGGTTCAATGATGTTTTGGGGTTGTTTTGCTGCCTCTGGTACTGGGTGCCTCGAATGTGTGCAAGGCATCATAAAATCTAAGGTTTACTAAAGGATTTTGGGTCGCACTGTAGAGCCCAGTGTCAGAAAGCTGGGTTTGCGTCCAAGATCTTGGGTCTTCCAGCAGGACAATGACCCCAAACATACGTCAAAAAGCACCCAGAAATGGATGGCAACAAAGTGCTAAAGTGGCCAGCAATGAGTCCAGATCTAAATCCCATTGAACACCCATGGAGAGATCTTAAAATTGCTGTTGGGAAAAGGCACCCTTCCACTAAGAGAGACCTGGAGCAGTTTGCAAAGGAAGAGTGGTCAGAAATTCCAGGTGAGAGGTGTAAGAAGCTTATTGATGGTTACAGGAAGCGACTGATTTCAGTTATTTTTTCCAAAGGGTGTGCAACCAAATATTAAGTTAAGGGTGCCAAGAATTTTGACCAGCCCATTTTTGGAGTTTTGTGTGACATTATGTCCAATTTGCTTTTTTCCTCCTTTTTTTGTTTTGTTCCAATACACACAAAGGGAATAAACATGTGTATAGCAAAACATGTGTATAGCAATACTTTTCTGTGAGAACTACTTGATTTTCTGGAAAAATTTCTGGGTGCCAACAATTTCAGCCATGACTGTATATAGCCATATTATATATTTTTTGCCTTTTGCAGCACACTACAATGAAGATTCCATTTAGGAATACATTAACTTGATCCAGCAACCTGTAGCCTCTGCTTCATTGAAAAGCCAACATTAGCAGTAAGGATAATTTCAAAGCAAAACTATATGTAATAGTAGTTGATGTCTGGCAATGGTCAAATACTGGAGGCCGGTATTATTGATCCTACCCAACTACAGCCCTGACATTTAATTATATTTATGTATCTATGCTGGAGACCAATTACACTATATTACCAAAAGTATTATGATGCCGGCCTTTACATGCACATGTCATCCCAGTCTTAGTCCGTAGGGTTCAATTTTGAGTTGGCCCACCATTTGCAGCTATAAAAGCTTCAACTCTTCTGGGAAGGCTGTCCACAAGGTTTAGGAGTGTGTCTATGGGAATATTTGACCATTCTTCCAGATGCGCATTTGTGAGGTCAGGCACTGATATTGGACGAGAAGGCCTGGCTCACAGTCTCTGCTCTAATTCATCCCAAAGGTGTTCTATTGGATTGAGGTAAGTGCAGGCCAGTCAAGTTCCTCCACCTCAAACATGCTCATCCATGTCTTTATGGACCTTGCTTTGTGCACTGGTGCGCAGTTGGAACAGGAAGAGACAATCCCCAAACTGTTCCCACAAAGTTGGGTGCATGAAATTGTCCAAAATGTCTTGATATGCTGAAGCCTTAAGAATGACCTTCACTTGAACTAAGGGGCCAAGCACAACCTCTGAAATACAATCCCACACTATAATCCCCCCTCCACCAAATGATTTGGACCAGTGCACAAACAAGGTCCATAAAGACATGGATGAGTGAGTTTGGGGTGGAGAAACTTGACAGGCCTGCATAGAGTCCTGACCTCAACCTGGTAGAACACCTTTGGGATGAATTAGAGCAGAGACTGTCGAGACAGAACTTCTTGTCCTGACATTACAAATGCACTTTTGGAAGAATGGTCAAACATTCCCATAGACACACTCCTAAATCTTGTGGACAGCCTTCTTAGAAAAGTTGAACCTGGTATAACCGCAAAGGGTGGGCCAACTCAATATCAAACCCTACAGACTAGGACTGAGATGCCATTAAAGTTCATGTGCGTGTAAAGGCAGATGTCCCAATACTTTTGGTAATATAGTGTATATGCAAGCTAGATGTGTGCAAAAATAAATAAATAAAATATAAACAAACGTGAAAGCGCCATAGGCCATTAGAGATTAAGAGTGTGCATACCGTGCAATCAATGAACAAGCACAGGCAGGAGAGGCTCACCAGGACCCATGTACAGGAAGGGGTTAAACCACAGAAGCTGGGCAAGAATTCATATCTAATTATTAGGACTGAATATATAGTAAAAGATCAAACAGATTTCTGGGCAGCTGTGAAGTTAATATTATTCTTTAATCGGTTTCTAAGAACCTAGAAAATACAAAGCAATGAGAACATCTGACTATTTATTTCATAGAAAAATAAATAAACAATTCCAAATACCTCTGCATTATACATTGGCAGTGGACTGAAAACGGTCCTGCGACTGTTGTTGTTAGAATTCAAAAGGAGGGGAGCAAGGTGGGTGGGGTTTACATGAAGCATGTGGTAGCAAAGAAGTAAATTGGTGAACATATAGGAAATTTATTGATTATTACAGTAATACTTACATATAATGATGGTATCAATGGTAGGCAAGATAATAACAGTGGACATGATAATAACATTGGTATCTCATGGTAAATCAGCAATAAGATTCCAAGGTTCACCAAAGCAAGGTTGAGTAAAAACATTTTCAAAGTAATGTCTGCAGGACCTATGGCCTCATTAGACTTGTAAATATGGGTAATGCATAGCTTGAGAGTCTGTTAGTAGAAGCATGGCGTTTGGTAACGCTACGCGTTTCGTGGCTTGGAACCACTCATCAGGAGAAAAGCGCATAGTAGATCTATAATAGAAATTATTGTTTATGAGTAATCAATTTAAAATAATGAAAGACATGAACAAGGGTAGGGTAAGGGGGACCCCACACTAGGTGCATGCTTACTTACTCGGGTACGTATATTGGTGGTATGGTAGCCGGCTGAAGCAAGCGAACCCAGGGGCACCTCCAACCGGCAGCCGTGGCGGACAGCTTGGCGGGGACGACCCACATAGCCAGCAACCAGGCAAGAATTCATATGTAATTATTAGGACTGAATATTTAGTAAAACAGCAAACAGATTTTTGGAAACTGGGCAGCTGCAAAGTACATATCATTCTTTAATCCGTTTCTAAGATTTCTTGGGAACCCCATCAGGGAGCTTTTGAAAAAGCGCTACCTCCGGGGCTCTACGAATATTGACCCCAGTAACCGTGTATATAAGGTTAAATATACGAATCCAAAATCTAACTATTGTTGGGCATTGCCACCAAATGTGGCACATTGTACCCACCTGACCACACCGTCTAAAGCACATGGGGGATGCAGATGGATGCATCTTAGCTATCCTGGTTGGCACTAAGTACCATCGTAGTAGAGTTTTGTAATTTGCCTCAATCAGTGTAGTATTAACAGATACTTTAGATAAAGCATAAGCTATGTCTTGCCAGTCAGTCAGGTCAAAAGTAAGATTCAAGTCCCATTCCCAATGGGTCATATAGGGGAGTTTGGTAATTGGGTCCGTAATAGCGGCATAAATAGTAGATATACGTCCCCGTAATAGGTCCTTTGATTGGCAAGATAATTCAAAATTCGTAAGTGTAAACGGTCTATCTAGCAAACCGAGTTTAGAATGTATAAAGGATACAATTTGAATATACCGAAACAGTTCACTAGAGGGCATCTGTATTGTCTCTATAAAGTACTGCAATGAATGAGGTTGGTCCCCTTCTAGATAGTCACCTATTCGTAGGAGGCCTTTATTGAGTCACCACTGGAATGCGTGTGGAGTCAAGCCAGGTGGAAATTCTGGGTTACAGAACACCGGGGCCAATGGAGTATGCAAAGACACCAGCGGTTTACGATGTCGCACCCTGTCCCAGACCTCTAGGGAGTGAGACAGAGTGGGGCATAAGATGGGAGGGCGAAGGCGACTTGGCAGCCACATCAAGGAGCCAATAGCAAAAGGGTGGCACGAAAGAGCTTCAATAGACACCCAAAGGGGCTGAGGGGCTTAATGCATAGAATGCATTAAGGTGAAAAAACATTTACCTTTTACAACCCCTTTAACACTAGAGGCGATCAAGAGGTTAAATGTGTTTCCTCATGAGTGTTTCTAACTATGGGGGGATGGGACTGACTGGAGGAGGAGACATATCGCTGTTCTTAATTACTAGGAACAGCAGATCTGTGTCTCCTCCCCTGTCAGAACAGGGATTTGTGTGTTTACATACAGAGATCCCTGTTCTGGCTCTCATGCCTGTGATTGCGGGTGGCAGTTGCACATCGTGGCCACCGGCCACACGCATTGGGCGCGTGTCTGCTATGGCTCTTAAAGGAGACGACTTACCCATACATGATTCGCGGGAATGAGCTAGGCCACCTTCTCCACTGCTCTTCCTCTGACCGAACAAAACCTCAGAAATCCTCAGAAACACGTTGTCCAGGAAATGGTAACCTCCCAGGGTCTTAAAAGGCATTACACAAATTTTTCTACAAGGCGTCCTGAAGATGTTTCATCTTCAGGACGCCAAGGGGAGTGTTAAATATATTAGCAGAGTAAGGCCCCATTCACACTTGTGCGACCTAAAAGTCGCAAGATTTTGCCTAAAATTTGACACGATTTTGCTGCGACTTTGACAGGCAATGCCCTTTAGGGATAAAGGTTTTGAATAAATAAATAAAAGCTGATCATTTTAATCACTCCCGCCAGTGTTAAATGATATGTGCCATCTGTGCAAACTGATACATTCTGCTGGAGAGCTTGTGGTGTTAAAAAAACTGACTTGCTGGCTGGATTATCATATGAAAATAGACGAAGGAAAGAATGAAAAAGGAAAACAATGCAGCCATCACATCTAAGAACTGGTAAGCAGCAATCTAATAAATGTTTGTTTTCGGGTTTAATACTGTTTTAAGGTTTGTATCAAGCTATAGAATTGCAGGCTTCAGGAGCCGCTCGTGATATTCAGCACAGCTGTTGATGAGGTATTGAGTCCAGTGCTCATAGCTCCCAACAGTCCCAAATTTCGAGGGACTGTCCCTGATTTGGAGCAATGTCCCTCTGTCCCTCATTTTGATCTGATCTATATAGTTGTATATAAAATGCACTTTTTATCTTTAAAAAAGTTTTTCCCAGCGCTAAACATTTCATCCAAATTCTAAATTGCTGCCTTTGTCATTTTTAAAAGCCAATATAAAGGAATAGTAGTGGTAAAAAAAAGTACTTTTGGATTTAATTAACTTTTTTGGGGGGTTAATTCTCCTTTAAGAGGGTGTGCCGGGGGCGTGTCCTATGCCTAAATACGTTTGCAAGTAGGTGTCCCTCATTCCCATCTAAAAATGTTGGGAGGTATGGAAGCCCAATGTATCTTATTACCCTGGTGGCGGCCCACTTTATGTTTCACAGCTGCAATGGTTCCTGTGTACATGATGTCTGCACACAGTGTTCACAGACATCATTGATAAATACATTGCAACACAGTTACTGTTATAACATATTTAGACTTGTTGTTTTATGTGCCCATCAAACACATTCATCTTTATTCTAACAACAATTCTAATAACAGTTAATAACAGTTAAAGCAACCTTACAAAAAAGTTTTTGTTTTTGTATAAAAACTGACATATTTAAAGCGGAGTTCCGCCGTTTTTTTTTTTTAAGTCAGCAGACTTAAAAAAAGTCACGAATAATGCAGCTTCTGATAAATATGGACACTTACCTGTCCAGGGCACCCACGATGTCAGCCCCCGAAGCCGATCTGTCCCTCGGCTTTCAGGTGCTGCCGCCGCCATCTTTGGCTTCACTTCCTGGTTCCCTACTGCGCATGTGCCAATCACTCTGCGCGTTCCCACTGGTCCCTGCTGTCTCCCAGAAGACAGCGGGGGAGGAGGACCGGAAGTGGCGTAGATACCTGCGGGTGGCGCGGGTATCTATGCATGGAAGTGGGACAAGATACCTGTATTAGGAAGGGTTCCCAAAAGCGGAAGTTCTATTTTTGCGTGGAACTTCGCTTTAACCCCTTACTACTACATAAGCCAACACATATAAACACATTGCATTGATGTGAACTAGCACCATCTAAAACAATATGTAAGCTGTATATAATACATTTCACATGCCATGGAGGACAAGTTCACCTTTATAAAAGTTACCCACGTATTTAGGGTGTAACATGTTCCAGCAGCCGAGACCCCATGACAGCGGAAGGGGGTGGTTTCTCTCCCCTGCAGCTGCTGTCACATTTATAATTCATCAATCTCAAACTGAAACTCCGTATGGAGGTACGGGGAAAAAGCTGGAGGGAGAGAGTGCAGGAGCCTGACATTGCACCCGCCGTCCACTGAATGCAGATGCACCTGTGGGAAAATATAATAAATGCACATTTTTTTCTTGCAAAAATATACACCTATGATTTTTTTTTCCGAAAAAGTGAAAATTGAAATATAGAGGTGTAAATGTGTTCTCAAAGCGACTCTGAATGATATCCTTATTTTCCAAAAATAATCTATGCACATTCATATGTCATGGCCTTTTACATTGTATACTGGTCTGCATCACAACATGAATTGCTGTGCATCGTGACACAAGTTGGTTGACATGACAGTTGATTGATTGCAATGAAAAAAATTGTCTGGCGTCTGGAGTCTGGCGAGAACATAGTTTTTTCATTGCCATCGTTCACACTGGAAAAATACATGAGCCACAGCGCCACCAAGTGGACCTTTTATAAAATGGGTGGAACATGTTTTTAAAGCGGTGTTCCAGCTGAATTTTTTTTCTTTAAGGCCTCATACACACGGACGTTATAAAAAACGGCCTGTTAAGCTAGTTACAACGTCTGGAAAAAATCAGCGTTAAAAATGTGATTTTATTAGTGTTTTGCTCTGGTGTCAATGTGCATTTAACGGCGTTTGTAAGCGTTAACGCTAAGGAGCGTTTTTAAAAAAAATATATCCCATCACATTATAAACATTTTTACAGCTGACGCTGATGCTAAAAAACGTTGGTATAGCTTTTAATAAGCACACTTACCCGTCCAGTGTGCCCGCGATGTCGGCCGCCCGAGACTAATCCGTTCATCGGATCGGGTCCTGGCGCCGCCATTCTAAGGGAACCAGGCAGTGGAGCCTTGCGGCTTCACTGCCCATTTCCTACTGCACATGTGTGAGTAGCGCAGCGCTTTGTGAATGGCCGGCTGTGTTCTGGGGCACACAGTTCCCAGCACAAAGCGCGCCCCATTCCCAGAAGACAACGCCAGGAGAAGAATGAAGATCACCGCGGAGTGGGAAGTGGCAGATTAGGACGATCTGCCTAGCAACAGCCATTTCTGGTAAGTATAAAAAAAAAATAAAAAAAAAAATAAGATTTTTAGGAGCATTTTGTATGTAATTTTTTTTTTTTTAGGGTGGACCTCCGCTTTAATTGAATTATCCCACTTATAGAATTGTAGCAAAAAGAATAACCCACTCCAGGTGTATGCTTCCTAATGATCTCTCCTGTCCAGGAATGGGTGTGGCTCGATATGCAACCATGTGCAAAAATTTTACAAAAAGTTTGAATTGCCGTACTTCAATGAAAATGATTTCTTTATTGTTGTAATAAATCCATACAGCAAGGATAAAACCACTAACGCATTTCACAACGTTATAGCAGGTGCTTATTCAAAGCTATGTACGTGACGCAGTTTTTTTTGGCTGGGCACGTGACCTGACCTACATACACTAACCTACCTGATCTACATACACTGATGGTAGTGACCTACATACACTGACCAACATACACTAACCTACCTGATCTATATACAGACGGTAGTGACCTACCTACACTGATGGTAGTGACCTACCTACACTCACGGTAGTGACCTAAATACACTGACCTACCTACACTAACCTACCTGACCTACCTACACTGACGGTAGTGACCTACCTACAGTAACCTACCTACACTGACGGTAGTGACCTACCTACACTGACCTGCCTGACCTACATACACTGACCTACATACACTAACGGTAGTGACCTACCTACACTGACCTAAACATATATTGACATTTACATACACTGACCTACCTACACTGACATTTACATACACTGACCTACCTACACTGACATTTACATACACTGACCTACCTACACTGACTTGCCTGACCTACCTACACTGACATTTACATACACTGACCTACCAGACCCACATACACTGTCTGACCTACCTCAGCCTTGGTGTACGGTATCACAGCAGCCAGCCCTCAGAGAAGGAGAAGAGGAGAGCGGCCTGCCTGAGCACCAAGCAGGGATGTGGCGCGGCGGCCGCTTTGTAATTTCCTGCCTTCTGGAGCCTGCAGCACCTATGATGGACGTCACGTGTCCCGGGATTGGACCAGTGGGACGTCCATCATAGTAGTTGCAGGCTCCAGAAGGCGGGACCTACTATGGCACTCGGCGGCGCTCGGGATCAGATTGGTCCCGGCGCTCGGGGCTGACAATGGAGAGCCTGCAGAGCCAAGACTCTGGGCTTTAGGGGGTCACATTCGGGGTTTCAGACCCTCCTAGTCACCCCCTCCCAACGCCCCTGTGCACAAATCCATTACACCAAGGGGAATCTCTGGCCTCAGGGAACATTCTTTGTCTATTCGTTATAATGATCACAGATATGAAGGCTTTAAAGAGGAATTAAACCCTGATGAGTTTACTTCCTCTTTCATTCCCTGCAAAGGCAAAGCATAATGGACTACTATGCATCGCATAGTAGTCCATTATGTGTCACTTACCTGACACAGGAGCCAGCGAAGTCGCCGCTGTCCCCTGTAGTCCGCCGCATCCATCTTGTTGGTGGGGTCTCGCAGCTCCGCCGCTGTCATTCGGCGAAGCCGCGATGACGTCACTCCCGCGCATGCGCACGGGAGCCGACACGCGCGGCAGCTCCGTCGCTGAGAATGCTGCGCTCAGTGCGCCTGCGCGCCGCTGTCAACGGCGCATGCGCCGTAGACAGCAGTGCCCGTTTTCGGGCAAATATCTCCTAAACCATATAGGTTTAGGAGATATTGCTTGGACCTACAGGTAAGCCTTAATCTAGGCTTACCTGTAGGTCAAAGTGGTTTGTAAGGGTTTACAACCACTTTAAATACACTCACCGGACACTTTATTAGGTACACCTTGCTTGTACTGGGTTGAACCCCATTTTGCCTTCTGAACTGCCTTCATTCTTCGTGGCATAGATTCCACAAGGTGTTGGAAACATTCCTCCGAGATTTTGGTCCATATAGACATCAATAGCACACCCATGATGCGAATCTCCCATAACACCACATCCCAAATGTAAACATCCCTTGTGACAGCAATAGGCACATGACAGGTATTCTTATGTAGGGATCTGGGTTCTATAAGACCCCAAACCCCTACTTTGCACTTGAAAGCATTCAAAACGCCTAGATCGGCGGTTTTTAATACTTTTTTTTTTTTTTTTAAACTGGCGCCTTTATGACTCCAGTGAACCGGAAGAGATGTCATGACATCGCTTCCAGCTTACTACATCCGAGACCTGATCAAAGTCGATCCCGGATTTTTTCGGGTCTCCAGCCAGCCGGCACACACATGCTGGCTGTTCACTTGGGTCTCCTGGTGGGACGGAAGAACCCGAACAAGTGGCGGTAGGTGCCGGGAGGGGGGGGTGTCTCCTCCTGCTGCTTGTAATAACAACCAAGTGGCTGCTTGGCTGCATCGGTTGTCATTACAAGAGAGCTGACCGTCGGCTCTAAACAATGGTACTGGGCCCGGGACAACCACTTGAAGTCAAATGATGTAAAGGTACGTGATTTGGCGGCAAGTGGCTAAAGAGATTGTAAAGTCTCTTTTAAAAAAAAAAAAAATAGAAAACATGTTATACTTAACTGCTCTGCACAGAGCAGCCTGGATCCTCCTCTTCTCAGGTCCCTCTTCACTGCTCCTGGCCCCTCCTTCCTGTCGAGTGCCCCCACAGCAAGCAGCTTGCTATGAGGGCACCCGAGCTGAACTAAAGCTCCTTGTATCCATTCAGACACGGAGCTGCCATTCAGCCATGCAGCCTCTCTCTTTTCATTGCTAACTGACTTTGATTGAAAGCTGTGGGAGCCAATGGCGCCACTGCTGTGTCTCAGCCAATCAGGAGTGAGAGTCACGTATTGGCCGAGGGACTCGTGCACATCGCTGGACAGAGATGGGGCTCAGGTAAGTATTTGGGGGTGCTGGGGAGGCTGCTACACACATAAGGCTTTTTATCTTAATGCATAGAATGCAGTAAAGCATTTGTTGACTCCCCCCCCAAAAAAGATCAGTTTCCTTTAAAGCATTTTATACAGCACAGTGCTTGTGCTGTGTCATTTGGCCCCCCTGTAACATCTGTAATACCTGGCTGATCCTGCCTGGCTATGCCCTCCCCCTGTACGCTGACTCAATATATCAGGGTTGCTGAGCCCTGACACCGAAGTCAACCTTACGTGCCTCTGTCATCCGCAGCCTGCTGTCTCCTCTGTGCTCTCTCCCCTCTCTGCCTGTCAGCTTGTGACAGTGCCTGCCCCCTCAACTCCTGCTGCTCCAATAACTTTCACATCTTCATACCATCCCCTCTGTTTTCTAATCCTGTGTGCCCCCGTGTGAGTGATTTATAAAAGAAAAAATCCTGCTATACCTAATTTTAGAGCTCTTCTCACATGATCGGCTGGTGCTGGCTTTCTCTCCTCTCCTCAGTGATGTCAGCGGGGGAATCTCGGCCCCACCCACTGCATCTATCAGATGGGGAGAGAAGAAAGCCAGTCGATCATGTGATCACTGAGAAGAGCTCTGAAATTAGGTATATCAGGCTTTTTATTTATAAATCACTCACACAGGGGCACACAGGATTAGAACACCGAGGGGATGGTATGTGATGTGAAAGTGGCTTAACAAGATAGAAAACCTTCTGCCTTTACAACTAGTGATGGCCGAACGGTTCGCCCGGCGGTCGTTTCGCGGAAAATTTCGGCTGTGCACGGTCCGCCCGATCGGCGGACTATTGCCGCCGTTCGCCCGGCGGACTTCCGTGTTTACTGTGTAAAAGAACTTTGACCTATGATGACACATCCATCATGGGGTACAGGACAGCCAATTGAGACATTACAGCACATGGGCACTTGGACATTCCCCCTAACTTATAAATACACCCAATCCGGCGGCCATTTTACATTCTTTCTTCTGTCACTATAGGGAGAGGTTGCTGTGTGGAGCAGGGAGAGATTGCAGTGACCCAAATCGCTAGCTATTTGGTACACAAAAGTTCTTTTCAGGACTGGTATAGGTGTTAGGTGTAGTTCAGGATATAGGTTTGAGGCAGTGCTGTGCTACTGATTGTTGGAGCAGCCTGAGTGTCTTTTGTCAGTTTAGAGAAAGGGACAGGACGGTGTGTGCTGCAGGGACAGTCAGTTTAGTCATTAGCTGTTACTATCAGGTCCACAAAAGTGCTATTCAAGTTATTGTTCCAGTAGCCTCTGTTTTGTCAGTTTATATAGGGACAGGCAGGAAGCTGTGTGTGAGGCAGTGAGGGTCAGTTTAATCAGTAGCTGTTACTATATTAGGTCCACAAAGGTTCTTTTCAGGACTGGTATCAGTGGTATGGTAATAGGCTTGTACACATATAATATTCTTTCTTCCAAATATAGAAAGAATATTATACTTGACTGCTGCCCTTCTGCTGCAGTCTGCTAATCAGTCACAACCTACTTGTTCCACAAAGGTCCTTATAAGGACTGGTAACCTGGTGTAGGGTGCTATAGTACATAGGGTTGAGTGAGGTACAGTCTGCTATTCTATAAGGACTGGTATAGGTCCACAATACATAGGGTTGAGGTGCACTACTGCTGACCGCTGCCCTATACTGCAGCAGTCCTTCATCGGTATAGGGACTGACGTACAGTCTGCTAATCAGTCACACACAACCTACTTGTTCCACAAAGGTCCTTATAAGGACTGGTAACCTGGTGTAGGGTGCTATAGTACATAGGGTTGAATGAGGTACAGTCTGCTATTCTATAAGGACTGGTATAGGTCCACAATACATAGGGTTGAGGTGCACTACTGCTGACCGCTGCCCTATACTGCAGCCGTCCTTTATCGTTATAGGGACTGACGTACAGTCTGCTAATCAGTCACACACAACCTACTTGTTCCACAAAGGTCCTTATAAGGACTGGTAACCTGGTGTAGGGTGCTATAGTACATAGGGTTGAGTGAGGTACAGTCTGCTATTCTATAAGGACTGGTATAGGACCACAATACATAGGGTTGAAGTGCACTACTGCTCACCGCTGCCCTATACTGCAGCAGTCCTTCATCGGTATAGGGACTGACGTACAGTCTGCTAATCAGTCACACACAACCTACTTGTTCCACAAAGGTCCTTATAAGAACTGGTAACCTGGTGTAGGATGCTATAGTACATAGGGTTGAGTGAGGTACAGTCTGCTATTCTATAAGGACTGGTATAGGTCCACAATACATAGGGTTGAGGTGCACTACTGCTGACCGCTGCCCTATACTGCAGCAGTCCTTCATCAGTATAGGGACTGACGTACAGTCTGCTAATCAGTCACACACAACCTACTTGTTCCACAAAGGTCCTTATAAGGACTGGTAACCTGGTGTAGGGTGCTATAGTACATAGGGTTGAGTGAGGTACAGTCTGCTATTCTATAAGGACTGGTATAGGTCCACAATACATAGGGTTGAGGTGCACTACTGCTGACCGCTGCCCTATACTGCAGCAGTCCTTTATCAGTATAGGGACTGAGAGTTTTGTCACAGGGTCATTTAAAAAATGACAGGCAGAGGAAGAGGCAGGCCCTTCCGCAGGGGTGGTAGGGGTAGGGCAGGAGCAACAGGCTTGAGCCAAAGTGGGAAGTTGCTGAAGGTGCGTTCAATTCATTTAAAGGACGCACCAGACTTGGTTGAGTGGCTCACTCAGCCTTACTCTTCTGCACCCTCCTCATCCTCTCAATCTGCACCCTCTTCTTCACTCTCTGCTATGTGCACCCCCAAAGACACTACCACCAACAACACCACCACCACCACATACCTTCCGCTTGAGTCACAGGAATTATTTTCCGATCCATATCAAGACATTTCTGATGCGCAGCCACTCTTGGTATTGGATCAGGAAGAGGAGGTAGCAACAACCGCTACTCAGCAGTCTGACGACAGTACCCAGATCAGCCCAAGGAGGAGGTTGGTCCCCGGTGTTGCTGCCTACTCCGAGATCTCTACTTATAGCGGTGGGGAAGGTGACATCGATGATGACGTGTCTAGTGATGTCACGTGGGTGCCCACAAGAGAGGAAGAGGAGGGGAGTTTAGAGGGAGATATGGACCAGCAGATAGGGAGGAGAAGCAGGAATAACTTACATTGCACAGGAGGGCCAAAGCAGACTGCAAATGTATCAGGAGCGAGTCATCGACCATGTACGGTCACATCTGGTGCTCCCAGGACACCGGCACATGGCTACGCAGTGTGGGCTTTTTTTAACGTGTCCGCTGCTGACAATAGCGTTGCCATCTGCAATCTTTGCAGTCAACGCATTCGTCGCGGTAAGCCCAACACTCACCTAGGGACGACCGCCTTAAGAAGGCACATGAGCAGCCATCACCGAGCCCAGTGGGAGCAACGGAACACACAAAGCCACACTCCAGGCTCTCACCGTCCAGCCTCGTCTTCTACTTCTCCTTCTCCTCTCTCCTCACAATTGTCCTCCACTCCACATTCCATCACGCCAAGCTCACGTTTTTCTGCAAAAAGGCAGGCTTCCGTGGGCCTAATGTTCGAGCGTAAAAAAATGATGACGCCGGATAACCCTCTTGCCCAACGGTTGACGGCTGGCTTGTCAGAACTCATAGCCCGCCAACTACTGCCATATAAACTGGTGGACTCGGAGGCCTTTTGCAAATTTGTGGCCATTGGAACACCACAATGGAAGGTCCCAGGAAGGAAGTATTTCTCAGAGAAGGGCATCCCAGAGCTATATGGCCATGTTCAGCGGCAAGTGAATGTATCTCTGGCACACAGTGTCGGTGCCAAGATACATCTGACCACAGACACGTGGTCTAGCAAACACAGGCAGGGAAGGTATATCACTTTTACTGCCCACTGGGTGAACCTTCTGACGGACGTCAAGCATGTAACCCGTGGCACCCGTGTAGATTTGGTTTTACCGCCACGGATTGCATGCAGGCCTGGCCCTTCTTGAATGAATGAAATACTTATATAGCGCACAATGCGAACTGAATCGCCTCTCGGCGCTGTGGCGAGCTTTGATCATCTGCTAAAAGAGGAAGGTCTTGAGTTTTTTCCTAAAAGCCAGGTGATTTTCTTCCAGGCGGATGTTGATTGGTAGAGCATTCCATAGCCGAGGCCCTTGGACAGCGAATCTCCGATCACCCTTGGATTTATACCGGGCTTTGGGCACGAGGAGGAGGTTTTTGTTGGCTGATCGAAGACTGCGGTTTGGTGTGTAATGATTTATTTTCTCCATTAGGTATTGCGGAGCTTCTCTATGCACGCATTTGTGGGTGAGGCAAAGGGTCTTGAACGTGATCCGATTTTTTACGGTTAGCCAATGTAAGCTCTTCAGTGAAGGAGAAATTGATTCCCAGGGTTTTTTTCCTGTTATCAGCCTTGCCGCCGTGTTTTGGATCAGTTGTAATCGCGCAAGTTGATATTGTGGTAATCCTATGTAAAGCGAGTTTGCGTAGTCCAGTCGTGAATTAATGATTGTTCCAACTACCACTGCTTTGTCATTCTTTGGGATAAAAGGGATGAGTCTGCGAAGCATTCGCAGCAGATGGTGAGATCGACTGACTACAGATCCTATTTGCGCATCCATTGACATTTGTGCGTCTAAAATAACCCCGAGACTCTTCGCTTTGGTCTTTGGGGAGATAGTCTGCCCAAAGACGGTTGGTGGAGACCAGGAGGTTTTGGTTGCGGGCTTATGATTTGGGTGTAAGATAAGAAGCTCTGTCTTTGATTGGTTCAGCTGGAGGGAGTTGGTGGTCATCCAGTCCTCTATTGATTTGAGGCAGTTTTCAAGTTGTTGTTGGTGATCTTTTTTTCCATTGATCCGGAAATAAAGTTGCGTGTCGTCAGCGTAAGAGTGGAAGCAGAGATCTGAGCATCTGATGATTTGAAGGAGTGGGCGAATGTAAATGTTGAAGAGAACGGGTGACAACGGAGAGCCTTGAGGGACTCCGCAGGTGACTGCCCGAGTTTTGGAGAGGAATTTTCCTAGTTTCACTGTCTGTGACCGATTTCCTAGGAAGGACGCGAACCATTGGAGATCTATGTCTTGGACTCCGGCTACTTCTGTGAGGCGGACGAGTAGAGTATTGTGATCTACTGTATCAAACGCTGCACTTAGGTCTAGCAGTACGAGGAGACACGGCTCTCCGTCATCTGCTGCTTCGAGGGCGTCATCCCAAATCTTGAGGAGAGCCGTTTCTGTTCCATGACCCGGGCGGAAGCCTGATTGCAGCGGGTCCAGGAGTTTGTGAGTATCCAGGTGAAGTTGTAGCTGATGTACTACAGCTTTCTCCATGATCTTAGAAATGGTGTTGAGGCTTGTAATCGGCCTACGGTTGTTTGGATCCTGAGGGTCCAGGTTTGGTTTCTTGAGTAGAGGTTTGACGATGCCTTGTTTGAGGATGCTGGGAACAATCCCTTCGTGGAATGATCGGTTTATGAGGTGGGTTATGGTTGGAGCCACGATGTCAGAGCATTCTTTCAGTAGTTTTGTGGGGATGATGTCAATAGGTGAGGTACTGTCACGCAGTTTATTAATGATGTTTTTTGCGGTGTCTACGGTAATTGGGGATAGTGAAAATTTTGGCGGTTGCGGTATGTTGGTGCGGACATCCTCTTTATGTATTTGCTGGCTGAGGTTGGATGTTTTCTTCTGACAAATTGTTTCCCTGATGGTTTTGACTTTATCGATGAAAAAATCCGACAGTTTGTCACAGTAATCCTGGGATTCGCTTTCTGGGGGTTCTAGGCACACCGGATTCATTGATTGATTAACCAGTTTAAACAGTTCCTGTGGTTGGTTTGCGGCCGTTGAGATTGTATATGAGAAGTGGTCCTTTTTGGCTTTGAAGATTGCTTTCCGATAATTCTCTGTCAGACCTTTGTAGTTAAATAGGTTTTCCTCGGTGGGATTTCTTCTCCATGTTCTTTCCGCTCTTCTGCGTTCTTGCTTTAGTACGGAGAGGGAGCTATTAAACCATCCAGCATTTTTCTTCCTGATGAGAGCCCTGCGTTTTGGTGCTACCGAGTCTGCTGATTGCAGTAATGCCTTGTTCAGGGAGTTGAGTGTTTCCTCCGTAGAGTGGTTTAAGGTTATTGTAGATATTTTTTTGGACAGAGTGGTTTTGAAGGCTTCGGAGTACAGTTTTTTATGCGATCTGGTCCAGTGCGTTGTTACAGGTTTCCGTTTTGCGTTGGTCATGTTGGTAGTGATTTTGAATTTGATGGCGTGGTGATCCGTCCATGGCAGAGTTATGTTGTCGAGTATGTTGACGTCGATGTTCTGTTTGAAAATGAGGTCCAGGGTGTGCCCTGACCCATGCGTGGGAGTCTTTATCAGTTGCTGTAGACCCAGTTCTTCTAGTTGATTGATGCAGGCAGTTGCGATGGGGTCTTTAGGCTCGTTTGCCCAAAGGTTGAAATCTCCGAGTGCCAGGAAATTTTTGAATTTTAGGGTGTGCATTGCAAAGGATTCCGTGAGGGGTGAAAGAAGATTGGACTTTGGTCCCGGTGGTCTGTAGCACAGTAGAATATGAGTGGTGTCATGGGGTGTTGTTTGAAAATGTAGCGTCAGGGTTTCCATAAAAGACACTGGGTTCTGAGATGATGGTTTAGTGAGATCCAGGTGACCTTTAAAGATCACTGCTAGGCCTCCTCCTTTTTTCCCTATCCGGTGTTCGGTTAGGATCCTGTAGTTTTCCGGCACCAATTCGGTGAGGATGGTGTTGCAGTCAGAGGTTAACCAGCTTTCGGTGATGAAGAGGCAGTCTACATTGTTCTCGATGATGAAGTCGTGTACTTCCAGTCTATGTTTGACTGCAGACCTGGCGTTAATCAAGGCGCAATCTAATTGTAGTGGTCGAGTAGATGTCTTCCTGTGGTTGGGAGCTGCTTGTCGTCCGGTTTTTAATAGTTGTTCTCTTTGAAGTATTTTTTGTATGGAAGATGGCAAAGTGGTGTTGATGTTCCTTAGTCTGTGCAGAACTTCAGCTGAGTATTTGAAGTAGCACATGGTTTGTGGATGCTGTTGATGGTACTATGGGCCTAAGATGATGATCCTGATCAGGGTATTGATCCTGAGGTGGGGCTAGGTATCAGACTTGCCGCCGTGCTTGAGGCTATTAGCGCGCAAGTTGATCAGGGGATGCCTATATGGATGCGGAAGGAGTTGTTGTATTCCGTTGCTGGCTGTTCCAGTTGCATTTACTTAAGGTGGAGGTCTCCGCTTAGAAAAGAAGTCTGGCTGTGATCTGGAATAGTCGTCCTAGGATAGCGTAAAAATGGAAAGGAGGCCGGAGGTAGGGGTATGCTTACCTATGGTTGTTCCAGAGGAAGGCGAAAAACCCCCTGACAGTAGCAGCCAAATGCACCAGTGGGCATTCTCCTCCTCCTCCTACTCCATCCTCCTCCCTCTCCTCCTCGGCTGACTCCTCCTTTTCCTCTGCTAGCGTCTCTTCCGCTGCGCCGCCCAAGCTCCCCAGAACCTATTCGACATGCCAGGTGAGACGTTGCCATGCCGTGCTGCGTCTGTTGCGCCTGGAAGCCAAGAGCCACACTGGCCCGGCACTCCTTTCAGCTTTGCGTTCACAGGCAGATCAGTGGCTAACACCGCTCAATTTGACAGTTGGTAAAGTGGTGTGTGACAACGGTGCTAATCTGCTTAGCGCATTGAAACAGGGCAAAATCACGCACGTGCCATGTATGGCACACGTCTTAAACTTGGTCGTGCAGCGATTCGTTGTCAAATACCCTGGGGTCCAGGACATCTTGCGGCAGGCAAGGAAAATCTCGGCCCATTTCAGAAGATCTTACACGGCCATGGCTCGCCTTGCTGACATTCAGCGGCGACACAATCTGCCGGTCAGACATCTTATTTGCGATTGCCCGACGCGATGGAACTCAACCTTCTATATGCTTGATAGGCTGCTCCAGCAGAAACGTGCAGTTAACGCCTACCTGTATGAACTCTGCGGCAGAACAGGTTTTGGGGAGCTGGGGCTTTTTTCACCGCGCCAGTGGCTGCTCATGCGCGACGCATGCAGACTTCTGCGGCCATTTGAGGAGATCACCAAACTGGTCATTCGCAGCCATGGCGCCATCAGTGACATGGTACCTTATACCTTCTTTATAGAGCGTGCATTGCGTCGTGTCATTGATCAAGCTGCGGAAGAGCAGGAGCGGGAAGATGAGGAAGTCGCAATGCTGGATGAATTCCAAGGGGGGGCTACTCTATCTGAGACAAGTGAACAACAGGAGTCTGAAGAGGAGTCAGAGGAGGATGGTGCCGGGGCAGATGAGGAGGAGTAAGAAGAGCATGCTTTAAACCTTTCTGGGATCCCTGTTGTGCGTGGATGGGGAGAGGAGAATGAAGAGGACGACATTATCCTGGATGATGAGCAGGAGCCAGGCCACCACACCGCTTCCAGTTTAGTGCAAATGGGGGCCTTTATGCTCCAGTGTTTTAATAGGGACCCCCGTATAAAAAGCATAAGGGTCAAGGACCAGTACTGGGTGGCAACGTACTTAGACCCCCGGTACAAACACAAAATGGCGGAAATGTTACCGCCGTCACAGAGGGCTGGCAGAATGGAGCACTTCCAGGCCTTGCTTCGAGAAATGCTGCATTCTGCTTTTGCGTGCGCTGGCAGAGGAGCAATTCCCCACTCCCAGAGAAGGAGTTGCGGGTACCAATCCAACAGCGCCTGCAAGAAGAGGCCGGTTTGAAGATGTGTTGGTGACTTCGGATATGAGGTCATTCTTTCAGCTGACCCATTGACAGGTGTCATCCGGATCCAGCATCAGGGAACGCCTAGACCGTCAGGTGTCCTAATACATCGGGTTAACGGCCGATGTGGACGCTCTGAGGAGTGATGAACCCCTGGACTACTGGGTGGGCAGGCTTGACCTCTGGCCAGAGCTTGCCCAATTTGCAATCGAACTGTTGGCTTGCCCCTTGTCCAGTGTCCTGTCCGAAAGGACGTTCAGCGCAGCAGGGGGGATCGTGACCGATAAGCGTACTCGCCTAGCTCACGACAGTGTTAACTACCTCACATTTCTAAAAATTAATGAGGCATGGATCTCGGAGGAATTCAACACATGTGACCAGTAGACCATGTATATGTCGATAAACAATTTTTTTAATCGAGCACACAGACCTTCTTTCTTCATTTGGCTCACTTCCTTGTCCAAAAAAAGCACACTGTACTATATGCCCGTACCCTGCTCTTTGAAGAGGTTGAGCGGTGTCATATTTCTACTGGGGCTGCTTATTATGAGGGGCTCCCACCATCCCTGTGCTGTGCTGACTTCCTCCTGGGCCTGCTTATTATGAGGGGCTCCCACCATCCCTGTGCTGTGCTGACTTCCTCCTGGGGCTGTACCTCTGCTGTGCATATTATCAGGGGCTCCCACCATCCCTGTTCTATGCTTATTATGAGGGGCTCCCACCATCCCTGTGCTGTGCTGACTTCCTCCTGGGGCTGCTTATTATGAGGGGCTCCTACCATCCCTGTGCTATGCTGACATCCTCCCGGGGCTGCTTATTATGAGGGGCTCCCACCATCCCTATGCTATGCTCATTATGAGGGGCTCCCACCATCCCTGTGCTATGCTCATTATGAGGGGATCCCACCATCCCTGTGCTATGCTCATTATGAGGGTCTCCCACCATCCCTGTGCTATGCTGACTTCCTCCTGGGGCTGCTTACGGTGCAGGTGTCAGTGCTGTATATCACGGTGCTGATGTCAGTACTCTCTATCACGGTGCTGCTGTCAGTGCTGTATATCACGGTGCTGGTGTTAGTGCTTTATGTCACGCTGCTGACGTCAGTGCTCTCTATCATGGTGCTGTTGTCAGATGACTCAATCATGGTGCAGGTGTCATTGCTGTATGTCACGCTGCTGATGTCAGTGCTCTCTATCACGGTGCTGCTGTCAGTGCTGTATATCACGGTGCTGGTGTTAGTGCTTTATGTCACGCTGCTGATGTCAGTGCTCTCTATCACGGTGCTGTTGTCAGATGACTCTATCACGGTGCAGGTGTCATTGCTGTATGTCACGCTGCTGATGTCAGTGTTATCACGGTGCTGCTGTCAGTGCTGTATATCACGGTGCTGGTGTTAGTGCTTTATGTCACGCTGCTGATGTCAGTGCTCTCTATCACGGTGCTGTTGTCAGATGACTCTATCACGGTGCAGGTGTCATTGCTGTATGTCACGCTGCTGATGTCAGTGCTCTCTATCTAGGTGCTGCTGTCAGATGACTCTATCACGATGCAGGTGTCATTGCTGTATGTCACGCTGCTGGTGATCATCTCCTGCACCCTCTTCTTTGCCTACCCTGACCTTCCCTCTCCTCCATTGCCTTCATGCGCTCCACAGTCCTGAATTGTCACAACAATTTCCCATATAAAAAAAGAATGCTTGTAGTTGTGGTGGGACTATGTTTGCACAGCTATTAATTATTTTGTGGCTGCAAATTTGACCTGTAGGTTTGCAAAGTTCGCCTCCCATTGAAGTCAATGGGGCCCGCCGCGAACGTTCCGGTTCGCGAACTATCGGCCGCGTTCGCGAACTATCGGCCGCGTTCGCGAAACGTCCCGTCGGAAGTTCGTCCATCACTATTTACAACCACTTTATCTGACAATTGCAGTCATGCCACATTGTGCCCAAATAAAATTGATGTCCTTTTCCCCCACAAATAGAGCTTTCTTTTGGTATTTGTATTTGATCACCTCCTGTGGTTTTTATTGTTTGCACTATAAACAAAAAAATACCGACAATTTTGAAAAAAAATATAACATATAAAACATATCCAATAAATCTAATTTCTTCATCAATTTAGGCCAACATGTATTCTGCTACATATTTTTGGTAAAAAAAAATCCCAGTGACACTAATAATATTATATCATTATCACTAATAAAAGTGATCAATGCTAAAAAAAAAATGTACTGTCACGGTACTAATGACACTGGCTGGGAAGGGGTTAACATCAGGGGCGATCAAAGGGTTAACTGTGTGCCTAGCTGACATTTTCTTACTGTGGGGGAGGTGCTTTTACTAGGGGTAGGCAATGATCAATGCCCCTGCTTTGCAGGGACACAGGATCCATGCCTTCTGTACTGACAGAACAGCGATCTGACTTGTTTACATAGGCAGATCGCCATTCTCCTTCTGTACTGAAGCATCGCAGATGCTGGCAGATATCGAGTCCACCATACCTGCCGATCAGCTCCTGCTGTGTATAAGCCCCAGACACAGAAATGTCAGATCATGTACTAGGTACGAGATCTGGTGCAGAGCGGCCGCCCTGACCGTTTATCTACGGTGGGCGGATCTGCAAGTGGTAAAGTCGAAAATTTCAAAAAATATGTATTTTATACTTACCTGCAGTCAAAAAGATGAGAAAATGGGTTAAACGATGGCCCATTGATATATCTTATATGACCAAATGCGTATCAGGTCCCTCGGGAGACCAGGGCACCCTTATGGACATTACCTTTTGGACTACTAAGGGGGGTCTTCTTGATAGACCAAAACATTTTTTTTTATTTTTTTGTTTTTTTCCAGAAATTAGGAAATTCAAAAATTCAGGAATTCTAAAATCCGAAAATTCAGATTTTCAAATTTCCGAATGTCTAATTTCTGAATTTTCAAATTTCCAAGTTTCTGAAATTTTCCAATTACCGAATTTCAAATTTCCGAAATTATTAACCTCTCGAATTTCCTGAAATTTTGAATTCAGAAACAGAGCCACTTTACCCCCTCTCTCTCCTCATTGGCTCATTAGGGGTGATTGACAGCAGTGGTAGCTAATGCCTCCTGCTGCTGTTTTGGCCAATGAGGAGGGAGAGTCCCCAGAGAGCCGATGCTCTCATGCACATCATTGGATTTAGAGTGAGCTAAGGTATGTAGGGGGGGGGGGGGGGCTGCTGCACACAGATTTTTTTACAATCAAACATAGAATGCATGAAGGTAAAAAAAAAAAAAACTTTAGAACCACTTTAATATAACCATCTAGTAGGGGTGCAGTTGGCAATCCATGGATTGTCATATATATATATAATATATATTTATCCTTTACTTATCCCATAGTGTATACTCTCACGTGACGTTGGTGGGTGTGGCAGACTAGCCCTTATAAGTCTTCTGGGGCAGATTGACTCACATGGTGGTTCCAGCCTTGTATCTGCACACCTTGCGGAGCACTCAACACTGAAGTGTCTATTAGGTAATTTGATCTTACTTTTTCACTATTTGATTTATCCTGCACCTTTATTTCATTTCATCTAACTATTTTGGTTGATATGGTTTCTTCAATGTTGTTTTTATTTTCTTTATATATCCCATGTATTTTACCTTTCCAATCATTCTAACTTTCTACTCTCACTAAGTTAACCTTACTTATACACTCATTAGCATCTCATTATCCTATCCTTTACCAAGTTTAGGACAGATTACCTTTTGTATCACATAATATGACCCTCCAATTTATTTTACAATCCTTCTTTCACTTTTAGCACCTTTGGTCACTGCTGACCCTTATTAATCTTTGGAATTTCCTTTCTTGGAAACCATCTTTGTCCAGTCCTGATCTGCCTTAACCACCTCAGCTCCCATCAGTGATACCCATATGGGGTTATTCTGATTCATTTTGGCACATTGCTACTGCATAGATACAGACAATGTAAGTACTTTTGAGAGTGGTTTTTGGGGGGGTTTATCCTAGCCAATATTACTTCTAATTACTTTATTTCAACCTCTATTTCCCGTGACAGGGCCAGACCTTACAGATATTATTTGTTATTATACTACAGCATTCAGTTTTCCACGTGCATGCTCCTGAAGAGTGGATGAATCCACGAAATGCATAGAGCTACTATATGCCATGTTTTATGCCAACCATATGTTTTACTTACCTAATGATCACTTGTAATATGTGATTTGTATTTTTGTGGTCAATTGTTATTGCTGTATGTTTATCCATTGAATGGAATATATTGGTCTTCTTGATGTACTCATGACTACCCTCATGCAACTTACCATTGATTTTCCAATAAATGTAAATGTTTTACACCTGCCTGCTTCATTTAAAGTCCCAACCTCCAGTCATTTTGATTTCCATAGTGTATACTGTATTTACAGTATACATTTCTTGCAGCTAAGCTATATTAATCAGCGGAATATAGTGGATAGTTGAATTTTTTGGATCTGTTCTCTCCATGAGGGCGTCTATTAGTTGTACTACTCTACTGTGTTCTCATCTACTATATCTTAGGTACAATACACTTTTGTAAATTGAACACATGGGTTATGCATGTTAAAATCTGTGTTTTATAATTACAGATACTTTGACCCGTGAAACGCGTTGGTGGAAGTAACACTATACCAATGTCATGATTAATGATATCAACTAAAAAAATTACTACTTGATGTTTGTATGAAGCAGGATATGCAGATGTATCACATGATGAGTAATTGCTGACTAATTTTTACTATGGTTTATTATTTGTACTAATAAAATTCAATAATTTTTTTTATACATGTGGAATTATGGTACTGGTAAAGAGTTTTTTGGTTAGGGTGGTTTATTTAGATCAGTTTTTTTCAACTCCAGTCCTCAAGGCGCCCCAACAGGTCATGTTTTCAGGATTTCCCTCAGATGAAAAGGCTGTGGTAATTACTAAGGCAGTGAAACGGATCAAATCACCTGTGCAAAATAATGGAAAGCCTGAAAAAATGACCCGTTGGGGCGACTTGAGGACTGGAATTGAGAAACACTGGTTTAGATATTCAGTAATAAGGATGTGGTCTCAGACAATCTATGTCCTATACTCATAAGCAAGGGCAGTAAACAAACAATGGAATGGAAATGTGGCAATTACCCCCATGGGTGACAGACGGGAAGGTGGCGATCAGAGGCCTCCTTACCTTAGGAGGCAGTTGAAAAGGATCTGGGGTAGGGCTGCTGCTCCTCGCTCCAGCTACTCTGAGGTCCTGAGACCTGATTGGTTGGAGGTCCTAAGACTACTGGGCCAATCGGGTCTTGCTTCCTAGTTGGCCGGGAGGAGAATCAGGAAGACAAGCGCAAATATTAATTCACTAATGTCACGCAACTGGGTGGGCTCAGGGCGCAGTGCTCTTCACCCTGAGCCCACCCTTTTTTGAAGCCAATCAGAGCCTCAGGCTCTAATCATATCCTTCAAACAAAAAAAAACCTCATTGAAATCCATGCGTCCGGTGCCCTGCAAGGAGCCGGACGCATGGATTAGAGGGGGGGCGGCCCTGTGCCCCATATGGACGGGCTGCCACTGCTCATAAGGGCTCCAATATTGGATTCCTTTCTCCCAAATGTATACTATTTACTAGTAGATGTACCAAGTTATAGAGCATTAGAACTGTCAAGCTATAAACACATACTGGCATTATGTAAAGTAAAAAGTAAATGTGATATTGTAAGATATAATAACCACTGTCCACCTGAATAAGCTCCGGGTGCCAACACATACCATGTGCAAATGGCGCCCAAACATTTCATACTCTGCGATCTCTCTCTCTCTCTATTATATATATATATATATATATATATGTGTATATATACACCCTGAGGGGGATAACCCCACCAAGGCCCGTCGCCCCCCAACATGTTTCATTGTGCCCCTGCGTCTAAGGCGTGGGCATCTTGGCAGGACGCTCTATTCAGCCAATGAGCAACATTGAATTTCATGGAAATCCTAGTGTTAAATGGTGAAGCTCTTCTGGTGGATTTTTAAATGGCGCTTTTATTCACTCAGGGATGAACAGGGCCAAGTGATTAACCCGAGTGAAAGAACACATCCCTGGGATCTCTTTAGACAAGCATCTTCTTAACTTGCTGGCCACTGGATGGTGCACAATTTTGCGGCACTGATTAGTTGCTTGAATACTGTTCCAAAAGTAGGTCTGATAAAAATATAATCAACAGATAGGCAGAGTGCATAGTTCCCAACTTTTTGCAATGGTAAAGAGGGGAACACAAGATGTAGCAGATATGTATGTTTCATTCCGAATCAAAAATCAGGAAAATTCTTTGTCATGCGGAAATTCGAATGTATCTGAATTACAATAGTAACGAATTTAAACAAATCTGAAATAACCAAATTAAATTACAGACAAAATTTGAATCAAATTAAATTTGAAATGTTTTCAAATCATTGGATTAAAATATTCAAATAGAATAGGAACTAAAGGAATATAATAGAATATAGAAGTACAGAGTAAAACAGAACAATATAGAATATAAGAATAGAATAGAATAAAATAGAAAGAATATAACCATCTTCTGAAACTCAAATTTCTAATAGAATACATTTGAATTGGAATAAAATAGAAAAAAAATAGAATAGAAAAACCAATAGAACAGAATAAATTAGAAAGAATATAACCTCTTCTGAAATTTGAATATAATAAATTCAGATTCGAATGGAATAGAGTATAAAAGAATAGAATAGAAAGAATATAACCATGTTCCAAATTTTTAATAGAATAAAAATAAATAGAAAAGAATGGAATAGAAAGGATATAACCATCTTCCGAAATTCTAATTTTTAATTCTAATTTCCAATAGAATAAATTCAGATTTCAATGGAATTAGAATTCAAAAGGAATAGAAAATAATAGAATAGAAAAGAATAGAAAATATGAATAGAATGGAAAAGAAAGGATATAACTCTGTTCCAAAATTTAAATGGAATTTGATTAAAAAAAGTCGGTCGAATTGTGTTCAATTTGAATGAATTCAGAAAATTCTGATCAAATTCATACAAAACTAATTCTGAAAACAAATTAAATTAATTTAACTAACAAATTGAAACAAAACTCAACAAATGTTTTCATTCTGCACATGTCTAGTATGTAGGCAAAGGACACGTCTCAAACAAACAAAAGATTTCCCAGCACATTGCCAGTCAGCCTGCTAAACAACCGAATCGACCAGCCTAAGCCCCTGTACACACGGTCGGACATTCTGCCAACCAAATCCGTCGGATTTTGTCCGTCGGATTTTGCCTGTCGGATCTTGTCCGAAACTGTTGCATACACACGGTCGGACTAAGTTGTTGAAAAATCCGATCATTCAGAACGTGATGACGTAATTTAGTTACGATGGGACTAGTAGCCAATAGCTTTGATGTAGGAATTTGATCTGAGCATGCGTGGCACTTGGTCCGATCAAAATTCTCTACACATGATCGGAGTATGTCCGATCGAACCAGTTGGTCGGAAAATATTTCCAACATGTTGGAAAACTGGGTCCGACGGAATCAGTCCGATGCGTACCACACACAGTCCGATTATCTCACAACGCGGTCCGATAGGACACATTCCGACGGATTCTCCGACTGTGTGTACAAGGGCTAACACTTTGCATTAAAACAGAGGGTTTTGTTTGCACACATTTGCAAATACATGCGTAAGTCACAGTGCCCACACCGAGGGACCTCTGTCCAGTGAGAGGAAAAAATATTTGATCCCCTGCTGATTTTGTATGTTTGCCCAGTGACAAAGAAATGATCAGTCTAAAATTTTAATGGTAAGTTAATTTTAACAGTGAGAGACAGAATAACAAAAATATCCAGAAAAACACATTTCCAAAAAGTTATAAATTGATTTGCATTTTAATGACTGAAATAAGTATTGACCCCTTCACAAAACATGACTTAGTACTTGGCGGCAAAACCCTTGGCAATCACAGAGGTCAGACGTTTCTTGTAGTTGGCCACCAGGTTTGCACATATCTCAGGAGGGATTTTGTCCCACTCCTCTTTGCAGATCCTCTCCAAGTCATTAAGGTTTTGAAGCTGACGTTTGGTAACTCCAACCTTCCGCTCCCTCCACATATTTTCTCTTGGATTAAGGTCTGGAGACTGTCTAGGCCGCTCCAGGACCTTAATGTGCTTCTTTTTGAGCCACTCCTTTGTTGCCTTGGCTGTGTGTTTTGGGTCATTGTCATGCTGGACTACCCATCCACGACCCATTTTCAATGCCCTGGCTGAAGGAAGGAGGTTCTGACCCAAGATTTGGTGGTACACGACCCCGACCATCGTCCCTTTTGTTGTGCTTTTAAGGACATTTTTCCCGCACAAAATTTCCTAAGTAATTTTTAACGAAGATATTTTTAAGATACAGAATCAGTCTATATTACACAGTCTATATATGTGAAACTTATTCACGGAGACGAGTGATCATACAAAATAGCTACATTTATTGGTTGACAGAAAACAAACATTTACATGAAATATTAAAATACAGATTACATTACTTGATCATTTTGACAATTTCTGTGAACACCCTCAAACTGGGCGTAGTAGTACCTTGGACACAATTATCACCATTATCATTTCTCGGTAGAATCAATAACCTTTTGATAATTGACAATTAAACAGAAGGTCTGTATTTCACACATCCAACCGTTACTATACTGCAGGTAAGTAAGTGGTTAACAATGTGAAATAAATTAGACATTTGTTTGTCAATAAAATTGGCATCTATGCAAAAAGAAATTTATGAAAAATGTAATTTAGAGAAAAATCTAAAAGGCGGTTATTGATTCGGGAGAACGATTTCAATAATAGAATATTCAAAAACATCAATATTTAAGAGAACATAAAATAGATGATAAACATATATTTACCCATTTCCAATATGGCTATTAGTGTGGAGTATTAGTTACCAGGAATTTTAAGATGGCTGCCGTGGCTTCAACATTCCAAGGAGCAGGGATCTTCATGAATGTAAAATGTGTATTCATGCATGTCTTCCAGTGTCCCTTCTCAGGGGGGGTCCCTAAGCTTCCCCTGACTCTCTCCCCCCAGCTCTCCTCAGAGCTTCCTCTCCTTCTTTTCCTCCATCTTTCTAGTTTCTTAAATATCCTCTTCAACAAAAGGATTATAAAATTATACTAAGTTCTGCCCAGAGGGTATGTGTTCCCCCCTCATTGGCCGACAGACTTAATGGTTAGCTTTCCCGGGAGTCTCGTGATTTTAAGGTAATAGCACCTTCCACCACCAGGTGTCTTCACCTGTGTTTGGTGTTTTATTTCTTTAAGTTAATATTTCCTATTTCTGTAATGTGCGCTCGTTATTTATATATGTTCTAACGAATATATTTTGAGTGTTCACGAATTATGTCATAATATAAAATACTCTTTAACATAAAGTTCAATAATCACTTGCATAAATTGTTGATATATATGTATATCAATGTATATCTGTTATTCTTTAGTCCGTTTAGAAAGGACACAGGTTAGATATATCACAAACAATATCACATACAATTATTATCTATATGGATCCATGTATAATTTGGGTATCCAATCAATATTTGTTTATCTAAACATAGGTTACATTCTTATACAATTCTAATCATGATTATATGTTTTTTATAATACTAATTTGTTGCTAAAACACTTCTACTTATAATCATACTTTCATATATAATTTCTTTGTGACCAAGTTCTTTAGATCATTAGATACTAAAATGATAATCTCAGTTGTGACCTACAGTGGTGTGAAAAAGTGTTTGCCCCCTTCCTCATTTCCTGTTCCTTTGCATGTTTGTCACACTTAAGTGTTTCGGAACATCAAACCAATTTAAACAATAGTCAAGGACAACACAAGTAAACACAAAATGCAATTTGTAAATGAAGGTGTTTATTATTAAAGGTGAAAAAAAAATCCAAACCATCATGGCCCTGTGTGAAAAAGTGATTGCCCCCCTTGTTAAAACATACTATAACTGTGGTTGTCCACACCTGAGTTCAATTTCTCTAGCCACACCCAGGCCTGATTATTGCCACACCTGTTCACAATCAAGGCATCACTTAAATAGGAGCTGCTTGACACAGTAAGGTCCACCAGAAGATCCTTAAAAGCTACACATCATGCCGAGACCCAAAGAAATTCAGGAACAATTGAGAAAGAAAGTAATTGAGATCTATCAGTCTGGAAAGGGTTATAAAGCCATTTCCAAAGCTTTGGGAATCCAGCGAACCACAGTGAGAGCCATTATCCACAAATGGCGAAGACATGGAACAGTGGTGAACCTTCCCAGGAGTGGCCGGCTGCCCAAAATTACCCCAAGAGCGCAGCGACGACTCATCCAAGAGGTCACAAAAGACCCCACAACAACGTCCAAGGAACTGCAGGCCTCACTTGCCTCAGTTAAGGTCAGCGTTCATGCCTCCACCATCAGGAAAAGACTGGGCAAAAATGGCCTGCATGGCAGAGTTCCAAGGAGAAAACCACTGCTGAGCAAAAAGAACATCAAAGCTCGTCTCAATTTCTCCACAACACATCTTGATGATCCCCAAGACTTTTGGGACAACATTCTGTGGACCGATGAGACAAAAGTGGAACTCTTTGGAAGGTGTGTGTCCAAGTATATCTGGCGTAGAAGGAACACTGCATTTCATAAAAAGAACATTATACCAACAGTAAAATATGGTGGTGGTAGTGTGATGGTCTGGGGCTGTTTTGCTGCTTCAGGACCTGGAAGACTTGCCGTGATAAAAGGAACTATGAATTCTGCTGTCTACCAAGAGATCCTGAAGGAGAATGTCCGACCATCTGTTCGTGTACTCAAGCTGAAACGAACTTGGGTTCTGCAGCAGGACAATGATCCTAAACACACCAGCAAGTCCACCACCGAATGGCTGAAGAAAAACAAAATGAAGACTTTGGAGTGGCCTAGCCAAAGTCCTGACCTGAATCCTATTGAGATGTTGTGGTATGACCTTAAAAAGGCCGTTCATGCTCGAAAACCCTCTAATGTAACTGAATTAGGACAATTCTGCAAAGATGAGTGGGCCAAAATTCCTCCAGGACGCTGTAAAAGCCTCATTGCACGTTATCGCAAACGCTTGGTTGCAGTTGTTGCTGCTAAGGGTGGCCCAACCAGTTATTAGGTTTAGGGGGCAATCACTTTTTCACACAGGGCCATGATGGTTTGAATTTTTTTTCACCTTTAATAATAAACACCTTCATTTACAAATTGCATTTTGTGTTTACTTGTGTTTTCCTTGACTATTGTTTAAATTGGTTTGATGTTCCGAAACACTTAAGTGTGACAAACATGCAAAGGAACAGGAAATGAGGAAGGGGGCAAACACTTTTTCACACCACTGTATGTAGAATTTAAATGGCTTAGAAAAATATGGATGATACTGGTATATGAATCTTACAGCAGGTTTTGAGATGAACTCTATAGTAAGATATCATATCCCGGCTTCTCATATACGTATATTATGATGTAAAAATGCACACAATTTTCAATGTTTTCTTGTAGTGTCTTCAATGGCCTTCAGGATACCATTCCACTATTTACTTTCTAATATAGGTGTCTTATTTGTCTCGTTGGGAAGATCTTCATTTCGTATGTTTAGTCATTGTCTCATTGACATCTGAGTCCATATTGAGGTTGACTTTAGGATATCTGTTCACTCTCTAATACAATGGGTTTATTTATTTAAACTTTCCTTGACTTAAAAGTTATCGTGGCTCCAGTCTGAGTCAGCTTGAGACTTTTGTTTGTCGCAGCCCATCTTTTCAAGGGGTCATATAAATTGGTCACCTAATTCTGATGGGAGGGGAAAGTGGTCCTTTGGTTTGCTGATTTAAATGTTACCAGGCTCTCTGACAGAAAACATTAAATGTATTATTATTATTTTTTCTTAATGAATTCACAACAAAGCCCCCCTTGTGAAGTGTTCAAATGCCGGAAGTCGTTTGAAAGACTTCACCAATGCAACAGGTTGAAGAAATATGGCTTCGCTCGGGCCTTGTAAGTTGAGTTGTGACGATGGATCCGGATTATGGATATATATAATTAAGAGGTATAGACACTTGCAGATGAGTGTAACTCTTTGCAAAACAAAATGGGTTTGTGATCGATGTGTGCATCTCAGGACCGTCATCTGTTGATTGGCAGGAAATGGACCATTCCGGGCACCTTTAGTCCTGGCCGTCCTGGTGGGTTCCGTCCATGTAGACTGGCCATCAGTGGTATCCCTGGATCCCCCATACGGTTCCTTCTCTGGATGTTCACACATGTTGGACTCTCGGTTCTGTTGACCGGCTCATGGACATCTTAGTCCTGTAAATGAAAATGGATTCCATGAGAAAAGATATATACGGTTTTTTTTTTTAACATGATCTGTGTTCGAGATCTCAGTGTCAAGCTGGTATCCTGGGCTTTCTCAAAGCCCTCCTCTTTCCCATTATGTTATCAGTCCTTTAACTAAACACTCTGGAAATCAAGACAATGTATGACACATTGGCTATGGGAGACCAAGCTCCAGGGCTCATTATCATGAGGCCATTTATTAATATCTGTGGATACCAGACATTTCTGACTGACTTATGTTCTTCAGAACCATTTTTTTTTAGCTTAATTGTAGCGGTTCTGGAATAATAACTTTCAGTTTAACATGTGACACTTACTGTCAGTAACAAAATATTTGACATCATAGTCAACCTTCTACTTGGGAGGAATAAAACAGATAAAATCTCCCCCCTTTGGGGTGTCAATACAACTCATTTGAGGCAATCAAACTACCTTATGCGGGTGACTCCTCATCTTTTACCAAAATATCAAACCATTTAGGCCTCCTGATATTTATGTCTTTAGGATTCGGTCTTCCTCTGGAATTACCGTCTTCGGTACTTCTTGAAATTGGGCTGTTTGGAGCGACCTGTTTATGTCAGAGGAATGAAGTGACCACTGAAAAATAGGAGAATAGTTAATATCTAACAACCACAATCCCTCGGTAGGGATTTCAGGGTCCTCATTACTGTAACCTGGGGAAAAACATGGTGTTAGAACCTCTGCTTCCTATATCTTTATTCAGTGTATTCCTCTGATTTATTTTAACAGAGGCGCTTAAAAGGCTCTGTGGCCCTTGGGCTGGCCACAGGATTTGCCCCTTGAAGAAGTGTTATTCACGTTCCGTATAGCAATGAAACCGTGTAACATAAATTTTGTCTATTTTGGTTTCCGTATTGCTTACAGACTGATCAGAATTGGGTCGTGGGACCCGGTTTCTGTACTTTCTGGGGACTACTGGCTCAGTTTTATCAGACCTATCCCCATCAGAAACATTGTCTTGATTCTGGGATAGTTGTCTGGGCCTTAGTTGTTCCCTATTGTTCTGGGGATTTTGGGGTGTCTTACCCTGTAATTTCTCCCTATTTACCTGTGTAGGCCCCCGAAGTCCATTACACCGGTAAAGGTGAGGGTGTCTACCCTTAGTTTTAAATCTGACCCTTTGGAGATATACCCTATAGTTTCTCCTAAACCTTGGGTCTGGATCCTTTGGATGAGACTCCTGAGGTGTTCTTTTAACTCCCCCTCTAAAGGGTGGTCTTTGCTCCCCCCTTCTGATGGGTGGGGACATTGGTTTCCCGCTGGGGAAACTCGGTAGCATCTTTCCTCTGACTATATCAGCGTATCTCTTTTTCTTGGTTTTGGACTGTAATGATTGAGGAGATACATAAAATTCATCCACAAATTTCATTATAGGGCTTTCAGGTCTTCCATTGTTTTCACCAGTTTGTTGGATAGAGTACAAATTGTTACTCTCTTTTACCAAAGACTCCAGTGAACACCCCCCTTTGTAGTCTTTCGCCAAATTCACTTTTATGTGGGTAGGCGGGGCCTCGAAGAACATGGGTTCAAACCCAAGTTGATTATAACTTGGCTCCTTTTCTGCTAAGTGGACAGCACCCTTGAGCACAGCCATAACTTCGGTGGGGCTTTGATCACTGGTACATGTGATATTGTGTATATCCACTCTAGCTGCGTTAACATTTTTATGTGGGACAAATCCTAGATGACAAATGTTATTAATTATTTGCCAGGCAGTACCCCACAGACTTATTACATCTTTGCAGAATGAACGGAGTTCGGGTTCAAATACCCACGGTAAGAAATGAATCTTAGATTGGTCATCATTTAGGCCTAAAGCATTTTCATAGATTTCAATGTGGTCAATAATGTGCCTGGATCCCTCTTCCTTAAACACCGGGACAGCATCTTTTAAAAATTTTATTATTTCTGAGGCGTCCTGTTTAGGGGTGCCTGTATTTTTCTCTGATCCCAAAGAAAACTGATTAGGCATACCTTCATGTGGTGGTTCAATTTTTACCCCCCTTTGCTCTACAGATGGCTTGGGGTAGAATATAGTTTCTTTTTCTAACTCTTTTTCATTATGTAACTCCCAAATTTTAGGTTGAGAGTCAGATTTTGGAGTATTGTCAGACTCTATACTTTCAGGTTTAAGCATCTGAGCATTATCCTGAGGCATAAACTCCCCTTGTTCTTTTAATTCTTCTGGTTGCTTAATTAGGGATTCCTGTCCTGACCTAAGCTGATTTGTTTCTTCTTTTAAATTTCCACTGCATATTACTCGGCAACTTTCTTCAGGAGACTCGTTTTCCTGCAGAAAATTTTCCTTCTCCTCTCTTGTATTGTTTATTATTTATTTATTTAATTGATAACATTTGTACAGCATTATTATTGTATTATTGTGCATCTGTTCTGCTTTAATTAAGAACCTCTCCTTCTCTTTTGATTGTTTATACTTTTTATTTAATTGGTGAAATTCGTCCAGCATTATTACATCATTTTGTAACTGTTCTGTTTCATATTTCACCATTTTCGCTATAGCCTCATCAAAATAATCTGCCTTGTCTTTAATCTCCTTTAGCTTTTTTGTGAGCTCACATTCCCCTCCTATTAACTGGGACTGGGATTCTAAGATATCACTCTCTAGTTGGGTATATTGACGTTTAAACTCACTATAAAGGTACATCAGGTTAGTGCTTGGTTCAAAATGCATGTGATCAGGCCTTTCTATTTCCTTTGTCTCAGATGAGCTGTCTGTGAGTTCAACGCTTTGACCTTCCACGTTCCATACGTCTTTTATTGATTGACGGGTGTGGTTTATAAGGTCTTCAATGAGTGCTTCTAGACCATTCTCATTAGACAAACTTTTTTCGGCATGATTTATCATGTTACTTTTTGACATTATATCCCACATTTCCTGTTCTTGTATCCATTTTGTCTGAGTACTCATATTACCACTAAGGGCTGACTCTTGATAATCCCCATCAAAATAAAATTCACTTTGACCAGACATTTTTCTTGGCAACATTTTTTTTTTTTTAAAGTTAATAATTAATAATTTCATGCGAAATATTATTTCTGTCACCACCGTAACTATGATTGATCCTGTACAAAATATCGACGTTATCTCACGCAGTGCCTCCATTTATATATGTTGTGCTTTTAAGGACATTTTTCCCGCACAAAATTTCCTAAGTAATTTTTAACGAAGATATTTTTAAGATACAGAATCAGTCTATATTACACAGTCTATATATGTGAAACTTATTCACGGAGACGAGTGATCATACAAAATAGCTACATTTATTGGTTGACAGAAAACAAACATTTACATGAAATATTAAAATACAGATTACATTACTTGATCATTTTGACAATTTCTGTGAACACCCTCAAACTGGGCGTAGTAGTACCTTGGACACAATTATCACCATTATCATTTCTCGGTAGAATCAATAACCTTTTGATAATTGACAATTAAACAGAAGGTCTGTATTTCACACATCCAACCGTTACTATACTGCAGGTAAGTAAGTGGTTAACAATGTGAAATAAATTAGACATTTGTTTGTCAATAAAATTGGCATCTATGCAAAAAGAAATTTATGAAAAATTTAATTTAGAGAAAAATCTAAAAGGCGGTTATTGATTCGGGAGAACGATTTCAATAATAGAATATTCAAAAACATCAATATTTAAGAGAACATAAAATAGATGATAAACATATATTTACCCATTTCCAATATGGCTATTAGTGTGGAGTATTAGTTACCAGGAATTTTAAGATGGCTGCCGTGGCTTCAACATTCCAAGGAGCAGGGATCTTCATGAATGTAAAATGTGTATTCATGCATGTCTTCCAGTGTCCCTTCTCAGGGGGGGTCCCTAAGCTTCCCCTGACTCTCTCCTCAGAGCTTCCTCTCCTTCTTTTCCTCCATCTTTCTAGTTTCTTAAATATCCTCTTCAACAAAAGGATTATAAAATTATACTAAGTTCTGCCCAGAGGGTATGTGTTCCCCCCTCATTGGCCGACAGACTTAATGGTTAGCTTTCCCGGGAGTCTCGTGATTTTAAGGTAATAGCACCTTCCACCACCAGGTGTCTTCACCTGTGTTTGGTGTTTTATTTCTTTAAGTTAATATTTCCTATTTCTGTAATGTGCGCTCGTTATTTATATATGTTCTAACGAATATATTTTGAGTGTTCACGAATTATGTCATAATATAAAATACTCTTTAACATAAAGTTCAATAATCACTTGCATAAATTGTTGATATATATGTATATCAATGTATATCTGTTATTCTTTAGTCCGTTTAGAAAGGACACAGGTTAGATATATCACAAACAATATCACATACAATTATTATCTATATGGATCCATGTATAATTTGGGTATCCAATCAATATTTGTTTATCTAAACATAGGTTACATTCTTATACAATTCTAATCATGATTATATGTTTTTTATAATACTAATTTGTTGCTAAAACACTTCTACTTATAATCATACTTTCATATATAATTTCTTTGTGACCAAGTTCTTTAGATCATTAGATACTAAAATGATAATCTCAGTTGTGACCTATGTAGAATTTAAATGGCTTAGAAAAATATGGATGATACTGGTATATGAATCTTACAGCAGGTTTTGAGATGAACTCTATAGTAAGATATCATATCCCGGCTTCTCATATACGTATATTATGATGTAAAAATGCACACAATTTTCAATGTTTTCTTGTAGTGTCTTCAATGGCCTTCAGGATACCATTCCACTATTTACTTTCTAATATAGGTGTCTTATTTGTCTCGTTGGGAAGATCTTCATTTCGTATGTTTAGTCATTGTCTCATTGACATCTGAGTCCATATTGAGGTTGACTTTAGGATATCTGTTCACTCTCTAATACAATGGGTTTATTTATTTAAACTTTCCTTGACTTAAAAGTTATCGTGGCTCCAGTCTGAGTCAGCTTGAGACTTTTGTTTGTCGCAGCCCATCTTTTCAAGGGGTCATATAAATTGGTCACCTAATTCTGATGGGAGGGGAAAGTGGTCCTTTGGTTTGCTGATTTAAATGTTACCAGGCTCTCTGACAGAAAACATTAAATGTATTATTATTATTTTTTCTTAATGAATTCACAACACTTTGATGCAGTGAAGTTGTCCTGTCCCCTTAGCAGAAAAACACCCCCAGAGCATAATGTTTGCACCTCCACGTTTGACCGTGGAGATGGTGTTCTTGGGGTCATAGGCAGCATTCCTCCTCCTCCAAACACGGCGAGTCGAGTTGATGCCAAAGCTTGATTATGAGCACTGTATACAGCCCTCCTACACCGCCCCTGCCCATTGGAATGAATGGGCAGCGCTTCCGAAGCACCTGTAAAGCACTTATGGTCTCATCTGACCAGAACACTTTCACCCAGTTCTCTGAATCATTCAAATGTTCATTAGCAAACTTCAGATGGGCCTGTACATGTGTTTTCTTGAACAGGGGGACCTTGCGGGCACCTCAGGATTTCAGTAGTGTGTTACCAATTGTTTTCTTGGTGACTATGGTCCCAGCTGCCTTGAGATCATTGACAAGATTCTCCCGTGTAGTTCTGGACTAATTGTTTACCGTTCTCATAATCATTGAAACTCCACGAGGTGAGGCCTTGCATGGAGCCCAAGACCGAGAGAGATCGAGAGTTATTTTGTGTTTCTTCCATTTGCGAATAATCGCACCAACTGTTGTCATGATGGGGTTGCTGCGGCTGCTCAAAAAGATGCAGGATCTGTAGGAGGAGTTCTGTCCTCCTCTTTGCTGCCGACTGCTGAGCTGGGTGGGAAGAGGGGGTAGAAGGGCAGAAGTAAGCCTCTTAAGCACGGAGCATTTAACCCTTGCAGTACAGGGGGGCCTCACTCCAAGGCTTTTCTTTTCTCTCCATCACGGAGTTGAGTTTTAATATTTTAAATTTTTTTACATTGCACAAGGACCGTACCCTATAATTAGTACTATAAATATAAAATTACAGTATGGCAAAACTGAACTGTAACTTACTATCTGCAGCAAGCACAACAATGTCTAGTCCAACAGCTCTGAAATCACTTGTTTCCATGGTGTTTAGTCTTTACAATCTGTTCAGCTTTGTTAGAAAAAATAAATAAAAAAATCCAGATTATTCTGTAAAACAGGACAGGAGTTGCAATGGTGAGGTGCAGCAAGCAGATTTTAGTATAATGCAGTTCAATTAAAAGTCATCCTTTATGTCACATCCTGTCCTCACTACTACACTGAATAGGGCTTTACCACTTGCCGATCACCCGCCGCAGATGCACTGCGGCAAGGTGGCTCGACTGCGCAAATCGCCATACCGGTAAGGCGATTTGTGCACTCGTTTTCGTGGGCACATGCGCACTTCGATTGACCAGCGGGGGAGCCAATCAGCGGGTCTGGCGGACTTGATATCCGCTGGCCACCCGTGATCATTCCCCGCAGAGGCAGAATGGGTATCTACCGATACTAAACAAGGCAGATCCCCGTTCTGTCAGGGGATGACACTGAGATATGTGTGTTTCCTCAGTCACACAGTCCCCCATAGGCTGCTTTCACACTGAGGCAGTTTTCAGGCATTTTAATGCTATAAATAGCTCCTGTAAAGCGCCTGAAAACTGTCATTCAGCTATAGCACGGGTGCGAGGAGGTTAACTTTCATTTGGCGGTATTTGATCACCTCTGCGGTTATTTTTTGCACTATAAACAAAAAAAAAAAGAGAAAATGTTGAAAAAAAATATATATATATATTTTTAACTTTCTGCTATAAAACATATCCAATTAATTTTTTTTTTATAAAATCTAATGTCTTCATCAGTTTTGGCCAATATGTATTCAGCTACATGTTTTTGGTAAAAAAAAATAAAAAATAATCGCAATAAGCGTATATTGATTGGTTTGTGCAAAAGCTAGTGCGTCTACAAACTATGGGATATTTTTATGGCATTTTCATTTATATTTTTTTTTTTTAGCGGGACTGTGACATTGCGGCTGACAAATTGGACAACTTACAATTTTTACACTTTTTTGTGAACCAGCGACATTATTACAGTGATCAGTGCTAAAAATATGCACTAATGACACTGGCAAGGAAGGGGTTAACATCAGGGGCGATCAAAGGGTTAAGTGTGCCCCTAGCTGGTGCTTGCTAGCTGTGTGGGGGATGGTCTGACTGGATGAAGACAGAGATTGGTGTTCCTGTTTAGCAAGAACACAAGATCCCCATCTTCTTCCCTGCCAGAACAGAGATCTGCCTTGTTTGTACATAAGCAGAGTGCCATTCTGCCTCTCTAGGGAAGGATCGTGGGCGGCCAGGGGGCATTAGGTCCGCCGGACACCACCGAATGGCATTGCTTGTGTCCACTCGGCACACGATCGCGTCCCTAGGGGGTGCGTGCACAACTCGGTGGCTATTGCACAAACCGACATACAGGTACGTGACTTTGCACAATAAAGCCGACCTGCCACAGTAAATATGCAGTAAGTAAGTGGTTAAGCACAATGAATGGGGATTAAAACCCAACTCCAGCCAGAAAAAAACTCACCCGTATTACAGAAGGTATATGCTTTGTTGGCAATAAGATAACAACCTATCATCCTAGCTGTATCCTACAACTGTTAAATGTCTTTTATATGCTGGGAATAATACAGCTCCTGCTTGCATCCCTTCCCCCAGACATAAAAGCTGCGGATCTGATTGACCCCAGCTCTACAGTCCCCTCCTTTATGGAAACGGCCTGGAGGAGAGTGGGCTGATGTGGCTGTAGCACCGCGGTCTACGAGACCTGCAGCTCTTACATGCTGGAGGCATAGAAGTAGAGAACCAACTGTACTGTTAACATTAAAGCAATATTAAAGCTTCATTTTTTACTTTAATTAAAATAACAAACATGTTATACGTACCTGTCCTGTGTAATGTTTTTGCACAGAGTAGCCCCAAAACTCTTCTTCTGGGATCCTCCACCGATGCTCCAGGCTCCTCCTCTTTGGCAAGTACCCCCCATGGAAAGCTGTTTTCCATGGGCGCACCCGTGCATGCTCCCTCCCGAGCCGCCCTATCTGCATCTATTGACACAGAGCCAGCGGCTTGGATCGGCATTTGGCTCCCGCTGCTATCAATATACCCAGGGAGGAGGGAGACAGCGAACAGATGAACAGTTGCACGTAATCAGACATGCAGCGATGACCTGAGGATGATTGGCCCTGGATGTAACAGTGTGGGGTGATTTACTAAAACTGGAGCATGCAAAATCAAATGCAGCTCTGCACAAAAACCAATCAGGTTCCAGTTTCAATTTAATTAAAAAAGCTGTTAGATGTTAGAAACAAATTGACTACCATGCTTCACCAGATTTTGAGTGCTACAGTTTTATTTAAACTCTGTTCACACTGATGTAAAAACCGCTCCGACTTTGGAGCACTTGTCACAGTCCGACCCCATTCTGTGCAATGAAACTGCTCTAATCGGTGCGACTTGAGTCACTCCGAATTATAAAATGGTTCCTGCACTACTTTTGGTCCGATTTGCATTGACTTTGGTTAACCACTTCCTTCCATGCCCATAGTCAAATGACGTCCGCAGGAGGGATCTCCTATCATATGACGTCCTCGGCTTCCCGGGCCAACTAGGGGGCGTGCGCCCGCCGCATCACTCGGGAGCTGATGTGTGTGCCTGGCAGCCGCGATGTCCGCCGGGCACCCATGAATGCCAATAACAGAGCAGGGATGTGGATCTATGTGTGTAAACACACAGATCCACGTCCTGTCAGGTGAGAGGAGACCGATCGTGTGTTCCCAGTACAGAGGAACATTGATCATCTCCTCCGCTTGTGAGTCCCCTCACCCTACAGTTAACCATTTGAGCGCCCTTTAGTGTTAACTCCTTCCCTGCCAGTGACATTTATACAGTAATCAGTGCATTTTATAGCACTGATCGCTGTATATTATTATTATACAGGATTTATATAACGCCAACAGTTTGCACAGCGCTTTACAATATGAGGGCAGACAGCACACTTACAATACAACTCAATACAGGAGGGATCAGAGGGCCCTGCTCGGTAGAGCTTACAATCTAAAAGGGAGGGTCAAGTTGAAACAAAAGTTAATAACTATGGGGGATGAGCTGATGGAGAAAATGAAAATACATTGTTAGGTGTCGGTAGGGTAGGCTTCTCTGAAAGGAGGGTTTTCAGGGATTGTCTAAAAGCTAATAAAGTAGGAGATAGGCGGACAGCTTGGGGTAGGGCATTCCATAGGATTGGAGAGGCTTTGGAAAAGTCCTGGAGGCGAGCATTAGAGGAGGTGATGAGGGAGCTAAAGAGCAGGAGGTCTTGAGAGGAACGAAGAGAACGAGTAGGTTGGTATTTAGAGACTAAGCTAATGATGTAGCTGGGGGCAGACTTGTGGATGGCTTTGTATGTAAATGTTAGTATTTTGAATTTAATTCTTTGGCTGAGCGGAAGCCAGTGGAGGGAATGACAGAGAGGAGTAGCAGACACCGAGCGATTGGTAAGGTGGATGAGTCTGGCAGCGGCATTCATGATGGATTGAAGAGGTGATAGACTATGTAGAAGTAAGCCAATGAGAAGGGACTTGCAGTAGTTCAAGGTGGGAGATGACCAGCGAGTGAATTAAGAGCTTTGTTGTGTCATTGGTTAGAAAGGGGCATATTTTGGAGATGTTGCGGAGGTTGAGGTGGCAGGATTTGGACAGTGATTGGATGTGTTGCTTGAAGGAGAGTTCAGAGTCCAGGACTACACCTAGAACCTTGGCGTGTGGGGATGGGCTTATGGTTGTGCCATCGATTTTAACTGTGAGATCAGGGGAAGGGGCATATGGGGGAGGAAAAATTATAAGTTTGGTTTTGGATTGAGTTTGAGAAAGTGATGTGACATCCAGACTGATAGATCTGATAGTAAATTAGTGATACGCGAGGAGACAGAGGGAGTGAGCTGAGGGGTAGAGAAATAGATTTGGGTGTTGTCAGCATAGAGGTGGTATTGGAAGCCATCAGTTGACCCAGGGAGGAGGTGTAGATTGAAAATAGGAGCGGTCCAACAATAGAACCTTCGGCGACCCCAACAGAGAAAGGGAGAGGAGGAAGTAGAGTTGTAAGAAACGCTAAAGGTGCGGTTGGATAAGTAGGAAGAGAACCATCGTAGAGTACAGTCACGGAGACCAAAGGTGTGGAGTTTTTTGAGGAGGAGGGGGTGGTCAACTTTATCAAAGGCAGCAGAGAGGTCCAGGAGGAGGAGTACAGAATAATGTCGATTGGTTTTGGCCATTAAATAAATGTGAATGGTCCCAAAATAACGTCAAAAGTGTCCGATATGTCTGCTGCAATGTCACAGTCATAATAAAACTCGCTGATCGCCGCCATTACTAGTAAAAAAATAAAATAAAAATGCCATAAATCTATCCCATAGTTTGTAGACGCTATAACTTTTGCAGAAACCAATCAATATACGCTTATTGCAATTTTTTTTTTTACCAAAAATATCTAGAAGAATACATATCGGCCTAAACTGAGGAAACAATTTGTTTTATTTTTTTTTTAAATTGGGATATTTATTATAGCAAAACGTAAAAAATATTGTGGTTTTTTTTCAAACTTGCCACTCTTCTTTTGTTTATAGCGCAATAAATAAAAACTGCAGAGGTAATCAAATACCACCAAAAGAAAGCTCTATTTGTGGGGAAAAAATTATAAAAATGAAAAAAAAAAAAAATAATTTGGGTGCAGTGTTACAAGACCGTGCCATTGTCATTCAAAGTGCGACAGCGCTGGAAACTGAAAATTTACCTGGGCAGGAAAGGGGTGAAAATGCCCTATATGTGGTTAAAGAAGTCACATGCAAGTCGTGCTGAAGTTGCACTGTGGTCTGGCTTAAAATTTACGTGGATCGTAGGCAGTGTGAAGCTGGGCTAAATCTCCCCGCGTGTCCAGGGTAGATCAACGACGCATGTAAAGTAATCACTGCATGTCCAATTACAAGAACACAGCCGCAGGAACGGTCTGCTTTGCATAAGGCTTCCCACTCATGGTTGTTCACATAACATGAAAGTGACACTTTAATACAGTGGTCTCCAAACTTTGGCCCTTTGCTTGGTTTCATTTGGCCCTTGGGGTGCTATTTCATTCAATGAAAACCAACAATGAGGCACAATTCCTCCCAGTGCCACCAACAATGGGGCACAATTCCTACCAATGCCACCAATGATGGGGCACAATTCCCCCCAATGACACCAAGGATAGGGCACAATTCCTCCCACTTAAACTAATAATGGGGCGCAATTACTCTCGGTGAAACAAACAATAGGGCATTATTTTTTCCCACTGACGTCCGGCCCTCCTAAAGTCTGAAGGACAGTAAATTGGCCCTTTCTTTAGAAAGTTTAGAGACCCCTGCTTTAATATTATGTAGGATCAACTGATTGTGTCTCATGGCTGACAGCTCATCATCCTTTTCCATTAGTCTATAGTCATTCCTTCAGACAAAAATATATACAGTTAAAGGAGTCAGGCAAATAAATGGCACCAGGACAGAAGAGGTTAAACAAAGTATATTCATTTAATTCTTCTCTGAAGAAAAGTGTGACAAAAACAGTGAAATGGCTTTGCAATTATGAAGAAAGCAAAACAAAACATCACTATATAATCTTCCAAACAAACACATTTTGCATAATTGCATTTTTTATTCTGTTACCGAATACCGAAAATGTATTCCCTCCTTTTTTTCTTTCATGTGGAACCCCCAACCTGTCACCTTGATAATGCACTGAACATTAAAAGAGAAATGTGGGACATGTACCGTAGCTGTAGCATTACAAATAAATTTATATCAAATTATTTTTATTTTTTTAATGTCAACTTCAGGTTAAAATAAGGCAAGGCTTGGACTGGACAACTGTATGACCCTTACTGTTGCTGTTAGTGACCCTGGCAAGGCTCTGCAATCCACCAGCCTCCTGTTCCCCACCGGAGTTCATGCACCGTACATTCCACCAGCACTCTGTGGTCTCTATGTAGAAATGGCAAGAGATTCCTGACAACACTAAGATGGCATTAAAGCTATTGATGGATCCAGGCATATATATATTTTTGTGTGGTCCACCATGGACCAATGTAAGTATGCATGTGTCATACCTGGTTGATCCCCTTTGAAGCTGTAAATCATTATACTAAACACCACTACTATAGTGAATCCTGCTAGTGTCCGAGTCCACTGGCAAGTGGCTGCTCTGCTAAAACACAGGAGATCGTTCGCGCGCTCACTCACTCGGCGCGGAAACTATTTATGGATATTTTTGCATGATCCACCTTGGTCCAATGTAAGTATGCATGTGTCATATTTGGTTGATTCCCGATGAAGCTATAAATCATTGTACTAGACACCACTACTACTGTGAACTCTGCTAGTGTCTGAGTCCAGTGGCAAGTGGCTGCTCTGCCGATTAGTGAACACAGGAGGTTGTTTGTTCGTTGCTCGGTCCAGACGCCATTTCGAGAAAACTTTGCATTCTCTCAGTGAATGCAAAGTGTTATCGGATTGGTCAAGGTCAGAGGCAGGGTGGGAAAGTTATGGTGATGACAAATGCATACTTAAAATGATTTAAAAGCAAAATATTTTTTTTACCTTAAAGCATTCCATGCATTAAGAGGACTTTCAAACTGCAACACCGTGCGATTAGTGCTAAAGCAACGCTCATTTTTGCGGCGCGTTAGTGGTGTTTTAGCGGCGCATTTCTGCCACTAGTGGGGCGGTTTTTGTCTTAAGAAAAAAAAAGTAAAATGTCCAGTTTTGCGGTGCTTTCAAACTGCCTTTAAGGCGCTTTGGAATCGCTAACCATTCAGTGTAATGGGCAGGGGTGTTTTGGAATCGCTAAATACGGTGCTCCTAACATCCCACAAGCGCACCGCCCCAGTGTGAACGCACATACTGCACAGAATGGGAGGCAGTTTTCAGGCGCTTTTTAGAGGCCATGTCAAGTACTAAGGCTGGATTCAAACCTATGAATTTTTAATGCTTTTTGCATTTTGCAGATTTGCACTACTGAACGAGTTCCATTGGAAACAATGTTAAATCGACTGTAGTGCAAATCTGCAACATGCAAAAAGCACCAAAAATGCATAGATGTGAATCCAGCCTAAAACGCCTGAAAACTGCCTCAGTGTGAAAGGGGTCTTAGGCCTGATTCACACTTGTGCAGGTTACAGATTGCATATTGCAGGTGCATTTTACATTTTTCAATACACGCTTTTGATCCATTGAAGTCTAAAAATCAGAAAAAAAGTCCCTGGCCCTTTCCATAAAATACACAGATGTGAACTACATCCATGGGAAACTATTTTAAATGGACTGTAGTGTGTTTCTGCAAAACTGAAAACGCACTAAAAAATGCATAGGCGTGAACCAGGCCTTAAAGTAAATAAAAAAAAATTGTTTTATAAATTTCTGTCCTCCCCCTTCCCTGTGTAAAGGGTAAAAGAGAGAAGAGCTCCAGCACTGTGCATGGCTACATCTCCTCTCCCCTCTCTCTCTCTTTACATGGAGCTCAGGAGCCATTGGCTCCTGCTGCTGTCAATCAAATTCAGTGAGGAGGAAGCAGGAATGGGGCTAAGCCCCACTTGTGTTTGTCTATGGACACACACTGCTTGGGAACAAGCATGCACTGTATGCCTCTATAGCATGCAGCTTGCTATGGGGGCACAGAGAGAATAGGAGGGGCCAAGATCACCAGCGGGGGACCCCAGAAGAGGAGGATCACTTCTGGGAGAGAGGGCCAACCATCTCATTTCACATGGGCAAACTATTTCACCTCTGCTCAATTTTTACAATCAGTCCATATAAATCTATTTCTCTTTATTTGATTTAGAAAGTGCAGACATTGTAATATCCCTTTGTATACCATCACCATGGACAACACTTACTTCCAGACAGGAAGTAAGGGGAACTAACAGAAACAGAGGGAAATAAAAACTGCTTTGTTTTAAGTAGAGTCGAGGGGGGGGTTAGCAAGCTAATTGAAAACTTTCTATTTTTACTTTGCCTGCTGCAGATTTGAAGCTGTGATCGCAGTAAAAAGCCGACAGTGGTTTGTACGCTTCCCAAATCTATTCAAAACAAAAACATTTTTTGGAATGACATTGCACGTTAACAATAACAAAAAAATGCAAAATAATAAAAAAATTTAAAAAATGCGTTGGCCAGTTTTGGACGGCCAGCTGATGTCAGCTGTCACTTTAGAATCTGCAGAGAAATAAAAGTGATAGCTGCCATCAGAGGCTCCTGTAGACTGCACAGGCACTTCCTATATAAAACATCCATTGTGAAATAATCATAGCATGCAGCAATCTATAAAGCTTCAGAAAGAACACATTTGGATTCATCACTTAAGGCAAAGACAGGAGAATATATTCATGAACCACTGATTGACCAGCTAATGTAAGGCTGGCCGTACATTGTACAATTCTCCTTTATTTACCAAAACCGTATAATAGGAGGTCAAACTTAAACACTTTCAATTTGTATGCAATCAGGCAGACCCTACATAGTTGAAGGTAAATTTAAAAGGAAATTGAAGAAGAAAACTGTATAATGTATGGCCAGCTTAAAAGGGATCATGTAAATCTGAATGTGCTGATCCCCTTCTATAGGTCTGTGTACCATGGTGGTGATGGTGGACCTGGAGAATCCTTCAGTGCCCTTTCCTCAACCCTTCATGGTGGGCTGCTTGATGGAGATTCACTGGTGCAGTGCTAGATAGGTCAACTCGCTGGTGAGACAGAAAATTGAATTAGTGATATCTAATTTCTATACAGAGCAATATGCAAAGTTCAGTAACCCCTGGAAACTACAGTTAAAGACCGAACCGTTCGATTTTAGGTACTGTAATCATATGTGAAAGGAATTTTGATTTGTTATGATGGGTGATAAAGTCTACATATCACCTTTGCTCCACTTTAATAATCAAGAGTTGTTAAAACTCAGTAATGCCGCGTACACACGATCGGAATTTCAGCCAGCAAAAGAGCGATGAGAGCTTTTCAAACGGAAAATGCGACCATGTGTATGCTCCATCGGAATTTAGGTGGCCTAATTCCCGCTAGCAAAAATTTGAGAGAATGTTCTAAATTTTCCCGATGGAAAAGCTTTCTATCGGAAATTCCGATAGTGTGTATGCAATTCCGACACGCAAAAACTCACGCATGCTCAGATTCAACTACGAGATGGAAGCTATTGGCTACTGACTATTGAACTTCCTTTTTCTAGTCCCGTCGTACGTGTTGTACGTCACTGCGCTCTTGATAGTCTGAATTTGGTGTGACCGTGTGTATGCAAGACAGCTTGAGCGAAATCCCATCGGAATGCCATCGGGAAAACCATCAGTTTTTTCTGACCAAAATTCCGATCGTGTGTACAATGCATTACGATGAAGGCTGGTGGGTCCATTTTGTTTAGCGTCTTCACTGACACACAAAAATTGTAGCATGGTAAGGTCTCATTCACGCTTGCTGTGGTCTCTGCAGAGCAATCCACATTCACGGATCGCTCTCCAGAGACCATTTACCAGGCAATGAGAAGGAGATGTGTTGCCTCCTCACAGCCTGCTTTACCCCTTGGACCCTGCACTGGGGTGCTTGCAGTAACCGGGGGGGGGGTATAACTTCTGCTGCATCAGTACACTGCCGGCTGCTGCCCCAGCAGCTAAAGGGGGCGCGCTGTAAAAAACGCATCTCAACGGTGAACAAGCCCTAAGGCTGGATTAACACCTATGCATTTTTAGTGCTTTTTGCACTACAGAACGTGTTCCATAGGAAACCATGTTAAATAGACTGTAGTGCAAATTTGCAAAATGAAAAAAAAGCACTAAAAATGCATAGACGTGAAGGCTGGCTAACACACAGGGTCTGCCATTCTGTCAGGTTAGCATAGCAACAAACGGTCCTAAAGCTGTTGTGAACAGTTTCTCAGCACAGACACACCTGGTGTTGTCACTGTAAACACCATACAAAGCCTTCATCAAAATTTGTGTAAACCCCCTGACCTCACCCTTACTAAAAAAACAACCCCCCCCCCCCCCCGACTTCACCCTTATCAAAACTGCCCCCCCCCCCCCCGACTTTGCTCTTATCTAAAAAGAAAACTGTCCCCTGACATTCATCTGAACTTATAGGGTTCCCTAATGAAATATTCTTTATTCACCAGCCACTTAACATTTTAAAAGCCACAATCCCCAATATTCTGATAGGCAGTCGGTATTTAACTCTAAAATCATGTTGTGCAAGTATTGTCCATTAGCAACAGTCCTCCATTGTGTGCCATGAATCTACATCAGGGGTGAGGGATCTGAACAAAGGAGCCAGTAGACCAAATTAATTTTGTGTAACTGTAATTAAGGAACAACCCCAAGCTGGACCGTGTGCCAGGGCTGTCCAGGAAACACAGAAGCTAAGGTCATTTCATTTATCTTGGTTTGGGTTCCATGTCATCTAACCCATCTAGATTCCGGGGCCTACAGCTTGCAGAATTTTGCGCCATCTTATTCATTTCTGTGGTCAACTAAATCCTTGCCCAACCACTGCAAAGCAAATCTGATATAAGTTCTGGCAACGCTTAGGCAGTGTGTACACTCCAATAGAAAACATGGATATCAGAACAGTCAGGCACGGGGACCCAATCTCACTGGGGCTTCCCTACACGCTAATGGTTACATGTAATACTTGCGTTACCAATTAGATGAGGAGAGAGGAAAAGACGTCATGCTGAAGACACCTGTTGTTCTGTCTTATTAAAAAAAATAAAAGTGCCCATATGATTTTTTTTTTCCTGTCCAAATGCTTCTCACATAGGAAGACTGTCTTCTACTCCATACCCCGACATATCTGGTTCACACCAGCGGCTTCATAGTTTCAGTTTGTGTGCAGTGAAATGCGACGGAGATCAGCGCAGTGATGATGTGCTGAGTTCAGTGGATCGCATTGTTTCCTTTTTTTACATTTTTTATAATGAGCTTTTGAGATGTCACACAGACATCTGATAAAGTTGAATTGCCGGCTGTGCGGTGTGACGCAGTGAATTGCCTTGCACCGCGCTGCACTAAACAAAAAAGTACTGTATGCAGTACTTTTTTCAACGCCCCATGCCTGCTCATCACCGTAACGCAGCTGTGTGTAAACCAGGTACATACGAGAAAAGGCAATTTGATTTGTCTTAGTGGCGGAACTGCGTTTGAACAGCCGCACAACTCAGTCCCACTGCATCTGCTGTAAATCCACTCCAAGTGACGGTTCACACTGCAGCGATGTCCAACATCGGATGTGATTCACACAGCACTGCAATGCAAATCACATGGGATCTCTGTGCTATGCGAATTCAGCCATACAGATAGTATGGCTGAATTTGCATCGCATTCGGTCCAAACTCGCACAGGACCCTGTTTTTTGGGCCGCAGCAGAATCAGATCTGATTCCACTCCGAAATTTGCAGATCGCCCTGCTTTGGGGGTGTCATTAACGTTTAATTGACAGTCCCGGCAGTTGGCACAGGGAAGTGTAAACTGGCGCCGGGAGAGATTCGATGTGGGAACCCGCAGTGGATTTGCAGGGTTCCTGCATCGCTGCAGTGTGAACCGAGCCTAAAGCTTATCTCCATGTTTAATATCACTTAAGTAAGTAATTCCCCCAAACTATTTACTGCATTAACAGGTGCGCACTAGAAGAGGACAGGAAGTTCCCATCTCACTGCCGGAATACAGCACTGTACAATGCATGTAGCGGAGTCTACATACATTTAGAGGTTGCAAACTCTGCCAAAAAAAAATATCCGTAAGACAAAAGGCATAATGAGCTAGTATGTATCGCACACCGCTGACATTTTCCCTGGAGTTTCTTCTAGTTCACGGCACAGAGCTCAGAAGGAAAGGCAGGCACCCATGGCTGTTCCTTCAGGCCGCGTACACACGGGCGGATTGTCTGCCCAACTAAGTTCGTCAGACAATCCGACAGACAGTCCGTTCAAAATTTGTATGAACGGACTTGACCACACACGATGAGCAGACAGTCCGCTGAAAGCGTGCGTGATGACGTGTACAGCACGTACGACGGGACTAGAAAAACTACGTCCTATACACTGCAATGCAACCTTCGGCCGTGTAAATCCTTTCTGAGCATGCGCCATACTTAGTCCGTCCAACTTGCCTACACACGAGCGGACTGTCCGCTGAAACCAAGTTTGGACGGACAAAACCAAGTTTGAACGGACTGTCTTACGGAAATTCCTTAAGACTTTGTTCGTCAGATTGTCCGCTGAAGCCCACACACGAGCGGATTGTCCGCTGAAACACGGTTCAGCGGACTAAGTTGGACAGACAATCCGCCCGTGTGTACGCAGCCTCAGAGCGCATTTCTCCAGTGATGTCACTGGCTGCATGTAATGTAAATATCTTCTAACCGGTACACGTTTAGGAGGTATTTTCACTACCTATACGGAAATGTAAGCAGAGGAAGTTTATATCCTCTTTCATACAGCATGCCAAGCAAGCAAGTTTGTTCAGTAAATAGTTCATTTGGGCCATCTTGGCTCAAACAAACTTTTTTAAGTGATATTAAAAGGTGGCGTTGGGCTTTAACATCATGGAGGAATTATAGAAAGGCAGCTACCATCAGGAGCTGTTTCTTCTTATAGAGTATTTATAGGCTCTCATAGAGGAGGGTTAATGGCATTTAAATTCAACTCACTTACTTAGCATCCATTGCACCTGGCAGACCCACCAACAAAGTCCTGCTACTATTTTCTTACATTGCCCCGATTCTGACAAATGCATGCTAGCTATTAAATACAGGTCAGTGTGTTCTCACTGCTTCAAACCCTACCGCCTGTTATCCTACTGTACCTTTCACCATATACAGTTTGCATAGTGAATAGTCATGGCAGAAGAGGCTGCAGTCCTACCCAGACGCACATCAAGGTAAGATTGATGGACTGACTTCAGCATGTTGGTAATGTTCTATGGATAGTATTTATTACATTGAACTGCAAGAGCCTTATCAGAGACTTTGTAAGGTAAGATTTAAAAACACCAATACCCTGCAAGATAGGAGGACTGTCATCAATTCCAGTGTTTATCAACTCCAGTCCTCAAAATGCCCCAACAGGTCATGTTTTCAGCCTTGAGGACTGGAGTTGAGAAACACTGATCTATACAGTATACTCCAGCAGCCCGTGTATCCTACCTTGGCCTTGACTCCAGAACCACAGCCTCTACAAAGGCCTCTGTGCCATTCAACACTTCCAAGAGTGTTAGGTGCCCATGTCCTCCCCTTTGTACCATGGTTCCAGCCTCCATCCCATCGGCCACTACTAAATACTGTAGTGACATAGGGGTGTGAGGAAGGAGCCACAGGCATTCAACATTTTCAAGAGTGTTGGATGCCTGTGTCCTCCCCTTTGTACCATGGCTCCATTCTCCATCCCATCGGACACTACTAAATACTGTAGTGAAATAGGGGTGTTGGAGGAAGGATCCACAGGTAGCGGACACTTCTGGAAGTATAGAATTCTGAAGGAACTTACAGAGACAGCAGTGCCAGTAAGGAGAGGAGGTAGGAGACACTGGCTGCTGTGTCTCCTAATGTAAGCTACTAACATTTCTCTTTAGAAATACGCCAGGATCCCTTTAGGTAATTTAGGCTTAGGTGTACCAAAATCTTTCACAGCGTCATCCTTGTAGAATGGGGGTCTCTGAAAGTTTGAGTAAACTGAACTAGTAGTGTAGTAAATAAGACAAAACATCTATGTTACAGGTTCACATACGGCTATTTTGTAACCAAGATGAGGGAAACAAAAATATATTTAGTACGGAGTTTAGAAGTTGTGCAAAAAAACTCTGGATACTGAACATTACAATTCCAAAACTAAGAGCACAAAATTGAACAAAGGTACAAGTAAAACTGGCCGCTGCAAACTTCCATTCAGTAATGCCAATTTGCAGAGCCATATAAGAAAAATCACAACAGAAATTTTGCTTTTCTGCAAACAATTACACTTGGCAACCCAGCAGGCAATAAAATATACAAAATGCGAGTTTTCTCAAAAAAAAAAAAAAATTGTAAATCTGAACATTTTAGGGCTCGTTCACATTAGATTTCTCTCTAAATGCATTGATCTCTGCACAAAAACACATTTGTATAACATTGGGCTTTATACTTTGCAGGAACTTCTTAGGCCAGTGGATCAGGCTATGTCACAAGGTGTTAAAAGACCAGAGTTAAGCTGGCCATAGAAGGAAATTGAAGCATAGCCCCAAGCAAGCAGGAAAAGGCGCTCTATAACTAAGACCTGGTGGCCAGGACGAAACGCATCAGCAGGGTGTGCTTTGTAGAGTAGTGCTGGCTGAGGCACCTTGACATCTTATCTCATGCGGATCGGGAGAGCGGCGTCCTTGATGACTTAAGCTGGTCATAGATGAATCTAAATTGAGGTGGTCCCTTCTGAACTGGCTGGATTTGCATCCATCAGTGGTCGTTCCCACTCAACAGAAGTTGATCCAACAACAGACTTCTGTGAAACGGGAATATTTTAAAACTTTCACTCGATCAGCAGTTGCAGTGCTGATTAGTGTGTTCTGACAGCGAAGTAGCTGACAGCCGACCAAAAAAAACAAACAAATCATCCATGTCCAGCTTTAGCCTCAGAGGTGCTTAGCAGATGAGTGTTACCAATTTTGTATGTGAACATGGACTTGAAAAGAGCCATAGGCAGAGGATCTGATTACACGGCCTATTCAGGTCTATAGAGAGTTAGTGCACATGCATTAGATAAGCAGCTGGGGAGGGGGTTAGTGCAGTTCTGACAATGGAAGAGCTACCTCTGAAAAGCTTGGATATCAGTGTCCCAAGCCATGTACTGTTGTTCCATCCTTGGACCTATACAACATTGCCATGATCTGTAATGGTACAGGGGTTGGAAGAAGACACAGACATCACACAGTCCAAAAAGTGTTGAATAATAAAGCGTTAATCTGAGACTGCAGTGCTGGAATGAGGAGAATGAAGAGGACGCAGGAGGTAGAAGACAAGGGCCACCAGGGAGACAAGGAGAAGAGCTTTTCTATTGCATGGAACTGCCATTTAGATTTTTTTTTCCTTTTTAGGTGACAAACAGCATCGCTTTAAAAATGCAAATATATAGGAGCAAAAAAATGTATTTTTCTCTTTTTATAATGCATGGGTGCTTAGCCTTTGGCCCTTCAGCTATTGTGGAACTACAACTCCCAGGAGGCATTGCAAGGCTGACAGTTACAAGCATGACTCCCACAGGCTGAGGCAACATGGGACTTGCAGTTTTGCAACAGCTAGGGGGCCACAGGTTGAGCACCCTTGCTATGTCTGCCATGTTCGGTTAACGTCACCTGACATTTTTGTCATTTTTTTCTTGATTTTGAATCACTTTAACAATTTGGAGTTTAACTCTGAGAGTGCAGAAAAATGCAACTAGTCTAGCTCTACGGTGAACGAGCCCATAGGCGGGGGCTGGTAGTAGTGGTGGGGGGGTCATTAAGGATGTACAGTATAACATTTAAAATATAAAATGCAACATGTTTATGTAAAGCTGCACATAAATACTGAGCAAGTCAATGGATGCCATTCCATGTGGCATAGCTCATTTCTTAACAGGCAAAAAATGTTTGGTCGCTCCAAGCTAAAAAGCTTCTTACATGTCAAAATGACACGGGCAGCAAAATCTAGATTTATATTCCTAAAACAGAGTTATGATAGGCATATCAAACAAACAAAAAAAAAAAAAAAGGAAAAAATAGAACTAGTGGTCACCGTTGTTTGTTATTATAGACCTCCCTGCCTCACACAAAATAAGGTCTAAGAATACACCAAAAAAAAAAAAGAAGAGGTGGAGAAAGAAAAAAAAAAAGAAAAAAAGAAATGAATAATTACGTCAGTAAAAATGTATTAAAATCTGAATTGTACAAGTTGTGTGCTGCCCACATCGCTTAGGTTGTATTTACAGCATAGTCCTGTCTGCAGTGTGGCTACTTTGGCACAGCATGCGAATTTGCTGCTCCTTCCCTGCAGAGACCATCGTGCGTCTTCTGTTACTGTACTCCGGAGCGTTCAGAAGAGAGGATTCCCAGGACTTTCACAGCAAAACTGGGTGTCCATATCTTTTCTTCTTTTCTATTCTACAGCCTATTTAAATAAAAAAAAAAAAAGAAAGAAAAAAAAAGAAAGTAAAAGTAAGGCATTTTGATTGGCTAATTATTCAATTTAAAACAAAGTCAGATCAGGTATGAAAGCAACAGATTTCCTTCAGTCCCCCCCATTCCCAGCAGCATATTTGCTCCCTTGTTCAATGCAGAGAGCTGGGGGAAATGCTGGATACTTCAAAAAGCATAGAGAAGCATGTGACATGGACAATCAGCGAAGTCACATGGAAAATCAACATAAACTCCATTAACTTTATGGGGCTTTCCTTTATTTCCCTGCACTTGAACAGAGGAGCGAAGAGTGTGTATATGACTCTGTAGCTTCGCCATACAGTGAAACTTGTTTAGTTGGAAGCCGGGTGTAATTTAACCCACTTGGCCTCCAGAAGTTTACCCCCTTCATGACCAGCCTATTGTTTGCTATTCAGCACTGCTCTATTTTAACTGGTAATTGTGCAGTCATGCAACAATGTACCCAAATCAAACGTGTATCATTTTTTTCATACAACTAGAGCTTTTTTTTTGGTGGTATTTGATCACCACCGGGTTTTTTTTTTGTTTTTTTTTTTTTTTATCTTTTACTATATAAACGAAAAGAGACTGAAAATGTTGAAAATAAAACATAAAACAAAACAACAATATGGCATTTATGCAGCTATAGACGCTATACTGCTAAAGGCGGTGATTGGTAAATTATAGTGGGACTGTGATAGGGTGGGTGGGAAATCTGGCGTTAACAAACACCATCTGGGAGGGTCACTAACTGACACGGACATGGCTAATGATACAAATGCAGTGATAATACTGTCCACCGACACTGTACTAATGACACTGGCTGGGAAGGGGGTTAACATCTAGGAGCAAACAAGGGGTAACTGTGTGCCTAACAATGTGTGATGTGCGCTGTTTTTACTTTCTGATCTGGATGTTTTTTCCCCCTGCTTTTCAGGGAGAATAAACAGCCAGATCACCGTTTGCAGTACACAGAGTTCTGTGTGATTGTAAACACAGAACTCCGTGTGTGACTGGACACAGCAGATCCACTGACTTCAGCCAAAGTCATCGGCTAAAATCAGCTGCCAAACATGTGCTGTGTCAAATCACAGCAGGGGTTGACAGGGAGGGGGTCATGGGTGTGCGTTCCTCAAACCTGAAAGCAAACCGGCGATATACAGGTATATTGTCCGGTCGGCCTGTGCTGCTCGCCCACAGTAAAACCACTGTGGTTTGGTGGCAAGCAGTTAAAGTACAACTAAAGGCAAAACCTTTTTGGGGGGGGGGGGGGTTTGGATAGAGTGGAGAGGGATTAGAACACCGGGCGGGTTCTTATTGCTGCCTGTGCCCCCGTTGGGGAGATTCACCCTCTCTATACAGCCCCTATCACACAGGGCTGTCTGTATTTAGTCATCCACTTGCTCAGTGGAACGCTCCATTGATCCCCGTAGAGCTGGCGGGTGACAAGTCCGTCCCTGCACAGAGAGCATTGATTACTGTAAAAATGTCACTGGCAGGGAAGGGGTTAACACTTGGGGGCATCAAGGGGATATTTGTGTTCCCTAGTGTGTGCTCTAACTGAAGAGGGGAGGGGACTGTGTAGGGGAAGAGATAGATCACTGTTCATACTCTGTATGAACAGACGATCAGTCTCTTCACCCCTCGGAGAACCGGAAACTGCGTTTACAGACACAGATCCTGGTGCTCTGTGTGCCCCGAGCGATCACGGGAGCCCGGCGGTGATCGCGACCGCCGGGCATTTGCATTGGCTCCGTGGGTGAGCAAGGTCACATGCGCCCCTAGTGACTACAGGGCAAAGCGACGTTACATGACGTCCTTTCGCCCAGCCGTGCCATTCTGCCGCAGTACAACTGCGACGGCTGGTCGGCAAGTGAATTAATTCTTAGGTGACAAAATCTCCTTCTTGGAATTCATAATTTGCTACTCACCCCAATCTCCCTTTTAATGCAACATCTTCGATAATATCAATTAAATATTTTGCAATGAACTTTGAAATCTCCCTTAACAGTAGAAACAGGTGAACTGGAGGTGGAAAGGTTCTGATCACATGACCAGCAGTGGGATGTAAAGCATATGAACAGTCCAGAACCTCCATGAAAACTTCCCCAGGAACCAGAGCTGCTGCTTACAGCCACCCAGTCACAGCAATTACAAGATAGCTGCACCCATATGCAGACAGTCTATGTTTGGGGTATACATCCATGTGCATGCTTTATGCAAGTGCCGGTGCATACCTGCGTACAGACACATTTTGTAACAGTTGTCAATGATTGGCTGTATGCAGCAGCTGTAGGTCCTGGACAGGGAAGTTTTTACAGTTTATGCTGAAGGAACATGTTGAGCTCCACCCAAAAAGGGAAGGTTTGGCTTTAAGACCCCCCCCCCCCCCCTGCTCTTCACAAAATCACACTTTTTTTGGGACTCAGATCACCTAGTCGATCCAAACAAGTCCCCCCCCCCCCCCACAGTCTTCTGGGACACATCACATGTCCCAGAGGATTGCGGGACCATCTCACAAAGCGCAGCGTGGCTCGCACAATGCCCACAGTCGAGATGCCGGGGACAGAACACCGATAGAAAGAATGGCTAAAGTGAGCACATCGCTGGATCCTGGGACAGGGGGGTGCATTTATTAAAAGTCAGTAGCTACAGTTTTTGGAGTTGCTGACTTTTAATAAACACAAAATATGACTGGAGCTCCTCTTTAAGCACTTAAGGTTTGCCCTATAGCAGTTTTACACCTCTGCTCTTCTGGGTAGGGGGCGCGCATGCGTTCCGCCAAAGGCTCGCTTCCCCTGTGATTACACACAGCGGGAGCCGATCGGCGGGTGCCTGGTACCCGATGTCCACTGGCATCTGCTGATCGTTAGGCAGAGAGACAGGATGGTGATCTGCCTATGTAAACAAGGCATATCCCTGTTCTGACAGGAGGGAAGGGATGGAATTTGTGTCCCTGCGAAGCAGGGAATAAATTCAATCTATTCCCTTTAGTAAAAGCACCTTCCAAAGTTCACATACACACTGGTTAGGCGCGCAGTTAACCCTTTGATCGCCCCTGATGTTAATCCCTTCCCAGGCAGTGTCAGTAATACAGTGACATTATCACGGATTATTGTATTAGTGTCACTGGTCCCCAAAAAGTGTCATTTAGTGTCAGGATGTTTGCCGCAATATAACAGTCCCGCTATAAGTCGCTGCTGATCACTGCCATTACTAGAAATAAAATAAATATCTCTTAGCTCGTAGACGCTATAACTTTTGCACAAACCAATACATGCTTATTGTGATTTTTTTATTATACCAAAAATATGTAGCAGAATAAATTTTGACCTACGTTTGTGAAGAAATTCGATTTTTTAAAATTTTTTGGGGGATATGTTTGATACCAAAAAGTAACAAATATTGTTTTTTTTCCCCAACATGGTTGGTCTTTTTTTGTTTATAGTGCAAAAAAAAATAAAAAATAAAAATGCAGAGGTGATCAAATACCACCAAAAAAAAAGCTTATTTTTCTGGGGAAAAAAAGGACAAATTTCATTTGAGTAGAATGTCGCGCGACTGCGCAATTACCAGTTAAAGTAACGCAGTGCCGTATCGCAAAAAATGGCCTGGTCATTAAGGGAGGTCAAGTGGTTGAGCCCCGAGGGGTGAGAAAAAACACGTAGAAGGCATGGCTGCGATAGATTGAGCTTAGGCTGCTTCTTTTTGTCTACAACACAGCCGGATGAGGCAGTCAGAAAATCTCATTTTGACTGTATATCTTAGGTCTGAGTGAACCTATCCCCAGCCTCCACCCTCACAAACAAGTGGCATCCTTCTCACTGGACTCCATAAGCCTGTGTGGGGACCCCTAAGCTTTAACCTTGGGTCAGAGCAAGAAAAGGTGCTGAAGTTTTACTTTTGAGTTCCCAGGTCTGCACATCTGCTATGACCTTCACAATGCACATTAGACCATGCCGCTTGATGCATCATTAGCCCTTGTACACACGGTCGGAGAATCCGTCGGAATGTGTCCTATCAGACCGTTTTGTCGGATAATCCGACTGTGTGTGGTATGCATCGGACTGTTTCCGTCGGAATATCCGTCGGACCAAATTTTCCAACTTGCTGGAAATATTTTCCAACAAACTGGTCCGATCGGACATACTCCGATCATGTGTAGAGAATTCCGATCGGACAAAGTGCCACGCATGCTCAGATCAAATTCCTACACCAAAGCTATTGGCTACTAGCCTGAACGTAGTCCCGTCGTAACGAAATAACGTCACCACGTTCTGAATGATTGGATTTTCCGACAACTTCGTCCGACCGTGTGTATGCAACAGTTTCGGACAAGAACCGTCTGACAAAATCCGACGGACAGAATCCGTCGGATTTGGTTGTCGGAATCTCCGACCGTGTGTACAAGGGCTTAGAGAAGAATGGCGAATAAGGAAGCAAAGGTAAACTGGAAACACTGTCATAATAGAATTTGGCTTTTCAGTCTCCAACAGTTAAAAGGCTTTTAGAAGCAAATTTATGAATCAGAGAACTCTGACATTCACCAAATCCTCGCTGAAGGTGAATCCTACCGATCTAAGCATTTTAAATACTAGGTAACAAGTAATCACCTGTGAATGTTTTGGGAATGTCACAAACACTGCTTTGCAAAGATTACCCCTAATTCACTTTATAGGTTGGACTTGATGGGCTTGTGTCTTTTTTCAACTTCACCTACTATATAATACTAAGCGGTTATGGAAAATAGCTCATGTAAAAAAAAAAAAAAAAGAAAAGAAAATTTTTTTTTGAAAATTGAGGCTAAAAAGGCAGCGAGTGATTCAACTCACCGACATCTACCAAAAAACTGAAATATCATTTTTGGGCAGTCTCAAATTTACACATAGCATGTAGTAATGAAAAGAATTGTTTGAAGAAACATATTTAGTTAATCCATATGGTAATGTGCCTCTATAGATGTTTTTTTTTTTTTGCTTTGAATAAGGTCATAAAGGGTTTAAAAAAAAAAAAATGGTCAAGTTTAATGTTGTCTGTGTCCAATTTAGCTGCATTCACACCTGAGCATCATTTTTTTTGAGCATTTTCTCCTGATTTTTTTGTTGAGCGTTTCTGTACAGCGTTTTTGAGCTTTGCTGTTTTTTTATTAGCCAATAGAGCAGGGATATGCAATTAGCGGACCTCCAGCTGTTGCAGAACTGCAAGACTCTCACAGCCACAAACATGACACCTAGAGGCAGAGGCATGATGGGACTTGTAGTTTTGCAACAGCTGGAGGTCCGCTAATTGCAGATCCCTGCAATAGAGAAAAAGAGCACCTGTTTCATCATTTATTGCTATTTATTTCAGCTTGTTCATTCACTGTTATTTATTAATATATATACATTTTTTTTGTTAGGGGGTTAGGAGTTAATTTATTTTATTTATTATTATTCACTTACCTATTATTATTTATTTAGTAAAGTTAGGATTAGGGGTTAATACTAGGGTTAGTATTAAGGTTTGGGGTTAGGGTTAATTTATTATTATTAATAACTTTTATTCAATTATTGCATTTAGCAGAAAAGTGCTCAAAAACACACAATAAAACATGCTAAAAAGCTAAATAATGCAGAAATCAACCATTTCCATGCATTTCAATAGAAAAAAATGCTTCAAAGAACAGGCCAATCTGTCGATTTGATTTACGAAATAAAATAAAACAGAACAAAACTTTTTTGAGATTCAGGCATTTGTCTTCAGGTGACTTGGAGCAGAGATGTGAACCATCTCCTTAGATCAGGGATATGCAATTAGCGGACCTCCAGATGTTGCAGAACTACAAGTCCCATGAGGCATAGCAAGACTCTGACAGCCACAAGCATGACACCCAGAGGCATGATGGGACTTGTAGTTTTTCAACAGCTGGAGGTCCACTAATTGCATATCCCTGCCTGATTTTTTTTCTCCTCCGGTGTTTTGGAACTTTAAGCTCCAAAACGCTGAGGTGTGAATGGGGCCTTTGGGAGATTTGCTGCTCTATTTGTGCTGGTCACCACTTTCTCTAGGTCTAGATTTTGAGCCATCACCAGAACAGAAATACAGCAGTACATTTCCAATGGTGACACTTGTTATGGTGACAATGATCTAAGATGGGTCCCTGACTTTGTATCTACAGAAAATAAATTAGAAACCTACAATTTTCAATTTCGATATATTTTGAAAATTCAATTTCAAATGAAAAAAAAAAAAGAAAAAGCCATATATGGGGAGAGAGAAGGTGAGGGCACAAGTAAGAATTTCATAGGCATTTACTTACTCGGCTATTCTCCTCCAATTTTGAAAGCCTGCGCTTGACATGTTTTGGGGGCTCCCAAGTGTCGCTGTCATCAGATTCAATTTCTTCGTCGTCGTCCAAATCATCCAACAAGGTTTCATCATCTTCCTCATCTTCTTCAAAGGGATCCAAACCTGCATCTTCTCTTTGCATCCGCACGGCAAACCACTCCCTCACCTGCTCATAACCCAACTGAGATTTTGAAACCAATTCATCCAAGTCCTCCTCAATGAGAAATTTATTCATTAAATAGTAGTCTTTCAGCAGTGCTCTTCCAGTCTTTTGCTTCACTGGTGGGGGTGGCCTTTCCCAACTGTTTGTCCTCCTTCCCTTTGGCCGACCTCTAGGCCTGCCTCGTCCTCTACCCCTGGGTCTGCCTCTCCCCCTCCTACGTGTAGTACTCTGCCCATTCATAACTGCCGAACCGGTCGTTTTGGATATTTGATACTCATAGAACCACTTTAGATGATGATTTTTAGCAGCATACCTGGTATCTCCAAACCACCCAATAATGTCACTTCTAGCCAGTCCAGTTTCATGTGCCAGCTGGTCATATTCTACTGGAGTTGGCCATTGTGTACGAATAAAGGTATTTTTAAGTATTGCCAACTGATCTGGGGTCTTTTTCGCCATTTTTGCTGCGACCACAGCCTCATCCATTTCTTCTTTTATTTCTTGGTCTAGACTCTCATTTAAAACACCGGGTTCCTCTTTTATTCCCATCGATTTCCTTTTTTCTGCAAACCAGGCATCGATTTCTCGCTTTGTAAGTTTAGTGGCAACTCTTAACTTACTCAGCTCCTCGTCCGACGGCACGGAGTTGCTAAGGAAGCTTTCCTCCAGAGCCTGCAGTTGTTCCGCAGTCTTTTCTTTGAATTTCTGGGGAGTAAAATCTGGAAATGGGTTCCAACTTTGCCTGCGTTGAGAAATTATTACTCCAGAGGTTGGGGATTCGCTTATTTCATCACTAGAATCAATAATGATGGTACCACTTGGGTCACCGGTGAGATGCATACCATGACTGCCCTTGGCATTTCTTTGATTATACCTAGTATCACTAAACCACTTTTTAATCTCTCCTTTAGTTAAGCCTGTTAATCTAATAAGTCGTTCAATTTCACTATTGTGAGGATACTGGTTCCTCAAATAGCTCATTTTTAGAGCTGTTAACTGTTCTTTTGTCTTCTTTGCACGCAGACCAAAGATATCAGCTATCAAGGTGGGCTCCTGCTTTGGGAGATGTGGACTTGGGATAGCGGCAATTCTTTTTGTTTCAGTCACCGGATGGGCCTGCGGAATTTGGCTTGCATGGAACTGCGCATTATTCGGGACACCAGCCACAGTCAGTGCTATTGGAGTAGTCACCGGTAGTGCATTTGTTCCTGTAACTTGGGTGAGAACAAGGCCAGGCTGTCCAACTATTTGGCACGCCTGCAGAATGGAAGGCAGGCCATTACTGGCTGATGAAATCTGTGCAGGAATCACGGTTATTGTCTGAGGGACGGTATGCACCGTGCCATTAAACTGCTTCCTTCGTGCATCTTCTACTTCTTCTGGTGTCCAACTAACACCATGTTTTAGTCGCTGGGCTGAAAACCAGATTTTAATTTGCTCCTCTGTGCATTTAGTTTGAGCAGCAAGAAGGGATATCTCTGAAACTGTTGGGTATGGAAACTTGTTGTAGTTAGTAAGCAAAAGAGAATTGTTGTCTAATGCTGCATTGTATGTTGGAATGCTGTTGACAGGTATTAAGACTTTTGAAAGAATATTTTGCTGTGCCTGAACAGCTGTTATAACCTGTGCCAGCCCTGGCTGAAGTACAGTAGCAGACGTTACAACCGGTTTTGGTAACTCCTGGGTGCTGGTAATTATTGTAGCATTTCTTTTTACAGGTTCTGTTAAAACTGGAGCAGTCTTGGGCTCTTCGGTTGCTTTCACCTTTGGCTCACTTTCTATATTTTCTTTCTCCTCTACTCGATCTTCTCCTGCATTCTGTGGTACACTGATTCTTTTCTTCTCAGATTTTTCCTTCATTATTTTCATTATTGGAGTTTTACTGATTGAAATCGCAGAAGAGTTAGACTCTGGCTGTTCCTGGTTCTCCTCTTGGACAAAACTGCCATCAAAGGTCAGATCGTTAACAGTCTGTTCGAAAATGGTCTGGTTGTTGCGCTTAACCATGGTTAACTTAAAGTTCTCCTCCCCGGGATGGTGCTTCGTGTTGTGCTCTGAAAGCGAATCATACCGTTTAGTGAGAAAATTACACTCCACACAAAAATAGGAAGAATTTAGTACAACGTTGGGATGCTCAGAATCTACATGAAAGGTAAACATATTTAAGTCCGGAGTTCGAAATGAACAATATTTACATTCATAACCACCTTCAACTATTTTACTTGGCTGATTGTCTGAATCATTAGGTTCAAGTGCATCTCCATCCTTTGTCACCCCCTCAGGCACAGCGCTTTCTGGAGCAGGGTTCTCCACGCTTGCAACCAACGGCGGACCTTCCTCGGCATCAGAATTCATTTCTTCATCTGGATCATGCTCACTTGCAAGCACCATGCAAGGAGTTGTTGATTTCCGTTTACTCGCCATCCTGCTGTAAAAAACAAATTACAAAGTCTTGTGTACTTGTGGTGGTACAGAGGCCTGTAACCACCTCTCTGAAGTCCCAACGTTTCTCAAATCTTTTTTCTCTGAAGCATTTAATCAATGCTGTAGCATGTTGTTACTAAGTCATGTTCATAAAGGGCACCTGCAAAACATGATAAAACAAAAAGACAATTATTGAACGTAGGGAACCATCTGAACATTCAGTCAAATAGGTTGGAAAGTTACAAAAAGGACAAGTCCAACTAAATGTGGTTTTTCAGTTACAAGTAGCGTTTGGTTGGCCGAGTTACCCATGGGTCTTCCTATACCTCCCGAGGCTCAGCAGAGCCTCCTCACTATAGTTCTCACTTCTGCTCCCCACCAATCTCTGGCTGACCTTTTTTTTTCCCATTCTCAATAATGTAAAATAAATAAAAGAGAAGAAGAAAGAAAAAAGAAGGAAGAAAAAAGAAAGAAGAAAGAGGAGGAGGAGGAAGAAGGGGGAGGGGTGCAGACCCCAGATTTTCACGACCAGCGTTCTTAAGTGCCTTTAATGCCGCATACACATGACCGGACTTTCGGCCAGCAAAAGTCGGAAAATGCGACTGTGTGTATGCTCCATCGGAATTTAGCTGGCCGAATTCCCACCAGCAAAAATTTGAGAGCATGTTCTCAATTTTGCCGACAGAAAAAATTCCGATCGCATGTACACAATTCTGATGCACAAAAATTCATGCATGCTCAGATTGAACTACGAGATGGAAGCTATTGAACTTCCTTTTTCTAGTCCCGTCATACATCTTGTACGTCACTGCGTTCTTGACAGTCGGAATTTGGTGTGACCGTGTTTAGGCAAGACAGCTTGAGCGGAATTCCGTCGGGAAAGCCATTTCCGACCATAATTCTGATCGTGTGTACGCAGCATTAGGGAATTTAAATGTCCAGCATCTACCAAACACTTTGGGTGGACTGATTCTTAAGGCTGGGTTCACACTATTGCGGAATGCAGTTAGCAGCAGGGGTCCAGTGCGTCCCTGTTCTCCTTTTCAGGGACAAATCAGGCGGAACTTTTACCTGAATTCGGCCCTGAAACAGAGCAAAAAAGACACACAAGACTTCTGTGCAAGCCGCTCCGCAGCCGCAACAGAGATATGTGAAGCGGCCCCATAGAGAACCGGTCACAATCTCCTGTCATACGAATTGGATGTGGAGAAACCCGCATCCAATTAGCACTTGTGTGAACCCAGCCTTAACCACTAGAGATCCGCGCTGTAGCCAAATGACGGCTACAGCGCGGACCTCCTTTGCCGGGACAACGTCTATTGACGTCGTCCCGTGCACGATCGGCCTGCGCGCCCTGTGATCGGCGAGTTTATGAGACTCGCCTGATCACCGATTGAAGCAAGGGGTCGATCCCGACCCCTTACCACATGATCAGCTGTCAGCCAATGACAGCTGATCATGTGATACAACGGAGCTGGTAATCGGCTATTTTTCCTCCTCACGCTGACAGCGCGAGGAGAAAAAAAAAAGAGCCGATCACCGGCGGCAGTGATCGGGACATCAGTCCCGATCACTGCCAGCTTACCAGTGCCCACCTGCCCCCTCAGGAATAAATAAGTGCCCCCCATCAGTGTTCATAGTGCCACCCAGCAGTGCCCACAGTGCCACCCATCAGTGCCCACAATCTGCCTCAACAACGGTGCTGCACCCCAGTGCCACATATCCATGCCCTTCAGTGTCATCTACCAGTGCCCATCAGTGCCGCCCATCAGTGCACCTATCAGAGCCACCTATCAGTGCCCATCTATCAGTGGTACCTATCAGTGCCCCTTAGTGCCACCCATCCGTGCCATCTTATCTGTGCCCATCTTTGCCCATCAGTGCCGCCTTATCTGTGCCCATCAGTACTGCCTTATCTGTGCCTATCGGTGCCACCTTATCTGTGTCTATTAGTGCCGCCTTAACTATGCCTATCAGTGCAGCCTATCAGTGCCGCCTCATCAGCGCACTTCAATGAAGGAGAAAAATGACCTGTTTGCAAAATTTTATAACAAACTATTAAACATGATTTTTTATTTTGCATCTTTTTTTGTTTGTTTAGCAAAAAATAAAAAACTCCCAGCTGTAATTAAATACCACCAAAAGAAAGCTCTATTTGTGGGAAAAAAAATGATAAAAATTTCATTTGGGTACAGTGTTGTATGCCCGCGCAATTGTCATTCAAAGTGCATCAGCGCTGAAAATTGGTCTGGGCATGAGGGGGGTTTAAGTGCCCAGTAAGCAAGTGGTTAAAGAAACACTGTATAGTAGAACAGTGGTCAGTTTATGGACAGTCAAAGTTACACATTATATAAACCAACTGACTTCTGAAAGATTTACCCCCCCCCCCCCCCCCATGGCTAGGCCATTTTTTGCGATACGGCACTGACTTACTTTAACCACTTCAATACTGGGCACTTATACACCTTCCCGCCCAGACCAATTTTCAGCTTTCAGCGCTGTCGCACTTTGAATAACAATTGCGCGGCCATACAACACTGTACCCAAACAAACTATGCTGGGAACTCAGCCTGCTCTCCTCCAATGATCAGACTTTTTCTGACACACCCCTCCTGCACTGCCATTCACTGGGAAGATCAGTGTGCTGTTGTTCCTCCTCCTCCAGCTCTCTGAGCTCCTTATGCAGCTGAGAACCAAGAGTATGTAATCACTTATAAAAAAGGGAAAAAAACAGGTATTCGATTTTTTTTCTAGCTATACACAAATGTTTTGCCTTTCATTTCCATTTTAAACCCAATCAGTTGTTTTACAAGGTGAGGATTTACCTTTAGCAGCCTGCCAGACATCTACACTGTAAGCCCCTATTCACAGCTGAGCTTTTGTGTAGTGGGCTCCCCCAAGCCTGACTAGGCTCCTATGAATTAAATCAATTTGTAAGTAATTGTGCCCGTTAACATTTCACATGCCACCCTACGCTAGAAGTGCCTGATCTATTATTTTGTGTAATCAGCCATTTTTAGCCCCATGGACTTCAATGGAAGCACCTGTAAACTTGTGATACACATGTTTTTGCACTTGAAAAACTGCTCTCTTCCCCTTGGCCAGCCCAGAAAATGCGCCTGAAGCTTGACACGTGCAAAAATACTTGCACAAAGCTTGTCACGCTTTAAAAATGTGCATTTATTTTAGAAAAAAAAAAAAACATGAAAAAACACTTGTAACCCTCCAGAAATACACGGCTCACACTCAGCTCAGATGTGAATGCAAGTGCACAGGGGGAGAGTCAACCTGAAGTTTTTTTACTACTTCCCTTTTGTAAAGAATTGCCCCATGATGTCGACAGCTACAGAGGTCAGTGTGGGCTTGTTTTAAAGCTTATTTAGATCCCTTTCACACTGGGGCGGTGCGGGCATTACTGGTAAAGCATCGCTAGTTTTAGCAGCGCTTTACCTCTGTTACAGCAACGCTCTGGCGCCACCAGCGGGGCACTTTTGACCCCACAGAAGGGGTTAAAAGCGCCCGCTTAGTGTTGCTTTGAAATCGTTTTTAAAGCACTATTAGAGCAGCGCCCATTAATTTCAATGGGGAGGAGCGACGTATACAGCACTCCCCCACGGCCCCAAAGATGCTGCTTGCAGGACCTTTTTTTTCCTGTCCTGCAAACGCCCCGCTCCAGTGTGAAAGCACAAAGAGATCGTTTTCAGGCGCTATTTTTAGCACAAAAAGCCTGTAAAGCACCTCGGTGTGAAAAGGGTCTTACTGCTATTTAATAATTTCGTAAACATTTGACCAACCATAGCCTGGCCACAGTTCTACCTTAAATGGAACTGCACCCAAAAGGGGAAGTTTCGCTTTCCCTCTTCCTCTCACATTTGGCACAATTGTTGTGTGTGTCAGTGTGTACCTGATGACACTAATCACCGACATTCTAAATATTTTGGTTCTGCCAACAATTAAGTGGAACTAAAGCAAAAACACATAAAAAATGGGGGGCAGGCTATGGGGTTGATTTACTAAAACTGGAGAGTGCAAAATCTCATGCAGCTGTGCATGGTAGCCAATCAGCTTCTAACTTCAGCTTGTTTAATTGCATTTTGACAAAAAAAAAAAAAAAAAAAAACACTGGAAGCTGATTGGTTTTAATGCAGAGCTGCACTTGATTTTGTACCCTCCGGGGTTAATCAACCCCAATGTCTCTTCACCTATCTTCTTCTTTTGAATCTACACACCTCAGCATACATTCTCTGCACTGTGCCCTCATGCTGGGGCAAATGACTTTTGTCATGCATGGGGGGGTCACCTCATCCCAGTCAACCAATTGGGGGAGCAGAAAGACTCAGCACCAGGAATAAGCAGAGGAGAAAATGTCAGCAGCCAACAAGGGATCCAGCAATCGCATCGCTGGTACAGAGGTAAGTTTGGTAAACCTTAGCGCCGCTTTAAAATCTCTGCACATAGGTCGACATTATCCCCCTATTTCTTCAGTCATTATGAGGAGGTCTTAGGCCGCGTACACATGTGGCGGACTGTCTGGCCAACTTAGTCCGTCAGACAATCCGACAGACAGTCCGTCATACTTTCGAATGAACGGACTTGCCCACACACGGCACTTTTTGAGCGGACTAATACGGCGTACTAACTCCGCCGTACTATCCGCCCTACTTTTGAAATGAACGGACTTGCCCACACACGCGGAGGAAAGTCTGCTCATTTCGAGCGCGTCTCCAGGTAGGCGGGGCCCGCGAAGGAGACGTCGCTGACCCCGCCGCCTGGAATGGACTTAAAGGGGAACCCCAACGCCGAAAAAAATCGGCGTGGGGGTCCCCTCCCAAGTCCACAACAGACCCTTGTCCGAGCACGCTACCCGGCCGGCCAGGAAAGGGGGGCGAGCGAGTGCCCCCCTTCCTGAGCCGTACCAGGCCGCGTGCCCTCAACATGGGGGGGTGCCTTGGGGAAGGGGGGCCGCGCGGCCCCCCCACCCCAAAGCACCTTGTCCCCATGCTGATGAGGACAAGGCCTCTTCCCGACAACCCCTGGTCACATGGGCTGATGTCACATGGGGACTATGACATCGTAAGGGGGCGGGGTCACCATGTGACACCGCGCATGTGACACCGCCCCATTGTCACTATATAAGTGGCCGCGCAGCGCGGCTCTGGCATTCCGGCCAGAGAGGAGGAGGAGGAGGAGGGAAGGAAGGAAGGAAGGAAGGAAGGAAGGAAGGAAGGAGGAAGAAGAACGGAAGGCGGTAACGGTGGTGACAGAAGACCGGGCCACCGCCTGTAAAAGAGCTATAAGAAGGCGCGGTGGCCCGGCAGAAGAACCGAAGAGGGGGACAAGACCCCCGAAGTCGGGAGAAGAGGCCGGCGGCGAGGAAGAAAGCCGGACTCCTCCGCTAGCAAAAGAGCTACAAGAAGATAGCGGAGGAGTCCGGTGAGAAGACCCCCGAAGACGGAAGACCCCCGGAGCTGTGCAATAAAATATTTTAACCCTGTGTGTGTTTTTTTTGTACTTTTTTTCACAGGTGAATGGGTAGGGGTACATTGTACCCCATACTCATTCACATAGGGTGGGGGGCCGGTATCCGGGGGCCCCCGGATTCCGATAAGCCCTCCGCCCGCAGACCCCGACAACCAACGGCCAGGGTTGTCGGGAAGAGGCCCTTGTCCTCATCAACATGGGGACAAGGTGCTTTGGGGTGGGGGGGGCCGCGCGCCCCCCCCCTTCCCCAAGGCACCCCCCCATGTTGAGGGCACGCGGCCTGGTACGGCTCAGGAGGGGGGCGCTCGCTCGCCCCCCTTTCCTGGCCGGCCGGGTAGCGTGCTCGGACAAGGGTCTGTTGTGGACTTGGGGGGGACCCCCACGCGATTTGTTTCGGCGTTGGGGTTCCCCTTTAAGTCCATACCAGGCGGCGGGGCCAGCGACGTCTCCTTCGCGGGCCCCGCCTACCTGGATACCCGCTCGAAATGAGCGGACTTTTCTCCGGGCGGGAAAAGTCTGCTCATTCAAAAGTACGGCGGACTGGCATACACACGGGCGGACTGTCCGCTGAAATGCGAGTCCAGCGGACAGTATTTCCAACATTCCGAAATACTTAGTCCGCCAGACTGTCCGCTGAAAAAGTCCGCTGAAGCCCACACACGAGCGGACTGTCCGCTGAAATGTGTTTCGGCGGACTAAGTTGGACAGACAGTCCGCCCGTGTGTACGCGGCTTTACTCTGTCGGGAGTGCCAATTCACTTTACATGACAAAATGTGAATAGTGGAGACTTGAGGCATCTTCCGAAGGGTAAGTGCTCATGCACACGGACGTTTTAAAAAACTGGCTGCAAAGCTAGCTCCGACGCCTGGAAAAATCGGTGTTAAAAAATTTTTTTAACGCGTTTTGCATTGGCGTTTTTGCGCGTTTTTAGCGTTAAGTAGCGTTTTTAAAGAAACACATCTCTTGACTATAGCACTCAGAAAACAAAGAAAATATGTTGCGCGTTTGTGCGCGTTTTCCCGCGATTTGCGTTTTTACAGCTCTAGCTCCGCGCCACGGAACGCACTGGTCCTGGTTTTTTTTACAGCTTAAAAAACGCCTATGCCATTTGCAGCTCAAAAACGCCTAGGTGGGCATGAAGCCATAGACTAACATGGACAGGCGTTTTTAAGCTGCAAAAAACGCTCAAAAAAGCAGCTGTAAAAACGTCCGTGTGCATGAGGCCTTAGTTTCTGTGAATGCTAATGGTTTATTAGGAACTACAAGAAACAAGAGGGCGGGTCAGTTTCTCAACACAAATATTAGTAATAAGACAACCTTTTCATTTTAAGCCCCCTTGCACACTGGGGCGGGAGTGTCGCCGGTGGTAAACGGCGCTATTTTTAGCGCCGTTTTAGCGGCGGTATTCATCACCCTGCTAGCGGCTGAGAAAGGGTTAAAACCACCGCAAGGCGCTGCTGCAGCATCGCTTTGCCGGCGGTATAGCCGCACTGCCCCATTGATTTCAATGGGCAGGAGCAGTGAAGGAAAGGCGTATACACGGCTCCAAAGATGCTGCTAGCTTTCACACTGGAGAGACAGCAGCGGCTCTTTCAGGGCGCCATTTTAAGCGCTGTGGTGCCTGCAAAGCGCTCCAGTGTGAAACGGGTTTAAGTTTAAAAGGAAATACATGACAGGGCTTAAATGTCAATAAGACAAGGAGAGAAAAAATAAATAAAGAAGGGGGGGGTTAGATGTTTGTGTGCGTATATATATATATATATATATATATATATATATATATATATAATATATATATATATATATATATATATATATATATCTCTATCTATCTACACACACACACACACTTGCAGAAGTATTCACCCCCCTTGCTTTTTAACCTATTCTGTTACATTACAATCTTTATTTTTTTTTTATCTGAATGATATGTGATGATCAGAACACAAAAGTCTAAGTTGGTGAAGTAAAATGATAAAAATACATAAATAAAACTATTTTTCAGAAATAAAACAAATAATGGACATGTGGGTATGTATTCACCCCCTTTTTTATGAAGCCCATAAAAAGCTCTGTGCAACCAATTACTTCAGAAGCCACATGATTAGTGAAATGATGTCCACCTGTCTGCAATCTTAAAGCCCGTACACACGATTGGACTTTTTGAAACAAGCATACAAATTTGCTGTTTTAACCGCTTCCTGACCGCCTCACACTGATATACGTCGGCAGAAGGGCACGTACAGGCAAAATCACGTACCTGTACGTTGCCCTTTAAGAGGAGACAGAGTCGCGTTCACGCGTCCGTGGGAAGTTCAGTGAGTCCGGTTGCGGGTCCTGTGGACCTTGATCGCCACGGGGATACCCGCGATTACCTCACGGAGAGGAAGAACGGGGAGATGCTAAAGTAAACAAGAAACTCCCTGTTCTGCCTAGCAACAGTGACACTGATCTCCGCTCCCTGTGATTGGAGCAGAGATCAGTGACCTGTACAACACAGCCACACCCCCCACCCCCACAGTTATCAACACAACCCTGGGACACACTTAACTCCTACACTGCCACCTAGTGGTTAACCCCTTCACTGCCATTGTCATTTACACAGGAACCCGTGCATTTGTATAGCACGGATTGCTGTATAAATAACAATGGTCCCAAAAATGTCTCAAAAATGTCTGACATGTCCGCCATAATGTCGCAGCCATGTTAAAAAAAAAATAAAAAATAAAAAAAAAAAAACAATATATATATTAATAAAAATGCCTTAAAACTATCCCCCATTTTGTAAATGCTATAACTTTTTTTTACCAAAAATATGTAGAAGAATACATAACGGCCTAAACTGAGGAAAAAAAATTTTTTTGTATATGTTTGGGGGATAAGTAAAAAATAATGCGTTTTTTTTCAAAATTGACGGTTTTTTGTTTATAGCGCAAAAAATAAAAACTGCAGAGGTGATCAAATACCACCAAAAGAAAGCTCTATTTGTGTGAAAAAAAGGACGTCAATTTTGTTTAGGAGCTGTTGTCGCACGACCGCGCAATTGTCAGTTAAAGCCACGCAATTCTGAATCACAAAAAGTGCTCTGGTCAGGAAGGGGGTAAATTCTTCCGGGCTGAAGTGGTTAAGGCAACATCCGACTGTGTGTACTTTTTCGGTTTTCATCGGACAAATGTTGGCTGTGTGAACAGACAAACTTTTCGACAACATAAGTCCGATGGAGCAAAGTCCGATCGTGTGCACAGAAAACCATCGGACTTTACAAACACGCATGCTCAGAACCAATGCAAAAGATCAGACAACAATACAGAAGTTGACCAAAGGTGGTGGTAAAAAGCAGAAAAACCATGTGATTTGGTGAAAGTTGGCTGAAAAAGTCAGATCGCGTGTATGCTTAACAAGTTCACGGCCAACGCCCTTTGTACAAAAGTCCACAGGAAAGTTTGTATAAAGTCCGATCGTGTGTATGAGGTTTAAGTGTCACATGATCTGTCATTACATATACACACCTTTTTGAAAGGCCCCAGAGGCCGCAACACCTAAGCAAGAAGCACCACCACACGCTCACCACGCAAGACTCCATTGCTGAAGAAAAAGCATGTTGAAGCTCATTTAAAGTTAGCTGCACAACATTTAGATAAGCCTGTGAAATATTGGGAGAATATAGTCTGATCAGATGAGACCAAAATTGAACTCTTGGTCCCTTTCACACAGGGGCGGGAGCGGAGTCAAAACGTGCTATTTTTAGCGCCGTTTTGGCGGCGGTATTCAGCAGGTTGGCGTGGCTGCCATAGCCAGAATGGGGATCTGTCAATGTAAACAAACCGATCCCCATTCTGTCAGGGGAGTAGATAGAGATCTGCTGTTCCTAGTGATCAGGAACAACGATCTCTCCGTACTCCCTGTCGGTACACTCTCCCCCCCCAGTGTTAGAAAACTCCTCCCTAGGGAACACTTAACCCCTTGATCGCCCCCTAGTGTTAACCTATCCCTGCCAGTGTCATTTATACAGTAGTCAGTGGCTATTTTGAGCACTGATCGCTGCATAAATGTCACTGGTCCCAAAAAAAAAAAGTGTCACAGTCCCGCTAAAAATCGCTAATCATCGCCATTACTAGTATAAAAAAAAAATTTTTTATAAAAAAATGCCATAAATATATCCCATAGTTTGTAGACGCTATAACTTTTGCACAAACAAATCAATATACGCTTATTGCGATTCCTTTCACCAAGAAGTTTTCTATTATTTCCAAATTTTCCCATCACTGAGGTTGAAAATGAACGTCGATTTGACCCCACTAATGATTAGAAAATCAAACGAACATTCTTAAAATTCCTTTTTTTTTTTTGAAGGATGACATTGTTTGTTTTTTTGTTTTTTTTAAATAAAAAAAAATGTGATCTGAGTCTGAAATTAACCAAATTCACCCTCTAATAGTATATATCTCCTCTAATAGTACATACAGTATATATTAGGGGTGCAACGGATCAAAAAACTCACAGATCGGATCGTTCCTCGGATCGGATCATTTTTCGGATCAGCAAATAATAATTGAATTTGCAAAAACTTGTGAAAATTCCACCACCATATAGTCCCCACTGTAATATCCACAATTTCCCCCACTGTAATATTGGCTGAGCATGGCTGGGTATGGCCAGAGTATTGGCAGGGTATTGAGGGATAGCTGTGACTGAACTTGTCACAGAGCAGCGCTGTGCGCTCTACAGATGCAGCCCACAGCGCTGCTGCCATCCGATCTCTCTCCATCACTGTACAGATCTGTACACAGAGGGGAGAGAGGAACCAGCGTCATCATTTGATGGAGCGATCGCATTGTAAACGCCGACGGGTGCACCAAGATGGCCGCCACTTCGGAACTAGGCCGAAGCCTTTCCTAAGGCTGAGAACGCGGAGTGGCCCGTTCGGATCACGAATCAGTGATGATCCGTTGCACCCCTAGTATATATCTCCTCTAATAGTATATACAGTATATCTCTTCTCTGTTATTCTCAGAGTGGATTCGATATTTTGCTCCCCAGCCATATAGTAGGTTATTTATATTTACCACTGCATAGAGGTATTTAAGAATAAATTGCCTTTTTTTTAAACTTTACTTATTAACTAAATTATACACCACACTTTATTTTAAGATTATTAACTGATTAATCGAAACAATAAATCAGCCAACTAATCGATTATGAAAAAAATCATTAGTTGCAGCCCTAATTCTAACTACTAGCAAGAATAAGTCCTTACATTTAACCACTTCAGCATCGGAAGGGTTTACCCCCTTCCTGACCACAGCACCTTTTGCGATTCGGCACTGCATCTCTTTAGCTGACAATTGCGCAGTCCGTGCGACGTTGCACCCAAACAAAATTGACGTCATTTTCCCCACAAATAGAGCTTTCTTTTGGTGGTATTTGATCATTTCTGCGGTTTTTATTTTTTGCGCTATAAACAAAAGAAAGCGTCAATTTAAAAAAAAAAAACACTTTTTTTTTTTTACTTTTTGCTATAATAAATATCCCCTAAAAATATATAAAAAACATTTTTTTTTTCTCAGTTTAGACCAATATGTATTCCGATATATTTTTGGTAAAAAAAAAAAAAAAAAAAAAAAAATATCGCAATAAGTGTATATTAATTGGATTGCGCAAAAGTTATGGCATCTAGAAAATAGGGGATAGATTTATGGCTTTTTTATTAATATTTTTTTTTAACTAGTAATGTCGGTTATCCAGCGTTTTTTTTTTTTTATCGTAACTGCAACATCATGGCGGACACATCATTCAATTTTGACACATTTTTGGGACCATTGGCATTAATACAGCGATCAATGCTATAAAATTGCATTGATTACTGTAAAAGTGTCACTGGCAGAGAAGGGGTTAACCACTAGGGGGCGGGGAGGGGTTGAGTGTGTCCTGGGCAGTGATTCTAACTGTTTGGGGATGGGCTAGCAGTGACACGACACTGATCGCTGCTCCCCATGACAGGGAGCAGACGATCGTGTCCTGTCACTAGGCAGAACGAGGAGATTCTGTGTTTACATCTGCATCTCCTCGTTCTTTAGCTCCGTGACACCGAGTCCTCGGGTCCCGCAGGCACGGTAATGGAGCTTGCAGCAGGCACGCACATGGCGGGAAATTCAAAGTAACATACGGGTGTGTTACTCTGCCCAGCCGTGCCATTCTGCCGATGTATATATACAGGCGGCGGTCGGCAAGCGGGTTAAAGAGCCCCTGTTATTTCAGATCCATCATGGCAGCGCCGGCCAACAGGCAGACGAGGTCTTCCCCCATTCCCTGGAGTGCTGGCGGTGTGACCATGCCTCAGGAGACTACATTCACATCTTTTGGTCTTTTCAGCGGACTAATACGGCGTACTAATTCCACCGTACTATCCGCCGTACTTTTGAAATGAACAGACTCACCCACAGACGTGGAGGAAAGTCCGCTCGTTTTGAGCACGTCTTCAGGTAGCCGGGGCCAGCGAAGGAGGCGTCGCTGGCCCCGTCACCTGGTATGGACTTAAAGGGGAATCCCTACGCCGAAAAATCGGCATGGGGTCCCCCTTTGTTCCATATCAGACCCTTATCCGAGCACGCTACCCGGCCGGCCAGGAAAGGGGGTGGGGACGAGCGAGCGCCCCCCCTCCTGAGCCGTACCAGGCCGCGTGCCCTCAACATGGGGGGTGCCTTGGGGAAAGGGGGGACCGCGCGGCCCCCCTACCCCAAAGCACCTTGTCCCCATGCTGATGAGGACAAGGGCCTCTTCCCGACAACCCTGGCCGTTGGTTGTCGGGGTCTGCCGGGCGGGGGGCTTATCGGAATCCGGGAGGCTATTTTTATGCCAGGAAGTCCACCGTCCTATGCTGGAAAATGGAAAACTCCTCCCTCTATAGGTCTATGGAAAACGTTTGTCAATAATTGTGATACCTCTATACAAAGATACTTATATTCATAGAGGCTGTCCAAAAAAATATGACAGGGTCTGGTCTAAGTTGTTTGGCACAACCCTCCACTGCTGCAGCAGACTAGGAGGTTTCTCGCTATCCGATGACCTCCCTTGAAGTCTTGATAGACCAACCCTTGCCAGCACAGTAACTTAGGTGAGCTAGTTAACTATCAACCTACCCCTGGAGAGTGAACCAGGCCAGCACATGGGTGATGGGATATTACGGTAGTTGCAAATAATCTAACATTTCTTGGTTCCATTATGCTGACTTGTGAAGACCCCTGCGCGGGTCCCACCCCTGATGTTAGCTGTACTGTTGTATGTTTGTTTTGTCTAGGTGTTTGCTAAAAGCAAAATAAAAAGATTTTCGAGGAAAAAAATAATGGACTCCACTAGACCTCTGAAGGTATGCTGTGGTATCTGGAACCAAGTCATTACTAACATATCACTGCCTCCATTGCCTTACCTCCCTCCCATACTGTATCCTGGGGCCATCGCTTCCCCGGGTAAGAGATGCAAATGCATCCATCGTCCACATGATATTAAAGAGGAGGTCCGCCCACCACTGCAAAAATGAAATGCCAGCAGCTACACACACTGCAGCTGCTGAATTTTAACAATAGGACACTTACCTGTCCTGGAGCCCAGCAATGACCACATCGCAGCTGATGTTTCCATCACCTGTCGGGTGCTGCCGCTGCCATCGCTGGTAAGGGAACCCAGCAGTGCAGCATTACGGCTTCCCGCCGGGCCCCTACTGCGCATGCACCGCTGAGCTCTCCTACTGGCCCAGCAGCAGGAGAAGGAGGAGAGAGCAGAGTCACTGACGTAATTCGCTGTGGCCTGGTCTCCTGCAATGCTGGTGGGAACAGGCTACCTCTCAAAGGTATCCGCTCCCACCCCCCCCAGAAAGGTGCCAAATGGAGGGACGACGACAAATGAGTGGAAAGTTCCACTTTTGGGTGAAACCCCTCTTTAAAGAATAAATGTGATTCATCAGACCAGGCCCCCTTCATTCATTGCTTTGTGGTCCAGTTCTGATGCTCACGTGCCTATTGTAGCTTCTTTTGGCTGTAGACACGGGTCAGCATCGGCACCTTGACCAGTCTGCCATACACCACAAACTGCGATGCTCTGAGTGTTCCGACACCTTTCTATCAGAACCAGCATTAGCTTTTTCAGCCATGTGAGCTCCAGTAGCTCTTCTATTGAATCAGACTACACAGGCCAGGCTTCACTCCCCACATACATCAATGAGCCTTGGCTGCCCATCACCGTCTCTCTGGTTTTTCCTTCCATTGGTCAGTCCTGACCACTGCAGACCGGGGACATCCCACAAGAGCTGCAGTTATGGATTCGCTCTGACCCAGTTGTCTAGCCATTACAATGTGGCCCTTGTCAAAGTCCCTCCAATCCTTATGCTTGCCCATTTTTTTTTTTTCTACTTCCAACACATCAACTTCAGGGACCACATGTTTAACTCGCTGACCAATAATATATCCTACCCACTTTCAGATGTCATTGTCATTAGATAATCAATGTACTCACTGTACACTGTATGGCTGATTGTATAATTAAGGTGTGTGTGTGTGTGTGTGTGTGTGTGTGTGTGTGTGTGTGTGTGTGTGTGTGTCTGTGTGCACCAAAGTCAAATTTGGTAGCTACTGCACAGTGAAATGGACCAGATGAATAAGGTCAGTAATTCATTTCTAATTAGGAGTAGTCATTTCCATATTGCTAACAGACGCATACAAACAGTTCTGCGTTTGCAGCAAAGGGACCAATCCTAATGAAGAGAACCAACATGGTTTCCATGGAGATGTGTCACATGCAGAATGCTGCCTTCTGGCAAAACCGAAAAACTCAAATCAGAGGGAAGTTTCTGCAGCCACCGAGCAGACAGAACATACACACCACACACCACGCCAGACACCACGCCGGCCTGAATCACACCTGAGCACAACCTACTCCTGGGGATTTGCACTGTTTTTTTTTCCCGGTGTATTACAGGCTATTTTGCACATATCAGGCTTCTGGAGTCTATTTCTTGGGCTGGAAAAAAGGGGAGAAGAGCATTTCTTTACCAAAAACTGCCTATGTAGGTAAGGGGTGCCTGGGGAGAAAAGCAAACTGTGCACCTTTGACACATCGGTGCGACTTGACAGATCACATCGCATGTCAAATCGGAGCCTATCGCTGGCATTAGGAGCGTCCAAACCGGTGCGACGCCGCACCAATTTCCAAAAGTAGTTCCTGCACTACTTTAGGCGACTTCGAGATGAAATGCGGCTTTGAAATCGTGCGCGTTCAGATCAACTTGCACGATCTCAGAGCTGTGTTCAGTGTGAAGGAGGGATAAAAGTTATATAATGCCCCTGCAACAGGTATTGTCCATTTATGAACCTCTTGAAGCCTGACCAGAAAATAAAAAAAACCCCAGAGATGTGTCCCCCTGGTCCTGCTTGCTGCTAAGACACTCCCACCATCATAAAAAGTGACCTCTCAACCCCCCCCCCCCCTTCCCTGCACATGCATGCTCCACTATCTCATCCATCACAACACTGCTGAGCGAGCGAGACAGAGAGAGAGCGCGAGCGACAGAGAGAGAGACCGAGCGACAGAGAGAGCGAGCGACAGAGAGAGCGAGCGACAGAGAGAGCGAGCGCGAGCAACAGAGAGAGCGAGCGACAGAGAGAGCGAGCGACAGAGAGAGCGAGCGCGAGAGACAGAGAGCGCGCGACAGAGAGAGAGAGAGCGCGCGACAGAGAGAGAGAGAGAGCGCGACACAGAGAGAGAGAGAGCGCGACAGAGAGAGCGAGAGCGAGCGACAGAGAGAGAGAGAGCGCGACAGAGAGAGCGAGAGAGCGCGACAGAGAGAGCGAGAGAGCGCGACAGAGAGAGCGAGAGCGAGCGACAGAGAGAGCGAGCGACAGAGAGAGCGAGCGACAGAGAGAGCGAGCGACAGAGAGAGCGAGCGACAGAGAGAGCGCGACAGAGAGAGCGCGACAGAGAGAGAGAGAGAGCGACAGAGAGAGCGAGCGACAGAGAGAGCGAGAGCGAGCGACAGAGAGAGCGAGAGCGAGCGACAGAGAGAGCAAGCGACAGAGAGAGCGAGCGACAGAGAGAGCGAGCGCCAGAGACAGAGAGCGAGCGACAGAGACAGAGAGCGAGCGACAGAGAGAGAGAGCGAGCGCGACAGAGAGAGAGAGAGCGAGCGCGACAGAGAGAGAGAGCGAGCGCGACAGAGAGAGAGAGAGCGAGCGCGACACAGAGAGAGAGAGAGAGCGAGACACAGAGAGAGCGAGACAGAGAGAGAGCGAGACAGAGAGAGAGCGAGACAGAGAGAGAGCGAGACAGAGAGAGAGCGAGACAGAGAGAGAGCGCGACAGAGAGAGAGCGCGACAGAGAGAGAGCGCGACAGA